>NW_006921851.1:284643-332914 GCF_000298275.1 Orycteropus afer afer | reverse complement strand
GGCTGATTGCTCTTCTGTCCTGGTTCAAGGCTTTTATCCCCTTCCCTGCTCTTTCGGCCTGCTACTCTGGTGTCCCCGCGTTCTCTCTCCTCACTGTAAGCCAACAAATCTTGGAGAATAATAAAACCACTGAGAAAATTATAAGTCCAAGGATTATTGAGGACAATTATTTATTATTATTTTTTCCTTCCTGTTCTGGAATTCCAATGACATGTAGGTTATTCCTTTAGATGGTATCCCACATGAACCTTAGGCTATCTTCATTTTAATTTTTTTCCTGATTGATCCCTTTCCAAAGAAGTATTCAGGTATTTGTCTTTACTCTCATTAATTCTGTCTTCCATTGCATCAATTCACTCCTTTGTTCTTTCAATGTGTTATCTATTTCTGCCAATTTAGTATTAATCTTCTGGATTTCTATCTGTAGATTTAGAATATTTCTAATTTTTCATTTATTTTGTCATTTTGTTCTTGTGTTTTCTTCCAAAATTCTTCTAGGGTTTTTTCTTTTTTTTTTTTCCTTGTTCTGTCTTTCAATCCTTTGAAGATACCTAAATATAATTCTTTTGAAATCCTTTTCAGAGAGTTCCAATGCTGCTTCTTCCTCAGGGATGTGTTCTGGGTCTGTATCCTGCTCCCTTGTTTCTACCACTTTATCTTGCTTCTTTGCATGGATTGTAATGGTCTGTTGTCTCCAAGACATCATGGTGTTACTGTATTCAGATCTCTGTTAACTGTTTGTGAAGAGCAGCCAAGGGTGTGTCAGGCTCTTCTTGGTGGTTCTTTATTGTTGGCCCGTTGGTGGAGAGGGAAGTGGTGGCTTTTCACTCAGTAAGTGAAACTGCAGGAGATGTGGGTGTAGTTGTGTCATATTGGGACTGTTCCTGTCTTCTACTCAGTTACACAAAAATAACAATTGAATAACCATCAAAAAAGTAAAAGCAAATTGACAAAATATACACTGTGTAATCACACTGGAACAGTAACTGAAAAAAGGGAAAAAGAAAAAAAAATCCTGAAGTATCTGGGGAGAGGGCAATAATAGAAAAATCGTAGAGAAAAATAGTAATGAAGAAAAAAATGGGAAAAATGCAAAAAGAAAAATAATGTACAGGCTTAACCATGAGGAAAAAAAAAAATTGCAACCAGGAACAGGAAAAGAAAAAACACTGAAAACTAGAACCTGGGAGAGGAAGCATAAAGAATAATAGTAAAAAGGACAATAATAATAATAATAGCAGTTTTAAAACAGACGAAAACAAACTAAAAAAAAAAAGTACACTTGGGGGCAGGGTGGGGCAGGGCACCCAGGCTCTGTCCAAGCACACAGACTGGGATGGAATTCCTGCCACCCCAGCAATTGGGTGGGAATAAGGGATGGCCACACTTCCATTCACCAAGAGGGTGTGGGGTAGAAGAGTAACAAGAGTAACGCCTTTCCAGTTGTCCGGGTCCAGATTGTCCTTGGGGTTACTGGCAAGTGGAGGCTGTTCTTAAGTCCCTGGAATCTGGGAGAACGCTGTCGTTTTAAATATCCAAAATGGCCAAACCGCTTGTAAACATTCAAAATGGCTGCACCCTCCAGACAGACAAAAGTCCACAGCTCAGCCTGCCTTCCTCTTTGCTGCTTCCCCTTTTATCCCCCAGCCACCAGAGCAGTCCTCCGTGCAGTCCCTGGCTAGCAGGGCCTATTTTTTGGTTAATTCTTAGGTCCCACCACCACTTGGCAATATCCAAGCTGTCTGTGCCATAAGGATCGCTGGCAGACCACAGACCTGTATGTCCTTTTTTGGTGTTTTCATGCAAATTCTTCTGCTAGTTGGAGTTTAGTCCAACTTCAAGGCTCAGGGGTCCAGGATTATCTTCTGTATGTGTGTTAATTGGTTCCCCTTTTCTTTGTTGAAGAGGGTCTGTGCAGTCTTTCTGCCTATTCCGCCATCTTACTGGAGCTGTCCTTTCAAGATCAGCAGTGCTTTGTTATTATAAACCATTTCATGTATGTCAAAATTTTAATACAACAGGTTTTACAGGGTTTGGTTCATTAACTTTGGGTTATATGTAAGTGAGACATTCGTAACCTTTTGACTCCATGTATCTAATAATGTGGAAATGACTTTGGAATTGGATAATGGATAAAGGCTGGAAGTTTTGAGGCACTTGATGGTAAAAGCCCAGATTGCCTTAAAGAGACTGTTCCCCAAACACTGTGGGAGAGTGATCCAATGGATCTGCCAACTCAGGACCATAGTACTGGAGGACACCAGACTCAATTGGCACAAGAAAATACATACAAGTCTTGTTCTCATCCCTACATTGGTGAGTAGTGACTGGGGTCTTAAAAGCTCTTAAGTGCCCATGTAAGATGCTGCTAATGGTCTCCTAGCATCAGAAGCAAAGAAGAGTGCAAAAAACAAAACAAAACAAACAAAAAAAAACAAGGGCATTTGGAAGCAACAGCCCTAGGACATGATGGCCCTCGAGACCAGAAGAACTAGATGGTGCCCAGTTACCAATGCCAATCACTCAGGAAAGGATGATATCTGGAGATCCTGGACAGAGTGGGAGGAAAAATGTGGAACAAAATCCAAAAAGTCAATAATGACCAGAATTACTTCTCAGATGGAGTCTGGTGAGACCCCCAATACTATGGCCATGGGATACATTCTGAGCCTGGAATAAAACTCTCTCCCAGGGGCTGGCTCTCAACCCAATAGTAAACAAGAAGTACACGCAGACTACTCAACCCAGGGTGATGCACCCACATACTCTATGGAAATGCATCCCTTGGAGAAATTGACCATGGGGCATCAGAGGAGCAACATTCACATGGTGGAAATGCAGGACACACAGGAGTGCATACCTATGAGGGGCATGGGGGATTACTGGGCAGGGAGGGGAGGAGACTGAGTTAGGGCTGAAGATGGTAAATGGGGAGTGAAACTAAATGTATATGTAATGTTGAATGTAAAACAAACTCTGTTCTGGAAAAAAAAAAAAAAAAAAGTCCCAAGGCAGTTAAGTGATTTGACAATTGTTTGTATAGTAGTTAAGTGCTGGGTTTTTTAGATCCAGTGGGACCAGGGTTCTGGAAAAAAGAAAAAAAAAAAAAAAGAGAGAGACTGTTCATAGAATTATGAAGGTGATTCTGGTGAAGGTTCAAAAAGAAATAAGGAAAATTGTAGAGAAAGTTCCTAGCCTCATGAACAGAATGTTGATGGAAATGTGGACATTAAATATGTTTCTGGTGAGTCCTTAAAAGGAAATGAACATGTTATTGGATGCCAGAGGAAAAGTGATCCTTGTCATAAACTGGCAAAAAAACTAGGCTGAAAATGTTTTGTTTTGTGGGAAGTAAAGTTTGTAAGTTATAATCTTACATATTTAGTTGAGGAGATTTCTAAGCAAAATGTTGAAGTCCCAACCTGGTTTCTCCTTACTGCTTACGGAGTAGAAAGAGATCTCAGAAATGAACAAAGGAAACACCTTGAAAAATTGGAGAATTTTTAGCCTAACTATATTGTAAAAGTTGAAAATGTAGTCTGGAGAGAAAGTGAGGATGTGGCTGGACCACAATTTGCTAAAGAGAGTAGGTGTGTGATTCATCAATACAATCATCTTAGCAAAAGACTAAAGGGAACAGAGATAGGATGACATGAAGGAAAACTGCCCAGTTCCTGGAATTCTACAGGCAGGAAACAGGCTGATGGAGCTGCTTACCTGGAAATCTCTCTTGCCCTCCAAGAAAAGGAAAGGAGGCTCCATCCCAAGAGAGCTGTTCAGAGGCCAGCAGGGCTGCTGGCATGGGTCTGAGGAGCAGGACAACCACATCCTTGATTCCAGGAGGTTGGGCCACTGCCCAGAAAACTGGGGTTGGTGCCCAGAGACTTTCCCCACCCCCCAACCCCTGAAATCTAATGAAATTTATCCTGCTGGATTTTGGCCTTTCTTGAGACCGAGAGACACTTCTTCCCCCCTCTAGTGTTTCCCTTTTGGAATGGAATGTGTCCTGTATTGTACCACCATTGCATTCTGGAAACAGATAACTGGTATTCTAGGTTTCACAGGTCCACAGATGAAGAGGAATTTTGCCCTAAGATGTATCATATCCAGTGTCACCCACACCTATTTAGATGAGATTTGGGATTTAGAGTTAATGCTGGAATAGGTAAAGACTTTTGGGGTTGCTTGGATGGGATGAATATGTTTTGCATATGGGAAGAACACAAATTTTGGGAGCCCAGAGGGTAGACTGTGATGGATTGAATAGTGTCTCCAAGAAAGGTGTGTTGGTTATAACCCTGGTTCTTGTGAACATGATCTTGTTTGGAAAAAGGATCTTGGAGGAAAACAGATTAACATGAGGTCATGTGGATTTGGGTGAGTTCTATTCCTATATAACTGATGTCCTTATAAAAAAAGAAGATACACAGAAAGACATAGAGGAAGGACTTCATGAGCTGTTGTAGTTGCAAACCAACGGATAGTGGAAGCTACCAGAAGCTAGGAGGGAGGTATGGAAAAGACTCTCCCTCAAAGCTTTAGAAGGAATCAGCACAGTCAATACTTGGATTTGGACTTTTAGCCTCCAGAACCGAGGCAATATATTTGTTTTTTTATCAGTCATTCAGTTGTGGTACTTTGTTTACAGCAGCCCCAGGAAACTAATACATGCAGGTGTATCTATGAGATAAACTTCTAGAAAGAGAATTGCTGCGTCAGAGGTAATTGTGTTGGCAATTTGATGGATATCACAAAATTCCCCTCCACAGAAGTATTCCTTTCAGTAACACAGGAGCATACCTGTTTTGCATGGGCTTTTCTATAAGAGGAGACACTGTCCTTGTATAAGCTTGGGAAGGGCAGGGCCAGCCTGCTAGAAAGATATCTGCTAGGCAGTGTGAAAAAGCTAGCCTTGAGAGGGCAGAGCCAGCACATTATTTGACTGAAGATACCCTCAGGTGACCCAGAGATGTTGATGGATTGGTTGAGGGAGGATTCTTACGTAGCTGGAGCAGAGACCTGCAGAAAGCAGAGTTGTCTGTAAGGTTAGTGCTACCTGGCCTAAAGTGGGACATGGCTGTTTTGTTTAATCCAAGGTACAGGGGACCTGGGCCTTGTCAGCATCAAGCTCTGTGTTGTTATTCACCAACTCTGTGTATCTGGGCCTTTTGAGAAGCTCTGCTGTGAACCTGAGAAAAGCAGGTTTATCTGCATTAATTTATTTACTGAAACTTATTTCTACTCCATCTTCTCCCAAAAAGCATTTGAGGCAGCCAGGTTCATTTTGGTGGGCTTTTGACCTTGAATGGAAGAAAAAGCACACTTCCATCAACAAAGTACTATCCCTGTGTCACAACTGCTCATCTAATTGTGCTGGATGGGGCCAGGGTATCCCTCAGTCCCCCATTGTAGGCTCAGGGGTACAGTAGAGGTGCTTAGTATTTTAAAGGAATTAGTAAATAACATAGTTCATTGTGCAGATGTGACCCCCTTCCAAGGCTATAGCATCACGATTTTTCAAAAAGTGTTTTCATGTAGATTATCCCATTTAAATTCTTAAGCAAGCTTTCAAGATTAAGTACAGCCAGGATTATCTCGACTGAATAGCTGGAGGAGCCAAGATTGAGAGGTTAAGATTACACAGCAAGAACAGAGAGCTGGGGCTGCCTTTCCAGTGAAAAACTTTCCACTGGATCTTGCTGCTTCCCTGGTTGGCAATGGAGGAACTCCTAGGATTTGGAGCTGTCCCTCTCCCTCAAGATTTGAGATCTCAAATCTGATGTCAGGTGTCCTGGGCAGTAGGAGCTAGCTGGTGAACCACCTCGCTTTGGTCAGCTCCTGAGATTGAGGGGCAGGCACACCACCTCAGCTACTCTGGTTAGGCAGGGCCTGTTGACTTGGCCAGGAAATGGAGGCCCTGCCTTGGCTGTACTAGGGAGGTGTTCAGTGGTGACATGACCAGAGCCAGCCCCAGGCTCTGTTCCCTGGGCAAACTCTCATCAGTCCAGAAACAGGGTATCAAACCAGGATGGGTGTGGTACTGGAAGATTTTGGGCAGCTTGGCCCTAAAGTAGCATCTAAACCACATCAAATCCCAGAAACTAGGACTGTCACTCACACCTGAGTCACCAATGCCTCTTCCAGGCTGGCCTCCCTCCTGGCTTTGCCCAGCACACCACTGCCAGACCAGCTTCACTGAGACATGGCATTGTCCTTTTACCACAGGGTAAAACAGCTGGTCTTAAAGGTTAGGCACAGTCAATTCCTCTCTCACTACCCTGGGGAGCAGGGCATAGCATGGTCATTTGCCTGGAAGGTGACTCTGAATCAGCAAAGGCTTCCTAGTGGGAGATGACATGACCAGAGACAAATAGGAAAGGCATCCAGTTCTAGGGAAAACCAGGAGGTTGGTGCTCCCAGGGGCAGCATGAGGACATGAACCTGTCCTGCACAGGGGGGCCCTCCATTGTGCCCTTTGAGTCCTCTCAGAAACAGCCTAGAGTCCAGCCACAGCCTCACCCACAGCTCCAGGGACACAGGTGTATGTCATGAAGGCTGTCTTCCTACCTTCTCCAGAGCCCTTCCTGACCACTCTAGGGAGATGGCCTGGCAGTGACCACTTCTCAATGTAACTGTGTCCAGCACCAAAGGGGTGGGCATGAACCATTTCATTTGTTTGTACTTACAAGCACCGTGTGGCCTGCATGGCTGAGGGTGTATGTCTGGTCTTCCTGTCTCCTTCCCAGAACTATATTCTCAGTGTGGACAGTAGGCTGGCCTACAACCTCATCGGGGAGAGATGTAAGGTATATAGGACTCAGGCAGGCTGGGAGTGTCTAATGGGGCTTGGGCACTACTTCTCTCCAACCCTGCAAAGAGCCAGGCAGTGTTGGGCTTGTTTTCCACTTGAGTGGGGGCGGGGAGGGGGAACTGAGGCTGCAACACTTCTCACTGGTCTAAGGGTAGGGAGGAGGGTGAACTTTAGAAACTATACTGTGTTAATGGAGAAAAGGGAAAGGGAAATTGTGTACTGGTTTGAGGATGTCAGGGAGTCAGTCCCTACTATAGGACAATGAGATCCTAGCCGGAGTGTAGAAAAACCCTAGATCTAAATTCCCATATCCACTTCCAGCCCCAACTTTATTTTTATTTATTTATTTATTTTTGTGTAGACATGTGTTTTTATTTATTTTGGGTGGTATCTAGGAGTGAAAATGCTGGTTCATATGATAAGTGTATTCTCAATATTTAGAGAGTTGTACAGTTTTCCAATTTTATGTTCCCATCAACAACGTTTAAGAGTTCCTGTTTCTCTATACCTTGCCCACTGGCCCAAACCCAACCCAACCCACTGCCATTGAGTTGATTCTGAGTCACTGCAACCTTATAGAACAGGGTAGAACTGCCCCAATGGACTTCTGAGGCTATACATCTCCACAGAAGCAGCCTGCCTCATTTTTCTCCTGTAGCATACCAGCCCCCAACTTTAAAAAATTCTCTGGAGCTGGGGCCTGATATCTTTAGCCTGACAGGAAGAGGGAGGAGGCTCAGCAGTGTTGCTGAGAAGGGTTGGGGAAGTGTGGGCAAAAGGAGAGCAAGGAGGGGCTGGACTAAGGCCCTGGGGAACTCAGCAGATCCCAGATTCCAAACTTTTGCAGCACAATGATGCCCTGGGCTCTGGTGGTAGGGAGGAGCCTGGCACCAGGAGGGGAGTGGATAAGAGCAATCCCAGTGGTCCACCAGGTTTTACTGTGATCAGGGAGTGCGTTGATTCTGGGGCTCAATCCCTAGTTCCACTCTCTGTCAGCTGGTCCCATCCACCCAGCACTGTTGCTCTGCATTTAAGACTACTGCTGCTCCTTCTTGCCTTCTCAGGCCTAGGGGTGGCGATTCCTGGGATCTTTTGGCTTCTCCAGGGGTGGAGTGGATGTCAGCGGGGCATCCAGGGTCTGTCTCCGGATAAGCTCAGCATAGAGCCCGTGTTTCTTCATGAGCTCTTCATGGGTCCCAGACTAGAGGAAAGAGGGCAGCTGTTCACCCCAACCCAGCTACCCCATAGTCTAGTCCTAGCTCAGAGCTGAGAGCCCTAGTGAGGTTGTACTTCTTGTAAGTCCAGGGCTCACCATCAAGTAGGCTAGTATCCCAGCCCCTGGACCATCTTCCCTTGTTCCTGCCACCCCCCACCTCACTAAATTTTGGAAGGGTATCTGATTTCTTCTCTGTCTCCTGTACAGAGCCCCAAAATTCCAACTCAGGGCCCTGAGAGATTAAGACCTATGTGCCTCATAGGGACCCAACACAAACCTCCTCAGTTTTGGCTTGATGGGCTGGCTGGGAGCCAATGCTGAGCCCTACACAGCCTCCAAGGCTTGCTGTAGACCAGCCTCTTAGTTCTGCCCAACTGGTCCCTGAAAGGATTCCTAGTGCTGCCTGCCCCTTCTACCCCTCAGTGCCCTTCCACCACTGCACACTTTTCTGTGGACTTTCCCTTTTTTAATACTAGCATACGGGGCAGGTTGTACTATCCCCAGGGAACAGAGGAAGAAATGGAGGCTCTCAAATCCATATGAGATGATGCTTCCAGAATATGCCCCCTAGCCCGAGGGCTATGCAAGACCTTCATCCAGTTCAGCCAAAGTACCTGCTTCCCTGAGCATGGGTGAACTTGCCAGACCCCAGCCCAGACTGACCTCCCAGACCCGTCCATGAGCCATGACAATGATGCAATGGGCCCTGCGTACGGTGCTGAGCCGGTGGGCAATGACCAGCACAGTGTGACCAGCACTGGCCCGGTCCAGGGCCTCCTGTACAACCCGTTCTGACTCTGTGTCCAGTGCACTGGTGGCCTCATCCATGACCAGGACTGTGGGCTGCTTGATGAGGGCTCGGGCAATTGCTAGGCGCTGCTTCTGGCCACCAGATAGGGTGGCGCCCCGCTCACCTGGTGAGGAAGAGGAATAGGGCTGGGGCTTGGAGTGAGCTTTGGTCTACCCTGGAGGGTTGCTCTTCAAAGGGATGTCATATCCTTCCTGAGCCTGGCCACTCAGGCCCCCAGCACTGTATCCATTCATCCTGCCCCTCCAGCCAGGCCAGCAGCCCTGAGGGCAGGGCTCTGCCTGCCAGTTACCCAATCCCATGTCTCTGTGCAAAGGAGCACAGAAGCTTTTCCACAGTGTACACATGGCCATGTATACAGCAAGCACTCAGTGAGCAATGGACAATTCACTGAGCTCTACTACTCTACCCTGGACAGGACCTCACAGCTACAACTGGCTCCACTACTCACTGTGTGGTCTGGAGCTCCAGCTACCTTCCAGCTTCCTGGTCTCTGCTACTGTGTGAACATTTAGGACTTATTTATAGCCTCCTGGAGTGAAGCCATGGCAGTGGTAGAATTTGAAACTATCACTTGGGCACTTTGGGAAGGCCACACTTGGGATGTGAAATGCCCATGAAGAAGAGCATAAGTGGTACCTGGGAGACAAAATGAGATTCTAGGTGATGCACAATGATCACACACTGGCAAAGGGGCAGACTCAAGAGCCCTGATGCTCAGAAGTATAAGAAAATGTCATCCCAAGAGAGGTGTTGGCACAGTTCCTTCTGTCAGGGCAATGCAAAAGCTGAACAGTGCTATGAAGACTGGATTAGGAATACAGAATCTGAAGATGGGCTAAAGATGGTGGTGGGACAACTGGGAAGGATGAAGCTCATCTAGAATGAAGTTAAGTTGTAAGAGTTGAGAATGCCAATATTCCTGCATCCTGAGATGTACTGGAACATTCTGCAGCAATGCCAAGAAACACTGGCCCCAAAAGTGTTTATCATAGATGATAAACACACAAAGCTTCAAGTTCCACTATGAATGTTGTAAAGTGTGATGTTATTGCATTTTCCAAAACTACCAGAGCCCTCTTCTGGGTAAGTCAGAAGAGAGATCTGTTCAAACAAATCAGTATCTGATAAAAGGTTATGCCTTTAAGCTAAAGAATGAAAGAACAGGGATGAAATAGGTGCCAGGAGGAGAAAACCATGAGGGGAGAGTACTGCACTTCTTCCTGTTCAGTTCCTGGGTCATCGAGGCCCTCTGTTAGGCTCTGTTAAGAGACCCAATACTACAATCCCCAGTGTCTGGGGCCAGGCCCTGTGGCTATGCTCCTGACTCCATCCCTGTGTCCTCTCAGAGCCACCCATCTTTGTAACATGCTTGTTCCTTCTGCCATGGAAGCCCATGGGCTTAGGCTCACCAGTCTCACAGAGTTGTTCTGTTGCCCTTGGCTCTACTCTCATCTTGTCAGTCCAGCAACTGTCTTCCTCTCCAATGGTTCCTGCTTCCCTCTCCCCTAGAGTCTTAGACTGCCCATCTGCCCCATAATCCCACCTCCCTGCCCATTCCATAGCTGTGGGACCAGAGCAGACCCCACCCTGGCACTCACCCACAATGGTGCCATAGCCCTCTGGGAAGCTGGTGATGAAATCGTGGGCATTGGCTTCCTGGGCAGCTGCATATACCTCTTCATCAGAGGCTTCCAACTTCCCAAAGCGGATGTTCTCCATAATGGTTGTCCCAAACAGCACTGGCTCCTGAGGGCAGGGGGAAGTGAGGTCAACAGGAAACATCCTGACTCTGCCTAGAGTCACTGAGTGGCTGCCAGACTCATCAAAAAAGTCTGCTTTAGCCAGAAGAGGGTCACCTGGAGGCCAGCTAGGGACAGTCAGAAACTCAACGTCAGGCACAAATACACAGTGCTACAGACCTTTGAAAATACGAATGTTTCCCAGCACAGTGCAGAGCCTATCACCCAAGAACAGAAATGGAAGATAATTCGTAGGGTGAATGCTGGCCTTGCACACAATCCCTACTCCTCTCTGGAGAGAGGGCAGGAGGTGGTATGCCATTTGGGTTTTCTCCTGTTCATGGGTGGGTCAGGAGCCTGCTCTAAGGGAAGAATGGAGATTGAACATGGCAGCACTGGAAAAAGCATCTGGATCCTCAGTACCTCAGGATAAGGGCCTCAAGTCCTCTCAGTGGGGTGAAAGGTGGCTACTAACAGTCCCCAGAACATGAACGTGGACTTCTCCAAACATTCTGGACACCATAGGCTTCTTAGAGAATTTCAGGGACCCCAACAAGCTAGTCCTACCCTAGAGATGCTTTCCCACCTGCTCATAATGTTCTCTGCAAGGAAGGAGGGTAGAGCTACAGATGCCCTGGGACAGGCAGGCCATAGACCCAGCCTGAATGGGAGCCCTGATGAAGGGCAAAGGCCTTCCAAAATCAGCCTGATGGTGGGCAGAAGACAGAGGTGAGGTAGGAGGTAGAGACATGTGTCCTGGCATCTCCCTTTGGTGAGGATACACCCTGCTGGGGGAACTCTGCTTACTTGGCTGATGAAGCCGATGACCTGGCCTCGGAGCCAGGATGGATCAAGGGTGCGAAGGTCCCACCCATCCAGTAGCACCACCCCTGCCGTGGGGTCATAGAAGCGCTCCAGCAGAGAAGCCACAGTAGTCTTTCCTGGAGAAACTAGGGTTAGGTTTTGGGAGACAGGGGCTATTAAGGTTTTAGGGGGTTGTTCCAGGACAGGGGAACACTTGGTGGAAGTGGAGAGCACTTCTAGGAGGGGCAGCCAGAGTGCAAAGGCAGGGTGGTGGCAGGTGCTGTGTTCCTCTTACCTTCCCCAGACTGGCCCACCAGAGCCACAATCTTGCCAGGAGGTAGTGTCAGGTTGAAGTCTTTAAGTACCTCAAAGCTAGGGCGGCAGGGGTAACTGTAGAAAAGCCAAAGAGACCCAAAGTCAGACCAGGTTCTAGGTGTTCTTATTAGTCCTGTCCTGGACTCCATGAAAACAAGGGAGAAGCTAGGCATAAGCTAGGCCCCTCCTGAGTCCCCACAAAATCTCACTGTGCCCTCTTAAGGGCTCATTTAGGGGAGAGCCATTCAACAAGACCCCCTGAGGCACCCTCCCCCAGGCCACGGTCCAGAAGAACAGTCCCTGCCCACTCCTGCTGACCTGAAGCTGACGTTCTGAAATGTGATGGCCCCTCGGAGGTCCTCCTTGGGGATGCAGCGGCCCCCAGACAAGGGGATGCATGGGCTCAGAGTCATGTACTCAAAGACCCGGGCCCCTGCGCTGAGCCCCCGTACCACCTGGGGGGAGTATGAAGTTGGCAGTGAGGTAGGACTGGGGACTGCAGCATTTTGGGGAGCTTGTAGGGGAACCCCTGGGTTGGGAGATGGGTGGGTGTGACCAATAGCAGGATTTCTTGAATGCTGCCCCACCCCTCACCGTCAGCAGGAAGGAAGGTAAAAGTAGGCTGCAGTTCTAGGGACTCCACATTTGCCAGTCTGTAGCTCAGGTATTCCCTGCTACCCCCATAACAGCCAATAAGCAACACACAAACAACTGTGGCAATGTGTAGAACTCCAGCCACGACCCAATGTCCACCCTTCAGGACTCCCCCACACCCACCCACTCACCTGACCAAACAGAATAGAGAGATTGGCCAAGGACCTGCAAGGACAAGGAGAGCATAGTTGGAAGAGGTAGGAACAAGAGGCAGCGATAAGGCTAGCAGTAAGGGGGAAGCTTTGGATCTCATCTGAGTGGGGAAGACATGCTGGGTGGGGCAAGGAAGCAGGTAGCTTGAAGGCAAACATGGACTTCTCCCCAAACATGGTATTGCAGGAGCACTGGCTAACTGGGCAAATCCCTTCTCCTTTCTGGGGCTTGGTTCTCTCCACCAGACAAGGATAATAACTTTTACCCTACTTCAGGCTGGAGGCGAGGCCCAAGGAGAAGATGGGTGTGTGATGAAGGGCCAGGGTTTCAGGGGGATTGTGTTTGTACTGGGAGCTCTGGTGGTATAGTGCCTAAGGCATTTGACTGCTAACCAGAAGCTGGCAGTTCAAAACCACCAGCCACTCCTTAGAAGACAGGGCAATCTACTTCTACAGAGATACCACCTCAGAAACCCATAGGGGTTGGTATGAGTTGGAATTGACTCGACGGCAGTGAATTTGGTTTTTTGGTTTTGGTCTTTGTACTGGCCTGGCCACAAGATGCAGGGGTGGACTATGACTTTAGTCCACTCATATTAAAGTATGCAACACTGAAACCAAATTTTTGCAGAGAAGAAAACAGAAGACAATTGACCAAGGGTGAACTCTGGGGGATCCCCAAACACAATTTCCTGAAAATTTCTTAAGTGTAGGCTTGCTCTGCAGGAGTGTGTCTATGTATGAGGGATGGAGTGTACATGTTTTATCTGTCTAGACAGTGGCTCAAAGGGTGGGAGAGGGTGCTTCGCTGCCTGAGGCTTGGGAAGGATGAGTCATAGCCCTTTAGTGGTCTGGCTGGCCTGTGACAGCATGTGTATATGTGACTGTGTGTGTCTTTAAGAAGTAGAAAGACTGATTCCATGGTAATTCCTCAATGTTGTTGTTATGTGCTATCGACTTGGTAATTCCTCAATGTTGTTGTTATGTGCTACCCGACTCACAGTGACCCCTCCTTGGGTTTCCGAGGCAGACCCGACTCATAGGGACCCCTCCTTGGGTATCCAAGGCAGTATCACTACGGAAGTAGATTGCGAGGAGTGGCCAGTGAGTTTGAACTGCCAGCCTTCTGGTTAGCAGTCAAGTGCCTTAGGCACTATGCTACCAGAGGTCCTTCAAAGCAGGATTAATTTCTTCCAAGACCAGGACAGGGAAGGGTGGGAAGAGTCACCAAGCCCACAGGGAAATGTTTCTGGAAGCCTGAGTAATCAGCACTTGCCAAAGGGCATGGAAGACATGGAGCAAACCAAAGCCAATCCAGAGTTATCTGTGGATCAGAAGGTAAGACATTCTCCACAAGAGCTCTGGAGCCATTAGGGGCCTGGCCGCAACTAAAAACCAAAACGCACAAGACTCATGGAGGCAGTGACCACTTTGCTCTGGAGATGCCTCAGGCTGTGGGTCACAGTTCAGGACATTACCACAGGAACCCAGTAGGGGGAGCCAGCTCCTGGCAGCAGGCCATCCTCAGGACTATGTTCAGAACTGGTTCTGATGGGGCTGCTGGAATTACTGAGTGTGCACTTCCTCTTGTACCCCAAAAAGAACACTGAGGATGGGGTCCAAAGGGGAGATTCACTGAGGTGGGGAGAGCTGCCTTACTACTTTTTACCATCACTTCTGCCTCTCCTTACCTACTCCCTTTTGGCTTCTTTCATCTTTCTTTACTGAACCCCAGCACTGGCAGTGTTTAATCACTAACTTGGCTGCTAACCAAAAGGTATGTCTGTGGTCTAAACCCACCAGGCACTCTGTGGGAAAAAGATATGGTAGTCTGCTTCTGTAAAGATTTATAGCCTTGGAAACCCATGTGGAAGTTTTCTCTGTCTTAGAGGGTTGCTATGAGTTATGACTGACTCAACAATAGTGAGTTTCTTTTTTTTTTTTTGGAGGGGGAAGTTGGCTTAACTAGCAGGACCCATTAACAAAATACAGCTTCTTTAATAAGACCCAATTCCTCCAAGTGGCAAAGAATCTCCATGTGGTCATGGGTGCAGGGCTGTGCAGACCTAGAGGGGCCACCAGAAGGATGTGCTCAGGCTTGTGGCTGTGGGAGCTGCCATATCTAGTAGCCAGAGAATACCAAATTTTGTTCCACAGCTAAGCAGTACAGTAGGGAAGTGAGGAAAAGGTCTGTCCTCAGGCCTGGGCTAAGCCATGAAGGGAAGCAGTGAGGGCAGATGACTCTGAGGTCCCTAAGGGAAGGTAGAGCCAAGGGATGTGAGCAAGGGGTAGGGAGTGCAGTTGCTTCCCCTTCCCCTTACCCAACAGGGAGATGTTTCCGCCACTGTCCAATTTGAGGACATGGGGTCATTTTACTGGGGGGAGCCAGTGAGTTTTTTAGAGGAGCCTTGGTGGTACAATAGTTAAGTGCTCAGCTACTGACAGGTTGGTGGTACTAACCCATCCGCAGCTTCACAGGAGAAACGACCTTAGTGATCTGTTCCTGTAAAGATTATAGTCTAGGAAACACCATGGGGGAGTTCTACTCTGTCCTATAGGGTCACTTTAAGTCAAAATTGACTTGATGGCACATAACAATAGTGATTTTCTTATGGGTCCTCAAGACTAAAATGATCATGAAGCCCCAAGCTTAGTCTGAAAAAGGACACAGGGTGGGTTCTAGGTGGGGCAGGGGCCACCGAGGGATACCCCAAGCTCCACCTCTATGACAGTCAGAACCTCTTCATCCCAAAGCCACCAGGGAACACAGAACTTCTGGGTTGGAGGAGGGGTGAGAATGCCTGGGACCAGGGAGGGCCTGAATGCCCCACAATTAGAGAACATCAAGCAGAAATGGGGCCTAGGATGGTGTCAGTGCATGTCAGTGCACGGGGTTTGCTTCTGTAGAATGTGGGTTTGGGGCTGAAAAGGGGAATTTGACTATCTGGAGTAAAAATAGGAATCTCTCCAGAGAAATGCTCACCTTGGGGTTAATTCATTTTATAAAGGATAGTGACAAGCTGGATGGTGATACATACATATGTGTATCTGTAAAAGAGGTGCTCTATAAAAAACAGCACAACAAGGACGTGATGACCACAGAGATTAGGCCAGTGGCTACCATCAGAGGGAGGGCAGGAGGTGACTAGGAGGGCCATGTTAACAGCTTGTGGGATGAGGGCAATATTCTGTTTTTTTTTCTGGTGGTAACATAGGTCTTCACATTTTAATTAATTATTATAAAAGTTTTATTTATTTTTTTTACATATGGTATATAAGAAGAAAAGACAAAGTGAAAAAGGAACAGCAAAAGAAACTACTAGTGTTTAGCTCTGAAAAAGGAGGTAAAAGCAGGCCCACCTTAGGTACTCTTGTGGCAAAGTAAGCTGATCAGCTCTGGATTGCTCCAGAAGGCAGGTGGAGCCTAGTTGAGGAGGCAGATTTCAGATCAGTGAAAAACAACCAGTTCTAAAGGTGGAATGCACATGGGACAGGGGTAAGCTTTTTGTCCCTGGAAAGAGCCGAGCAGAGTATGGTTGGCCAGCTCTTAAAAAACAGGTAAAGAAAATTTCTGCATTGTGTGGAAGCCTGAAGATGATAACCCCATTTCTGAGTATATATTCAGTGAATTAGCCTGGAGAAATAGTTATGACCTCTTAGGAGGTCTTGTGGGAGACACAGGGTTCTGACTCTCAGCCATGAGCTTTACAGGGCAGCAGGTCAGGTCTGGGGCTTTGCTGCAGGCCCAAGGCTGGCACTCTGTTCCTGGCCCAGCAGGACTCTGGAGGGTGGCAGGGGTTCCTTTAAAATTGGAATGGCCCCACACTCACCTCTGCACTGTCTGGGAAGCCACCAGGAAGGACATGAGGTCTCCACCTGTAAGCTGCTGTCCAGCCACAAGGGAGCCCCCAATAAACAGGGTACCCAGGACCATGCCTGCATGAGGAAGAAGACAGGGTGGTTAGAAGGGAAGCACCAGGAGCAGAGGAAAAAGCTATGACCAAGTGTTAGTCCCAAGTTCTAGGACCTGCTGTGACACTAACTGACCATGCAACTTGATTTTCTAAGCCTTTGTTTCCTCATTTGAAAAATGAATGAGATCATCTCAATCGAAGGCATTCAGCAAAATCTAGTACTTTTTCCTAATTAAAAACATTCAACAAGTTAGGAATAGAAGGGGCATACCTCAGTTGTTGTTGTTGGTATGTGCCACCGAGTCGGACCTGACCCATAGCGACCCCTCCTTGGGTTTCCGAGGCAGTATCACTACGGAAGTAGATTGCCCAATCTTTCTTCTGAGGAGAGGCTGGTGGGTTTGAACCACCAGCCTTCTGGTTAGCAGTCAAGTGCCTTTGGCACTATGCTACCAGAGATCCTATACCTCAGTAGGATAAAGGCATTTATGAAAAACCCACAACTAACATCACACTCAATGGAGAAATGACAAAAGCTTTTCCCTTATGATTGGGAACCAAGACAAGGATGCTTGCTCTCACGAATGCTATTCAATATTGTACTAGAAGTCCTAGCTGGAGCAATTAGGCAAGAAAAAGAAATAAAGGTATCCAAATCAGGAAGAAAGAAAGAAAACTTATTCCTTTTTGCAATGACATGATCTTGTATGTAGAAGACCCCAAAGAATCCACAAGAAAACTACCAGAGCTAATAAAGGAATCCAGCAAAGTGGCAGGCTACAAGGTCAATAAACAAAAGTCAGTCGGGTTTCTATATATCAGCAGTGTGCAGCTTGAAAAGAAAATTAAAGAAATGATTCTACTTACAATAGTGCCTAAAAGAATAAAATATACAGGTGCAAACTGAACTAAGAAAGTGAAAGGCTTATACACTGAAAACTGTAAAACATTACTATAGGAATTACAGAAGACTAAATAAATGGAAAGCCATTCCATGCTCATGGATCAGAAGACTTAATATTGTTAAGATGTCAATTACTACCTAAGCCAATCTATAGATTCAACACAATACCCAACACAATTTCAAGAGCCTTCTTTACAGAAATGGAAAAGCTAATTCTCAAATTTATATGGAATTGCAAGGGGCCCTGAATAGACAAAACAATCCTGAAAAAAAAAAAAAAGAACTAAGATTCACACTTTCCAATCACAAAACATATTATAACGTTATAGTAATCAAAAGAGGCTGTTACTAGTAATGACAGACACACTGACTGATGCAAAAGAATTGAAAGTCCAGAAATAAAGCCATGTATCAACGTGGATAAACTTGGAGGACATTATGCTGAATGAAATAAGTCAATCACAAAAGGACAAATATTGTATTAGTCAGTTATTGTAAAAGTTAAGGAAAGTTTTATCTATTGGAGGAAATTTTCTTTGTTGGTTACCAGGGGTGGAAGGGGAGGGGAGGGAATGCTGTTAGATAGATAGAGATAAATATTGATTTGGGTGAAGAGAAGGGCAATGTACCAAATGTGAGTGACGAATATGGCAGCACTGAGGATGAGAAAGACAAGAGAGAGGTACATGGGAAGTACAGACAACAAATATGAACGCTTTTGCATATACAGTACTGAGTTGTCAGTGAAGGCAAACATGGGTATATGGACGGATAGACAGGTGGACAGGCTAAACAATTAGGTATGTCTAAATGGGTAGTGTATCCAAGATTATATATAGGGTTGGCAGACAATGGTCCTATAAGTTTATGTGAGTGATCAGAATTCCCAGGTGTATAGTAGAGCTGACAAGGGGTAAGGTTGTGGCCACTGCTTGGTCACAGCCAGCTACCCAGAGTGACCAAGTAGTTGAACCTGTGGGCTTGGGACCATAGTCGCAGGGGACATCAAGCTCAATTGGCATAACATACTATACAAAACATTGTTCCACCTCCTACATTGGTGAGTAGCTACTGGGATCTTAAAAGCTAGCAAGCTGCCATCTAGATGCAATGATGGGTCTCTCCTCATCAAGAAGAAAGAAGAAAACCAAAATTAATGAAAACAATCAGTCCTAGCTACTGGTATACCATCCGATCTGCAACCTATACAACTATGAGACCAGAAGAACTAGATGGTGCCCGGCTACCACTGTCATCCACTTGGAAGGGATGTAGGAGATCCTGCATAGAGAGGGAGAACAATATGGAACAAAACTCAAAATCATTTGGAGGCAAAAAAAAAGAAGGTGGGGACCAGGTTTGCTGGTCCAATAGAGCCTGGTGGAACCACTGAGACTATGGCCCCTAGCTGCCCTTCAGGTCTAGAATTGAACCCATACCTGCGGTTTCCAGCCAAATAAAGTACAGGCATGTGAGTTAAACATTTACCTCAAGTAGACACACACCCTGGAGAGAACAATCATGGGAGAAGGAAGGGCTGCTTATGCACAGGGAGACAGCTCAGGTGGCAGGAGCGTATGGAGGGATGGACACTGGGAAGAGGTAACTATGGGGAGGAAGTGAGAGGGGAGCTGTTGCATTGTGGTAAATTTTGGTCAATGACATGAGACAAAGTATATGTGAACTGCTGTATGAAAAGTGAATTTACTCTGTAAATCTTCACCCAAATAAAAAATAAATAAAAATAAATAATAATAATAAAAAAAGCCATGTATCAATGGCCAAGTGATTTCTGACAAAGGTGCTAAGTCCATCCAAGGGGGAAAGAACAGTCTCTATAATAAATGGTACTGTGACAACTGATTTTCCACTAGTCAAAGAATGAACCTGGACCTAGACCTCATACCATAAATGTAAACTAATTCCAAATGGACTAAAGACCTTAATGTAAGATCTGAAACCATAAAATTCTTAGAAGAAAATAGGAGTAATATTTTAGAATCTAGTTTTTAACACTGTTATTTTTAGATATGATGCTGATAGCATAGGTGACAAGACAGATCAATGGGACTTCATCAAAATAAAAAACTTTGTTCATCAAAGGACTTTACCAACAAAGTAAAAAGACAAACTACAGACTAGGAGAAAATTTTGGGGAACCATATATCAGGTAAGAGTTTAACACCCAGAATATATAAACAACTCTTAGAACTTGATAACAAAAAGACAACCCAGTCAAAAAATGAGTGAAGGACTTGAGGAGACGTTTCATCAAGGAAGAAATACAAATGGCCAACAAGCACGTGAAAAGATGCTCAATGTCATTAACCAAAACAAAACTCACTACCATCAAATCGATTCTGACTCACAGCGACTTCCACTGGGTTTCTGAGGCTGTAAATCTTTACAGAAGTAGACTGCCTCATCTTATTTTTGCAGAGCAGCTGGTAATTTTGAACCACTGACCTCCTGGTTAGTAGCCAAATGCCTTATCCACTATGCCACCGGAAAAATGCAAATCAAAACCACAAGAAGGTATCACTTCACCCCCATTAGGATGGCTATGATTAAAAAATGGACAATAATAGGTATTGGTGAGGATGTGGATAAACAGTAACCTTCATCCATTGCTGGTGAGACTGCTGTGGAAAACAGTTTGGTGGTTCCTCAAAAAGTTAAACAGAATTACCCTATGATCTAGCAATTCCACTCCTAGGCATGTACCCAAAACAGAGCTCAAATGTATACATATACTAATGTTCACTGAAGCATTACTCAACAGACAAAATGTGGAAACAACTCAAGTGTCCACCAACAGATGAACAGATTAATAAAAACAGATGAATGGATTAATAAAATGTGGTACATACGTACAATGAATATTGTTGTTGTTGTTGTTATGTGCTGTCGAGTCGGACCCGACTCATAGCGACTCCTCCCTGGGTTTCTGAGGCAGTATCACTACGGAAGGAGATTGCCCCATCTTCCTTCCGAGGAGTAGTTGATGGGTTTGAACCGCCAGCCTTCTGGTTAGCAGTCAAGTGCCTTAGCCACTATGCTACCAGAGCTTCCACAATGAATATTATTCAGCCATAAAAAGAAATGAAGTCCTGATACATGCTACAACACGAATGGACCTTGAAAACACTCTGCTGAGTGAAATAAGTCAGTCACAAAAAGACAATACTGCATGATCCCACTTATATACATTATCTAGAATAGACAAGTGACTGAATAGACAAAGACCAAAGTTTATTGGTGACTCACAGGGGCAGGCATGAGGGAGGGGAAAAGGGGAACTCAACACTTAGAGGACACTGAGCTTCTGTTAAGGGTGATGGAAAAATCTGGGAATGGATAGGGCTATGACTGAATAATATGAAAAACATAATTATCATTGAATTACACATGTGAAGACTGTTGAAAGACCTCCATCGCTTCCTTCTGGAGGATTCCGCAATGTTCTCTACATAGCTCAGTTATAACACATAGCCATTTGCCTATTACCTGGCTGAGTCAATATCCTTACCCACCTCCACAGTACTGGCACTCAGTACATGTCAAACAGGGCCCCTGAAGAGTATCAAGCAAGCATCAGGTGTGCCCCTTGCCTGCCTTGTTGAGATGTCCTTTGCCCCCCCAAGCTCACGCCAGACTACAAACCTGTACCCCCTCCTCCCCATCCACTCCTCTCTTCCAGGCTGGAACTTGCTCACTCACAGTTGAATGCAATGTTAGAAAGCCCTTGGAATAAGGCAATGCCTCTGCCCAGCTCCTCTGCCTTACAGCGAGACTCTTCCAGCTCTGTTCCATAGCGTCTGGTAAGAGAGGCCAAGTGTCAGCGCTCAGGAGGAGCTGGGTTGTTTGGAGAGTGGGGTGGGGTGGGTTAGAGGAAGTCTCTGCCTGTCCCCCACCCCTGCCCCAAGCCTCACTCCTCTTCCCGATGCTCCATGGCGAAGGCTCTCACAGTGCGAACATTTCCCAGTGCCTCATCTGCTACACCTGTTGCCCTGGCGATCTGCAAGGAGTCCAGGAAAAAGCAAAACAAGTTTGGGGACAGAGGAGGGTTGACGGAGGAGTACAGGGCAGGGAGAAACAGGAGCAGGAGAGATGGCAAAGGAATTCTGCTACCTGCTCCTGAGACTGGCGAGACAATTTTCGGAGAGCAGAGCCCATTAGGGTGCCAACTCCCATCAGGGTGGGTGTGGCCACCATAAGCAGCAGAGTGAGGCGTGTGGACAGCATGGACAGGGACACCAGGCAGCCAGCCACCTGGGTGCAGCTCCGAAGTCCCTGGGGAAGTGGGAAGGAAGACAGAAGAGGCAATTTGGCATCAACACCATGACACATGGGGCTTTATCATGGGTCAGCAGGCTATAGCTCTGAACTCACAAGGACAAGGTCACAGGTCTGACTCCTGGGAGGCCAACTGGCCGTCCACCGGTCACAGATGTAACTTTTTCTTGACCCACTGAGGTACGATCAGCAGTCATGAAGGGGCTGTGTCAGACTTGTGGGTTCCTGCAAATCCATTCCCATGCAAACTGTGCAGGAGTGTGGGGAGAGAGGGTGGCATTCTTCCCTATATAAACCCTAGCTTGCTTCTCTTTCTGTTCTAGAAACCAAACAAGAAGCACTGAATGGCGGCCCTGCCCATGGGGACCCTACTGCAGGCCAGTGTCAGGCATAACCAACAGCACCATGATGTCAAGGATGGAAAAGGAGAGGACATCAGTAATGCAGCAAAAGCCACAATATGTCTGAATACTTGTCAGAGGTCCAGGCATGCTGGGGCAAGGCAGGCCAGAGTGTTTCTGCTCTTGGCAAGCTGAGCTAGGGAAACGTTTCTGGGGGAGGTAGGATTTCAAAGCAGTAAAAAAACAGCCCTTCCTGACCTTGGATGCTGCCTTACCCCCTTCCTTCCATGAGCTTCTTCATTCCAACCTACACCCTTACCAGAAGGGGTGGGGGAGGGCACGGCTAGTGAAGATGAACTGGGGAGTGTGTGTGTGTTTTTATGTGTTGAGTGCGTGCTGAGGCCACTGACCTGGGAAATAACAAGTTTGAAGGATGATTTAAACTCCTGCACGTCAGTTGTCAATCGGCTCACCAGCTGCCCTGTCTTTTTAGCATCAAAGAAAGCAATGTCTTGTCTGGAAGTAGGACATGGGGTCAGGAGTTAGGGCAAAAGAAGGAAGATGTTACTTCAGGGTGAGGCCTACACCAAGACAGTCACCATGACCCTTTTGTTGCCCAGCAGATGCCCCCTACCCCAACTTTTACCCTGTAGCAGGCATACCGGAGCAGGGAGCAGAAGAGGGTCCTTCTCATGTCCACGGCCATGCGCTCGCCAATGCGGGACAGCAGCACCAGGTACCCGAAGGTCAGTAGCCCCTGGGAAAGCCAGCATGCTCAAGTCCTGCCTCTCATGTACATGGAGGTCCACAGCCAGCCCTGGGGTAGCCTGTACACTCAGGCCCTGCCTCCCAGCTCCTTTGGGTGCCTCCAGGCTGTACCTGGATACCATAGAGAAGCAGCAGGCGGGTGCTGAGGCTCTGAGACTCCGTCATGAAGCTCCCCATGTGTTCCCTTGTGTACTTGGCCACAATCTCTACCAACTGGCCTAGGAGCAGGGGAATCTGCACATTCACCAGTGCTGCTCCCAATGCCAGCTGAGATGGGGGCAGAGGAGACAGACTTTCAGAAGGAGAGCCATACAATTCCCCATCCCTCACCCTACACTTTCCTCCCTCACTATGCAGACTCAGGCCATGCTCTGGCTGCTCCTATGGACTCCTCTGTACTTCTGAGAGAGTTAAAGCCATTTCCACCCTCAGGGGACTTCCCACACCCTACAAACCCAGCCACATGGTGCAGACCCCAGCTTGCCAGGCCATCCCATGCTGCTCCCATGAAGTCTCCCCTGAGGGACTCAGTGAGGTATGATGGTGTCCCTGTGATGCTCTGGCTTGGGGATGCTACAAACCCCTTCCTGGAACCTTCCCTGTTCCTGGCCATGGGAGCAGTGGAGAAAGACCTCACCACAATGGCTGCCCCCAGGACCAGCAGGTGGGGGCGCAGAAACTGCCAGAAGAGCTTCCAGTTAAAGCGGGACTCCTCGACATAGGGTTTGGGGCTGGTAGAAGCCTCTTCTGCCTCACACCGTGCCACAAGGCAGAAGCGGAAGCACTTCCTCAGCACCACGTGGCCTAGTAGTACTCCCCCAACCCAGTGCCAGGCAGAGAGGGGGCTTCGACTGGGAGCTGGGGGAGCTTGGAGGAGGCGGGGCCATAGTAAGGACCGGAGGTGGGCCACAGACCTGAAGAAGTAGGAGCTGTGGTGGCCATCAGAGTGCCTGCAGGAAAAGAATGACATTGAGGACTTGAGGTCCCAACTGTCCTTGAAAATCAGTAATCCATGAGCTGCTCTCAGAAGGCTGGGCCTTCTGAGAGCAGCCTTTTCTTTTCCCTTAGGCCCTTTACACTGCCTTTCTGCTGTTCTTAAGCAACTTTAGTTTCTAAGACAAATACACACAAGCAAAATTAGAGGAATGAGACAAAACCATGTCATTAACTTTTGAGCACGTTTTCTCCCTCAACTGCTTTTTTCAGACAGCACCCAGCTGTCATTCCACTTAGTTGCCAAAGGCAATCACCTCCTCTCCCTGCTCTTTCAGAATTAAAGAAAAAAAAAAAAAAAAAGCTGAAGCTGAGGGTACTCATTTTCCAGAGAAGAATGCAGAAGTGAGTGAGGCTCACAGAGCAGTAAAGAGAGCAACAGGACTGCCCTGTGCCTGGCACTGTGCTTGCTCAGAACAGTGACACAGCAGATACGGTCTCTGTTCTCTGTGCACCACATTTGATCCTCATAGCCCTGAGAGGAAAATGCTGTTATTCTCATCTGGTAGATGAAACAATCACATGGAGCTGAGAGAGTTTAAATAACTGTCTCACAAGTAGTAGAACTGGGAGGTTCACAGAGGTGAACCCTGCTGTCTGGTTCCAGAATTTAACTCTTTCTCCTTTGCCATGTGTGACTTGCCCAGGGGTAAGTCTTCTGGCTACTATACTCAACTACCCTACCTCTTCTCCTAGGTCTTGAGTGCCTTATGTGATAAGGTATAAAGGGAAAGGATGACATACTTCTTTTCTCCAGATGAAGGAAGAAACACTGAGAAAAACCAGAAACTCAAATAATTTATCTTTCACCTCTTCCCTTTGGTTTTCACATCTATAAAATTGTAATACAGACTCAATTATTCAGAACATTTTTGTTGAGTGCCAGGTATTCAGCTATGAGGAATAGGGAATATGGAAGTGGACAAGACAAAGTAACTTCCTTCATGGTGGTTAATCTTTAGTGGAGTGAGACAATCAAACAGTTCATAACTAAGCTTCCTGAGTGTGGTTAAAGAGGAACTGCAGGTCACTGTT
This sequence comes from Orycteropus afer afer, assembly GCF_000298275.1. NCBI lineage: Eukaryota > Metazoa > Chordata > Mammalia > Tubulidentata > Orycteropodidae > Orycteropus > Orycteropus afer. Next base: position 308,161 of record NW_006921851.1, on the reverse strand, counting down.
CCTTTTGTCTGAGGGAGTAAGGAAATACCCTCCAGATGAGATGTGAGGGTAAATAGGAACTAGACAGGTGAAGGTAATGGGGATAAAGTCAGGGGACAGCTTGAGGCAAAGGAAAACATGTTTGAACACCTGTAGGTATGAAAAGACTGGATAAGTTTGAAGACTAGTATGGCTAAAGTCTGGCATACAAGAAGGGAGAGGTTTGGGGGCATGGAGGTGTCATTACAGTCCTTAAAAAGCATTTGACCTTTATCTAGAGGGTGAGGACCCTTCATGGTTTTTAAGCTGGTAGTGTAACATAATCAGATTTGCATCTTAAAGATCATAGTAGACTAGAGGGGACTAAGACTGGCTACAGGGAAGCTTGTTAGAAGCTGAAGTTATCCAGTCAAGGGTATATGCTCAAAGGGTATATGCTCAAACAAATGAGATTATTGATGGGGAGAGATTTTTGAAAATAGAGGTTTTTCCTTTACCATGATGGTCTTTTATAGACCTAGATGATCCTAACTGCATCTCATCCTTCCCCTTGCTTTCAGGGAAGCCTGTATTCTTTGCCACTTCTACATAATGCCTTTCTTAACCCACTCCATTTGCCTGGTTTTTATGTCATTTTTTACTGTATTCTTTCCGGCTATCCTGTTTTAGATAAAGAAATTCACTGTCTTTCTGCCCTGTGCAATTCATCCAATTCCCTCCATCAGGCTATAGGTTCCTTAAGGGTAGGGGAACTAGATCTTATTTACCATTCTATCCTCAGCATTTAGCATAATAGATGTTCAGCAAATGTCTACTGAGTGAGGGCATAACCTCATTTAAAAAAAAAAGAACACCAAATGCACTGCCATTGAGTCAGATCTGACTCATAGCGACCTTTCCTTGGGTTTCCAAGGTGGTATCTCTACGGAAGGAGATTGCCCAACCTTCCTTCCGAAGAGTGGCTGGTGGGTTTGAACCACCAGCCTTCTGGTTAGCACTCAAAAGCTATATGCATTATGCTACCAGAGCTCCCATACCCTCATTAGAGGTGAAGAATAATCTGACTGATCTACAGATCTGCAGTGTTTTGAAACTTTTAGGCTTACTGTGGTCCACAGTAATAAATACATTTTACATTGCAACCCATAGAAGCCCTGGTGGTGCAATGGTTAAGTGCTTAGTTACTAATAGAAAGGTTGGCAGTTTGAACCCACCAGTGGCTCTTCGGGTGAAAAGACCTGGTGATCTGCTCTGGTAAAGAGTATAGGCTTGGGGAACCCTATAGAACAGTTGTTTTCTGTCCTATGGAGTTCTATGAGGTTTAAATTGACAGTGTACACAACACTGAGAGTAACATTGCAATCCAATACATATCAACATATATACATTACATGAAACTGAAATGCTTTGTAAAACAATACTTATCCTAATTTTTAACATGTACTCTAATATTTTCTATTATAGTCACTTTTTTAAATGGTCCTGACCCTCTAAATTCATTTAATGACCTATTAACATGCTGTGATTTATATGTCTGAAAACACTGCAATAATGAACACACATATACTTGAATATTATCTGATGGTTTTTCTTGGGTTTCTCTCTGGTTTAAATATCAATACCTTTATTCATTCCCAAGAACTGTTTCAATCCTTTTAATAATTTATCATGGCCATTTCCAGCTTCTCTCATTTTCTCCAAAGACTCTGAGAATGGCTTGGTCATTGCCAAGAATTGCTAGCATCAGCACTTCTAGCTCTAGCTCGCTCCAGCTCTTGCCCTCTATCAGTCAGACTGGCTTTCCAAATGACACCAACAACTCCACATCCACCTGGGAATCTTTTACCTGCCTTCTCTTCAGGAAATCACTCCCTTCTCATAAAGCATTTACACTTAAGTTGTAGTTTTAGGGTCCTTGTTTCCCACCCGTCTTTCTTGGAACCAAGTTTGTAAAGAAAGTGCTTCGCCAAAAACACATGTAAGAGTTATTAACTTGATGAAATTATCTAGACCCAAGGGCCATTTTTGTTCAGCTCATTTTGAATCTTAGGGACACCACCTATATTAGTTATCTCTGTTGTTGTTGTTGTAATTTGCCCTCGAGTCCCACCCGACTCATAGCGATCACTCCTTGGTTTCCGAGGCAGTGTCACTACGGAAGTAGATTGCCCCATCTTCCTTGCCGGGACTGGCTGGTGGATTTGAACCACCAGCCTTCTGGTTAGCAGTCAAGTGTCTTAGGCACTATGGTACCAGAGCTCCCTTAGATATCTCTAGACATCAATAAAAAATGTCCAAATCTGTGGACTAATTCCAAGGACGAGGTCAGTTGCCTAGTGGCCATCCAACAGCAGACTATCGGTGCAGTATGGCGCCCCCTGGTGGGAATGAGACGGAGCGTGTCCACTGACCCTGAAAGTCCCCTCCATCCGTCTCACACACATACAATAAATACGCGGAGCCTCCCGCTGACCCGAACCGTCGCTATCAATAATTGAGGTCCGATCCCGAGAAAATGACATTTCACCCGGCCGATTCTACCGGAAACTCCCGGCAGGCTTCACGCAACCAGTGACTTCGTCTCCCAGAGGGTACCGCCCCTGTCAGCCACAATCGCCTACCCCCTACACAATGCAAGGGTGGCCCTTTGTTACCTGACGGTCGTGAACGTCTGGATTCGGAACAGTAGCGGCTTTCTTGGAACATACCCACCCCTAATGCCGGCCCGAAATAAGTGCACCAACATGATGGGGCGGGAGAGTAACATCAGTTAGCCCTAACCGAGGGCTCCATGTTGACTATCACACCCTCCCGACAGCCCTCTCGCGCCTCAGCTATGATTAGAGAAGAGGCACGTCATTCTCATCTCTAGGACTGATTGGAGAAAACGTGCTGGGCCCGACAGCACCTAGAACTGTGATTGGAAAGCAATGCACACTTAGCTGGCTCTGCCTCTGGGCGGGGCGAAGCAGGGCGGGCGCTGCCCCCGCCTCTGGGCGGGGCGAAGCAGGGCGGGCGCTGCCCAGGGACACTGAGCGAGTGAGCTCCTGGGTGAAGTTTTGAGTGTTCAGGCACGCCCTCTAGGATATCCAAAGTAACTGTCAGTGGCTGAGCCCGAGGCCATTTTCCTATGGTCCTTCTGGTAGATTCTAGACCGCCCAGGCTCTCCCGGGAGTGTACAGCGCTGGTGCTGGAGGACGAATGAACAAAAATATGGACTGGGGAGTTTTTCTCAACTTCAATGTAAAGAAAACAAAACTCCTCACAAATGGACCAGTAAGCAATATCATGATAAATTAAGAAAGAAGTGAAGTTGTCAGGGATTTAATTTACTTGGATCCACAATTAGCACCCATGGAAGTACCAGTAATCAGACAACTTACTACACTGGGAACATCTGCTGCAAAAGACCTTTTTAAAGTGTTAGAAACAAAGATGTCATTTTTAAGACTAAGGCATCCTGACCCAAGCCACAGTCTTTTCAATAGCCTCATATGCATGTGGAAAGCTGGACAATGAATAAGGAAAACCAAAGAACTGATGCATTTGAATTGTGGTGTTGGTGAAGAATATTGAAAATATTCAATATGACTGCCAGAGAACTAACAGATATGTCTTGGAAGAAATACAGCCAGGATGCTCCTTAGAAGTGAGAATGGCTAGGCTTAGTGTCAGGTACTTTGGTTATGTTGTCAGAAGGGACCTGTCTCTGAAGAAGGAGTTCATGCTTAGTAAAGCAGAGAATAAAGTGAAAAAGAGGAAGACCCTCAATGACAGGGATTGACACATGATTGCAACAATAGTCTCAAGCATAACCACAATTATGAGGATGGCGCAGGAGGGCAGTGTTTCATTCTGTTGTACATAGGGTCACTATGAATCAGAACCGACTCAATGGCACCTAACAACAATAACACCACACCTGCCTTACCACATGTCTTGAGTTGGCAGCCACAGTATTTTGGAAAAATTGTGCATTTCAGTGGTTCTGATACTCTCAATGATTGGAAACCACCGGTATGGAGGTTCTGTAGCCTACCGAGGTGCAACCTCCTATCTATCTCCCTACAGAAGCCTTCCTCACTTGGGTCAGAACTGACTTGTCTTAGCCTCCTGCTGCTCAGCACTTGCACCCTGTTTATGCTTACTTACTTCCTGTAATTACTGTATTTGCCTATTTGATTCCCCCACTGGGCTGTGACTTCTTTTTCAGGCAGTGGCTCTCTCTCATTCATCCACTGCCCTCTCTCTACCCTCTAAATGCCTAGCAGGGAAAAGTGCCATTCATAATAAGTTGAATTGGTGGTGGGGATGGAGATGAGTGGTAAGATGGCTATCATTCTATGAATCTGGTGGAACTGAGTAGGAAAATGTGCCAGGACTAATTTGGGGTTGGACTGGGAAGCTCAGGATGCACGGGAAGGATCAGAATGTGAGTATAAGGAATATCGAGGTAAGTTAGGTGGGGTGAGAGCAGACAAACTCTCCGTGTAACCTATCTAGACATGGGACTCTGGAAGATTGAGGGAATTTCCTATTCCTTCTACAATATAGGATTCCATTTTAGATACTAGAATACCTACTGTAGAAGAAGTAGGTCTTATTCTCAGCTCTGTTCCACCTCAGTGCTAAAGCTATGCATATCTTGAGATACTAGGCCAATCTCCCTCATAGGATGGAGTCATAGAAAGAGAAAATAGGTAAATCTATACTCAAGTTTTGTGAGTGAGTGGACAAACCCACTGACCACTCTGCAAAAAGAAGACTGGGCAATCTACTTCCTAAAGATTTACTGCCTCACAAACCCAAAGGGGGTCACTATGAGTTGGAATTGACTTGATGGCAGTGAGTTTTGTGCGTGTGTGTGTTGGGGGGCAACTCCCATTTCCTCTACAGTCCTCCAGTGTCTGATCTGGGAAGTACTGTGTTCCTCTATTTCACGGATACCGGTTTCTAAGACAGCCTTGAAGGCCCTGACACCTGGGTGATGAGCCAATACCTCAGGAATGGACATCAGTAGGAAGCCTGGTGACTCAGGGCCTCAAGAATGGCGTTGGGCAAGCCACCAGACTAGCTGCCTGAACTTCCTCCTTCTTGTTGAGGTGGCAACAAGGAACTCAACTCTGGGTATCCAAGTTATCCTTCCAAATTCTGGACCTCTAGTTGTTGTCTCTTGGTCAGCACTGCTGCCATGCAGGGGCCCCCAGAAACTGATCAGGGCTTAAGGGAGGGAAGGTCAAAGGTTAAGAAGGTAAAAAAAGTAAACACAATAGAACTTCAAAGGAACCTCACTTTTCTACTTTAAGCTACGAAAACCACTTCTCAAATCCAAGATAGTCTCCTATCCTTTCTTCATGTCCTTCCTCTCAGTTTTCCCCAATCTGGCTGCTTATCTCTGTTGATCACAGTGGGGGAAGGCTGAGATTTTTAAAACCAAAGATTTAACATTTTGACCCCCCCCATAGTTCTATAATTTTAGGATTTTTACTTTTCTCCTTTGTTATTCTGCCATTGCTCAAGGTTTGAAGGTGAAGACAATAGGCATCTCCTCTTTCTCAATGTGCTTATTCAGCTCCTGCCACTTCAAAAGATACCACACCCAGGCACATGCTAAAGAACCAAGCCCACCTAGCTGGGGAGGCCCAGGGCCCTGAGGCTTGGCAGCAGATGGCCCTGGAAGGGGTGTGAGTGGAATGCCTTGGGCCTGCCCCACTGAGTCACCTAGTGGTGTTGTTATTATCCTTGTTGCTGTCTGAAGTCCCTGCTCAGCTTCCCAGACCTCTGTGGAAACAGGAGCAGCTCCCATCCTTCCAACCTTTCCAGAAAAGCTGCCAGCCTGATGGTGAGCCGAATGGGGTGGGGGGTGGGGGACTGGGAGTGGTTGGGACAATGGGGAGACCTGGGGCCTGGATCAGTGCCCCTTCTTCCCATGCTGCCACCTCCTCCTACTTCGTGTTGGGGACTTGGGGGAGGGAGGATTTCCGTCTTCTCTCCGTCCCCTGTTCCTCATACAAGAAGCTTCCCCTCCTCATTTCTCCCTCTGGCCTTGGCCCCCACCGACCCAGTGCTGCAGGTGTCAGGGGCTTTTCAGCCTTGCCACTGTGCCATCTCTTCCCCAGTACGGGCAAAGCCCACGATGTCTGCTTCCCCCACGTGGGGATCCCACTCCACTCCCCCCCGGCTTCGGTGACTCCCCCTCCCTCATGCCGATGCCCCCAGGAACCTCCTGGGCTTCGGATAGGCCCTCTGGTCCCAGAGCAGGATTATGAAAGACTGGAGGATTGTGAACCTGACGGGTCCCAAGATTCACCCCTCCACGGGGAGGAGCAGCAACCCCTGCTTCATGTACCTGAAGGGCTCCGGGGTAAGTGTGTATGTGAGTGGGGGTGTGGGGCTTATTGGCTTACCTAAACCAGGCTGGTCCTCTGGCAACTAGTAGGGGGAGAGGAAAACTGAACACTCAGTTGAGAGTGCCACATTCCAGTGCTCTCCCCTGTGCCTAGGCTCCTGGCATCACATCCAGAACCTGGACAGCTTCTTTACCAAGATATCCTTTGGACCCAGGACAGGCAAAAAGCCTCTTTTGGACCAGCATCACTCTTGGCAGGGAGACTCAGAGGTTGTGAGTGGGTCTAGGGGGCTTGCTGGGGAGTATTGAGGGGGTGGTGTCTTCAGGAAAGGCCCATTTTGCTTATTCCTTGATGAACCTGACACATCTACAGCTATCACCAGCGAAATGGCTTTGCCTGTATCCTGCTGGATGATGTCTTCCAGCTGGGGTAAGATGCTTATCCTGGACACCAAACTCTGTCCTCTGGGGCCCTCCTATCATCTTGCTTCCTTAATGGCACCTACTTCTAATGCACCTGATGATTTTCTGAGCAGCCCAGTGTCTAGCCGAGTGGGGAGGATGACTCCAGGCTTGTCTGGGGCTGGGACCAGCAGCTTGCCTGGCCATCAGACTTCATCACTGCCTCATCCCTGTATCCCCTAGACAATTTGTTTTCATTGTCACCTTCACAACCTTCCTCCTTTGCTGTGTGGATTACAACATTCTCTTTGCCAATCAACCAAATAACCATACTAGATCTGGGCTGCTCCACAGCAAAGTGACCTTGTCAGATGCCATCCTATCCTCGGCCCAGTGTGCTGAGCGGTGAGTGACATCCTGGGGGGCAGGACAGCCATGCTGGGGAGAGGAATAGACAAGAGCCCCCACTCCTTTTGCCCCTTGACCTAGATCAGTAGTCCTCAAACTTTCATCTCAGGATGTCTTTATATACTTAAATTTGATTGATACAAGCTTTTGTTTATGAGGGTAAAATCTACTTATATTTATCCTGCATTTGTTGTTGTGTGCTGTCAAGTCAATTCTGACTCATAGTGACCCTATATGACAGAGTAGAATGGCCACACAGGTTTCTCAGGCTGTAATCTTTATGAGAGCAGATCACCAGGATTTTTCTCCTGTGGAACCACTTGTGGGTTTGAACTGCTGACATTTTGGTTAGCAGCCAAGCACTTAACCATTGTATCACCAGGGCTCCTTGTATTTACCCTTTTAGATATTAAAGCCAAGAACATTTTTTAAAACATAAGCACGTATAAGCACATATTCCATTGGCTGTCTGTGTGATGACATGTTCAATGTCATGAAGCGTCTGGAAAACTCTACAGTACATTCATGAGAGAATAAGAATGAAAAATGCACAAAACACCTTAGTGTTATGTGAATAGTTTTGACTTTTGAGATCCTTGTAAGGATCTTGCAGACACCCCAGGTGTCCCTGGACCACATTTTGAGAATTACTGGTCTAGGTGCATCCCTGTGCCCCCTGACTGTTTTCCATTACTATTGGGCTCCCACCTTTTTCCTCACTATCTGTCTAACCCCATACAGGATCCATTCCAGCCCACTCCTGGTCTTCCTACTGGTCCTGGCTGTGGGCTTCTGGCTGTTCCAGCTGCTTTGCTCAGTCTGGAACCTTTTCAGCTATTGGGACATCCAAGTATTTTACAGGGAGGCTCTGCACATTTCCCCGGTGAGCTGAGTGGGTGTGCCTGAGTGGAAGGATGGAAGGGTGCCATGACAGAGTGTTGAGTCAGGGGAAGGAGTGAGGGCTGTACATATGGAGGGACCAATTGGAAAGAGCAGAAAGGGTTAGGCCTTATTGACACCTATCCTAGGTCCAGAATAATGCTAGGTGATGGGGAGCATAACTTGCATAATAGGTTCTTACCCTAATGGAGCTTAGTTTATTTACATAAGATGATTTATAGTCTCGTGTTTGTGGTAGAAACAATAAGTGTTTAGTGGAAATAGGATTATCTGGCTTTTGAGTGGGCTTGGAAGAACAGGCAAGGAGAGGAGGGCATTCCAAGCCCTGGTGCAGGAAGATAGAGAAAATCAGTGAACATCTATGGGCAGCAGAGGAGACTGAGGCACTAGCTGCAACTGAGCATTCTTTCTGGAAGTACTCCCTGCACAGAACATCAACTAACCCTCTGCTCAGTCTTCCTAACACTGCTCTGGCCCTTGGGCCCCTGCCCCTCCACTTGGATGTTCAGTGGCCCCCTGAGACCCCAAGATAAAGTTCAAACCCTTAGTCTGGCATTCAAGGCCCTCTATCAGGTGACTAACACCTGTCTTCTAGTCTTACCTCCTATTTCAGTAAGCCATGAGGTTGGCCTTTTCACAGTTTTCTGGTCATGTTTTGGCCTTTCTTTCCTTTCGTGTTCCTTTATGCTCTGTACTTAAATACTTTCTTTAAGGCAATAGCTCAGAGGCTATCTTCTGCAACAAGCTTCCCTGTTCCCCCTCAGAAGTCCAGAATCTTCTGTACACCTCTTCTAATAAAGGAGAAAGGTTTTTGAAGGCTCTTTTGAGTCAGGGAGCCTAAAGCATAGAGCAGACAGACGTAGGGAGAGCCAGGGAAGTAGAGGCATGGGAGAACAGGCTTTGACCACTGCTAACCCTTCTCTTTTGCCTTCTCCCTTCTTTTCCTTCTTTCCCTACTCTTTCCAGGGGAAGGGGACACATTGGGATGAACTGGAAAGGCTGCCCTGGAGGGACTTGACTAACCTGGACTAGGGAAGCTGGGTGAAATGGGGCTAAAATGAGGTTGTAGCCCTCCAAATGAACTTTAACAGCCTCTGAGGCACGGACACTGCCAGTATTTTAGGAACGTAAATCTGGTGATGGAGTGCAACGGGATCTGAAGTAGGACAGGGCTGGGGTCTCAAAGCAAGCTGAGGCAAAAAGTGGTGAGGATTCTGGACAAGAGTTGGCAGGTATATGAGAAATGGGCAAGGAGAGATGTCCCTATTAGCTGCCAGCATTCTATGTCTTCTATGTGTTGACTGAGGGGGATCAGAAAAACTTGTTCTTAAGGATTTCACAATGCAATTGATAAGCCAGACTATACGCTTGAAGAGCTAACTAGTGAGGTATCACCAGGAAACACACTACTGATGGCCACATGAGTAGCAGGGACTATGAGAACAGAGTGGTTCAACAGAGTATGAAAAGAAATAGGAAGTGCTTTGTTAGTGAGGACTGGATACAGGATTGAGGGAGTCAAGAGAGGGAAGAAAGGTGAAAGTTTTCATGTCTGAGTGAAGCTGGGACTGTGGAAGGTGGGAGAGGGGAGGAGTGTAGTTTTGGTCATGGTGAGTTTGTGGCACATTTTAGAAGCCCTTTTGGGGGAACTGAATTTGGGTATCACTGGCAGAGGATTCTGAGGGTGGCTGGTGCTCACCACTTCCCTCTCTTCAGGAGGAGCTCAGCTCCATGCCATGGGCAGAGGTGCAGTCCCGCCTTCTGTCGCTGCAGAGGAGTGGTGGGCTGTGTGTGCAGCCGCGGCCTTTGACAGAACTAGATGTCCATCATCGCATCCTGCGCTACGCCAACTACCAGGTGGCCCTGGCCAATAAGGGCCTGCTGCCTGCCCGCTGCCCGCTGCCCTGCGGAGGGGACATGGCCTTCCTCAGCCGCGGCCTGGCGCTCAACATCGACTTACTCCTCTTCCGTGGTCCCTTCTCGCTCTTCCGAGGCGGCTGGGAGCTGCCTGAGGCCTATAAACGCAGAGAGCTGCGTGGCGTTCTGGCCGCGCGCCTGGGCCGCGCAACGCTGCTGCTAGCTGCAGCCAACCTAGCGCTGAGCCCGCTGGTGCTGGCCTGGCAGGTGCTGTACGCTTTCTACAGCCACGCCGAGCTGCTGCGGCGAGAGCCGGGTACGCTCGGGACCCGCGGTTGGTCGCGGCTGGCGCGTCTGCAACTGCGTCACTTCAATGAACTGCCACACGAGCTGCGTGCGCGCCTGGCCCGCGCCTACCGCCCAGCCACCGCCTTCCTGCGCGCCGCCGCGCCGCCCGCGCCTCTTCTTGAGCTGCTGGCGCGCCAGCTCGTCTTCTATGCGGGCGCGCTCTTCGCCGCGCTTCTTGTGCTAACAGTTTACGACGAAGACGTACTCACCGTGCAGCACGTGCTCACCGCCATGACCGCGCTCGGTGTGACGGCCACTGTGGCCAGGTGCGACGGGAGGCCCAGGAGCCCGATTCCTGCCAGCTTCTGGATGCTATTCACAAGTCCTTCTAACAGCGGGCCCTTTCTTCACCCCATCTCGCCTCCAGGTCTTTCCTTCCCGAGAAGCAGTTACAGGGCCGCTCTGCGGCTCTCCTCCTCCAGACAGCTCTGGCTCACATGCATTACCTCCCAGAAGAGCCTGGCCCTGCGGGCAAGACAGGTCCTGTCCGCAACGTCGGCGCCTACCGGCAGATGGCACAACTGCTGCAGTATCGGGCGGTGAGGGTGGGAGTGGGGAGGGCCCAGAAGGGGCTGCACCTAAGGCAAAGGCCACTTTGGGCCTAGAGGGTGACTGGGTGGGAGGTTTCCTGACCTGGCGAGTGCCCCTGGGGGGTCTCTTGGTCTTAATTATTGGTGTGGGCCCTCCTTAGCAACTCCTCCTCAGCCTTTTTCTCTCTGTTCCCCAGATCTCCCTCCTGGAGGAGCTCCTTTCTCCTCTGCTCACCCCTCTGTTTCTGTTCTTCTGGCTTCGTCCTCGTGCCCTGGAGATTATTGATTTTTTTCATCATTTCACTGTGGATGTGGCCGGAGTTGGGGACATTTGTTCCTTTGCCCTTATGGACATTAAGCGCCATGGCCACCCTCAGGTTAGAGCTCTTTTCTGGCTTACAGTAGTGTTAATTAAGGTCAACTAGGCGTTTGCATCCTAGCTCCTCACTTGCCGCTTGTGACCTTGAGCAAGTCATTCCACTTCCTGGGTCTTCTTTTCCTCATCTATAAGATGTGAGATGAAGACATTGGTAGTAACCAATATCCAGAGCTGTTGGGAGGGTTAAATGAGATGATGTATGTAGAGCACTTTTCAGGTTCCTGGTGTAATAGCTAATACCACCAGAGTGGTGGAGAAACGGCTGGTCAGTGGGTGGGGTGGAGTAAAGATGGCTTCCCTACCAAGGAAGCCAGAGTCTGCTGGGGGACTGCATATGTACAGGCCTACAACCCGTAAAGTCTGTGCTGTATCCCTGTATTGGATTCAGACCCAGGCCCTGCCCTGCTGCTGTACTTTTGGATGAACTTGAGCTAGGCTCCATCTTGGCCTCAGTTTCTTGGATAGTGTTTCCTGTCCTGCCTGCCCCTTAATGTTCCCATTGTAGCTATAAAGCGGTGTCAACAGCACCTGAAGGACTGTTCTTGCTGTCAGTGGCTCTCAGCAGGACAAACAGAGGCCTCACTGGGTCAGCGTGCAGAAGATGGAAAGACAGAGCTCTCTTTGATGAGATTCTCCCTGGCACATCCACAATGGCGCCCTTCAGGGCACAGCTCTAAGTTTCTGTGTCATCTTCGGGGCCTAGTTCAACAAGATGCAGCCAGATGGGGCACAGCCTCAGTCCGCAGCCCCCTTACCCCTGGGCAGCTCAGCGACTCTACTTCATCTCTAGTGAGTCCTAGGCCTACTCCCCTGCCACCTCCTAACCCCTCACCTCTCTTTTCTTCTCTTGCCTCACCATTTATACTAGCCTGCAACACTGGCCCAAACCAGCCTATTCTCTTGCTTTCTTTAGACCTCCTCCCTCCCTTTTTGCCCTCTCTTCTGACTCTCTCTTCTGCTTTTCTTCTTTTGCTTCTAGCCAGAGGCCTTCCTGGCCAACCTCTTGGTGCACCCACTCCTGCCCTCAAGGGATCTGAGCCCCACAGCCCCTTGCCCAGCTGCAGCCACAGCCAGCCTCCTGACCTCCATATCCCGGATTGCCCAGGACCCCAGGTGGTGGCCTGAAACATAAGGCAGTGTGGGTTGTGGAACTGCTCCTCCATACGGAAGGAGATGAGGCATTGTGGGGAGATTGGGAAGGGGAGGTCAAGTCTGGCCCTTGCCATGGGGTTTAGTGATGAAAGGGCTATGTCTTTTTGATCTATGGCACTCTGTGCTCCAGCTGTATGTCCCCAGGAGGCACTGGGGGCCAGAAATTGGCACAGCTCCCAGAGCTTGCTTCTGCTGAGATGAGTCTCCATGCCATCTATCTGCATCAGGTGAGTGGAGGGGTGCAGAAAAGAGAAAGGTGGGGGAGAAAGGAGGTGAACAACATGAAGACTGGGGAGAGGGCTAGAATCTAAGGAAATATTTAACAGAAACTGGCAGAGAGGATTTAAAAACCCTCTACTTGGCTTAGGGGTTTAACATTGTATTCAGGGCAGGAGTTGTCCCTCATTCCTCTTCCCTTACATCTAGCTTCATCATCAGCAGCAGCGGGAACTGTGGGGAGAGGCTTCAGCCTCTTCATTGTCAAGACCCTGGTCTAGCTCCTCACATCCACTCTCACCTGATGAGGAGAAGCCATCCTGGTCAAGTGATGGTGAGGAGTTGGGGTACCCAGGGAACAGACATTGGGTGGACACTGGGCATCAAGGGCATTGCCCACCTGATGGATTTCTTACCAGGCTCCAGTCCTGTCTCCAGCCCCAGACAGCAGTGGAGAGTGCAGAGGACCCAGAATCTGTTTCCTGGAGAATTTCAGGAGACCACAGAAATCCAGCAGGAGCCTTGTCAGAATCCTAGTACTGACTGAGAAACTGCCTCAAGTGTCAGTATGGTTTGATTTGGGATGGAGAGGGGGAAAATTAAATATTGAGGAGGGAGAAAGGAATGAGTAGGAAATTGGGTGGAGCCAGGCTTGGAGGGATTGGAATAGTGATGGGAATTTGGGGTGATGGGATGGCAATCTCTGGAATCTAGACCCCCAGATTGCTTGCCAAGAGCTTTCTCCTCCCACAGGCGCCTAGCTTCTCCAGGTGCAGGAAATTGGAAGGAGTGGAATGGAGGACACACTGAGCTCTTTTCAGAGATCTGCCATCCCCCAGATTACAGACCCAGGGATGCCTTTTTTGGGCAGGACCTGGCAGTCAATGAGGAACTCACCCCTGAGACCAGTGGAGCGTGGGAGAGAAGATGCTAAAGGCATCTGGAAACAAGTTTAGAGATGGTCCCCACATTGGGAGGGTGGGATGAGGGGAGGCCCCCAACTGGTTAAAATTTCCTCAAAGAGGAGGGCAGGCAGGGGCCAAGGTGGAGGCCAAACTAATGTCAGGGAAACAATGAGGCTTTAGCTCTCCTTTAGGTCCTCATGGACTTATAGTGAAGGTGGTGGGTGGGGTGGGGTGGAGACTATGAATGGGATGACTCCAGAGGCCTAATGTTTTGCAGTTCTGTGTGATGTCTTAGGAAGTGGGTGGGGTTCATCATCTTGTATGAAATCAGCAGTAAAGATTGTTTATAGCTGTGTTTATGTCTTTGTGACTGTGGTCTTCTGGCACACCCACCCCAAGTCCTACCTGCTTCCTCAATCCTTAATGGAGAAAAAAGGGAGCAGAGCTTCCTGAAGCAGTGTTTTCTAGAAAACTGGGTCAATGTGGAGAGTGTAGGCTTTTCCTTGGTAAGTAGGGGTGGAATCCTGTCAAATAACTGCTACCCCACACCTGTACAAAGGTACTCCAAGTTAAAAGGCAAAGCTTTCCATTCTATAGTTGTATTTGACTGTGAAGTTATTAGAATGTTATTAGATATCTTAGCATCACTCACTAACCCTTGACACAATCTCTTATGGTAAATATTTAATAATAAATATTTAAATGATTCAGCGATTAGGTTTACCTCCTGAAGAGAGGTAAGGGGAATCTAAACGTAATCTAAAAACAGTACAAAGGAGGTAATAGTAGATTCTGGAATATTACTGCTGGAAAGGGCCTTCCAGATTTAGTCCAACCCCAGTTAGGGAAATGGGCCTGAAGATAGGAGACATTTTGCCCTGTTCCCAGGAATGAGATTGATTCTCCGGCAGACTTTGGACAGACAGACGTGGACAAGCACCACATGAAGGGAGGGAAAGATGGCTAGATTCTCCCCGGAACTGAAGTAGAAAGAAAAAGGGCTTTCAGGTGCCAGGGGTGTCTGGGCCTGGCAGGTCGAAAGCCCAGGGTACTGCACCCCGCAGCTGCCGCTCCTGCAAGGAAAAGCTCTGAGTACGAATGCGGCTTGTCACTTCCTGAGTGCGCAGGGTGAGCCCGAAAATGTCCTCGTGGTAGCGTTGCTGATCCTGCAGGGAAGGAGGGCCCTGGCTCAGAAGCAGTCTGAGATCTGAGCAGGACTCAGGTGGGGGGGGGGGCGCTTGGGCTCCGCTCCCTCCTCGACCTGGACCCGGACCCCGCCCTCACCCGTATTACCCCCATCGCGTCCCTCCCCTATCCCCTCCCCTTCCCCGTCCCCTCCCCCATCCCCGTCCCCTCTTCCCTCTCCCGTCCCCTTCCCCCTCTTCCTGTGCTCAGGCCTCGCCCTTTCGCACACGCAGTACGCCGATGACGTCGCCGGCCTCTTCCAACTCCATGTCGCCCTCCACTGCCAGGATGCGTTGCACTGTTTGCAGGACGTTGGTCGCCATGGTGACATCACCGCAAACGAACATGTGGCCCAGCTCGAGGCACAGCACGCGGTGCACCTCGGAGGCCAGCTCAGTCCTCAGGAGGTCTTGCACGTAAGTCTGAGGGAGGTGGGGTTAGGGATGGTGGAGCCTAGGGGACAGCCCCGGATATGAAAAGTCTCGGGAGAGGTGGAACCAAACACTGGGCGCGTCTTTAATGCAGGAGTGGGAGAGCCTAAGGGGCCTCTAGGGTTAAGGGTGCTGTCTGATGGAGGGTGGGGGCTGAGGGGCTGGGTGAAGGGACTGGGCTCCTGATCTGAGCTCAGGTCGGCCTTGGTTTTTCCCCTTTCATTCAGGTTATCCCTGTCTTCACTCAGGTTATCACTGAGTCCTCAGGGTCCGCACCTTGGGGCTGTCGGGTTCCCGGGAGAAGGCGGTGAGAACTCGGCCAAACACCCCGCGCTGTTGGGCGTCTTGCACCTCCTCACGGTAGAGGTGGTCGAGTTGGGAGCATCGGCAGCCAAAGACCAAGGTCATGGGGGCGGGTTGCAGCCCTGTAAATAGCACTGGGGCTCACCACTGCACCCTTCCCTGGGGCGTAGCCCAGGTACTCCTACCCCTTCTGACTATGTGGGCCCAGGGCTGACAGCCCAAACCTTTCAGGCTGAAGCAATCATTGAAAAGGATTTTTCTAGAAGAGTTCAGAATGTTTTCATAGCGATCCTGCCTTATTTCTGATTGACAGTTTGACCATGGCTCAAAGAAGGTTGGTGACGTGCCTCAGGTGGAATGGCCAGTGGCCCAGCTGTGCTAGAAGTCGGGGCTTCTGGCCTATAATTTCACACCCTTTACTTTGTCTAAAGGAGCTCTGGTGGCGCTGTGGAAAGGCATTCAGCTGCTAACTAAAAGGTTGCTGGTTTGAATCTACCAGCTGCTCTGTGGAAAAGAAATGAGGCAGTCTGCGTCTGTAAAAATTTACAGCCTTAAATCTTAAAAAGGTTTGCCCCCTATGGGGGTCCCTATGAGTCGGAATTGACACGATGGCAGTGGATTTGGGTTTACTTTGTCTAATGTTGCACCCCTAGAACTCTCTCCAGCCCTTTCCCATCTCCAGCCCCATATTCTCAGTTACATCTCCTGTCTCTTGATATACTATCTTGGGCACTCCAACTCCAACCTGATCACCTTCCTTAGGTCTTGGACACACCTAGGTAAGCTCTGGCAGAGTCCAGAATCTATTTGGGGCATTTTTTCTGTCTTTTAGTCCCAGCTTTGCCCCTTCCTTCTAGACTTCAATTCCTGTTTGTCCTTCCAAACCAAATCAAATTCACTGCCGTTGAGTCAGATCCGACTCGTAGTGACTCCTCCTTGGGTTTCCGAGGTGGTATCACTGCGGAGGTAGATTGCCCAATCTTCCTTCCGAGGAGTGGCTGGTGGTTCAAACCCACCAGCCTTCTGGTTAGCAGGCAAATGCCTTAGGCACTACGCATCCTTAATCGGTTTCAACACCCACTATGTGTCAGGTACCTGGAAACCTGACCAACAGAATCCTTGCCTCTACTTACGCATTCCGCCTTTGGTCTTATAAGCTTCATGTTTGTAGCCCTAGGTTGTAGTCCTCCTTTTCAGACCTGGTTCCTGCATTCCAGTTCCACCCACTTGCCCCTAGATTGTGAAACTCCATTGGCCTTCTAATCCTTTGGCTTCCAGCCTCACCTTTGCTTTCAATGTCGTGCAGCCTTTCCTGCCAGAAGCCCCGGAAAGGAGCAATGCCTGTGCCAGGTCCCACGAGGATGCAGGGCAAGCTGGGATCAGGTGGCAGCCGGAAGGAAGGAGCCCTGGCCAGAAAGACCTTCTGTCAGGCTCCCTTGGCTTCCCCAACTCCCCTGTTGTCAAAAGCAGCAGGGTCAGCCTGAGAGTGAGAGCTTCAACTGATAAGTGAGTTAATAGTGTAAAATTGCTTAGAATAGCATCTGGCCCACAATAAGCACTATGCAAGTGTTCATTAAAAGAACTGTACTGGCAGGTAGGAACACCCTGAGTCTGTGGTTTCCAGAGATTGGGCCAAAAGAAATATAGTTTAACTTTGGATTGAAGAATATTTTGATGTCTGAGATGAGGAGTTTTAGGAACTATGGAGAAAGGGAGGACAGAGTTCTGGTTCATAATGGGTCCACTGAGTGTGTTTATTTTAAATAATAACTTTAATGTTGATATTTGGTTTGTATTTAGTTTGTTGGTAGGTGTAATTTAGACTCATGGGTAGGTTTGGGCCACCAGGCCTAATTGGCATCATCCTGGGAATTCTTAGTTCTTCCAAGACTTTCAGCTTCCTGGCAGCTGGATGGAGCAAGACTTCTGAGCACAGTACAGTGCACAAAGGAAGGGCATCCTGAGATCCCTCACTTTCTTTGAGCCTCAGTGATACTATGGGCAAAGATGGCTTTTATCCTCATCCCATTTCTCTGGATAAAGTCGGGACTTGTGTACCACAGTCCCTGAGTGCCATGCCTCCCAACATCAGACTGACTCCAAGGACACTGAGATGACATTTTCAAAAAGCAACAGGGCCTTCTGGTTTATCCCAGCTCTGTCTCTTTGGGGGAGCTCTGGTAGCATAATACCTAAGGCATTTGACTGCTAACCAGAAGGCTGGTGGTTCAAACCCACCACCCACTCCTTGGAAGGAAGATTGGACAATCTACTTTGTAGAGATGCCACCTTGGGAATCCAAGGAGGGGTTGCTTTGAGTCGGAACTGACTCAACTCTTTGGGAGCTGTAGTTTCAGAGCAAATTAGTCCAAATTAGTGAGGGGGCCCAGATCATTCTGGAGGCCCAGGACTAGTCAGGTGTCCTGTCCTTGCCATGTTAAGTAAGTCCTCCCTTCTTTTGATAACACATCTACCAAAGTTACCACCTCACCCTCTGCACACCCACCACTGATTCCTCCATTTGTCCCTGGCCATCTGGGGCGCTTTTTCCAGTCCCTGCTTAGACAGACAAACTTTCTCTTCTTGCTGCTCCTTCCCTTCTCTCCTTCCTCTCTGCCCTAGCAGTGCCCCCTTACCCCCTGATGAAACAGGCCACAGGGTCTCCAGCTTTGAGTTGGCTCAGCCACGTGGAGCAGACTCCATAGTGCAGTGGGCCCAGCCCATCTGTGGGGTTAGGAAGAAGAAAGGGCCAGTGAGGAGCCACTTCCAGGGTCACTGCTGTGGCTTTGGCCCTGCCCCTCCTCAGCCTCACCCTGGGTCCTATATGCCAGCACAGCTACTGTAAGGTGTATCTCTCCTGGGTGGGCACTGGGTGCTGAGCTGACTGAGTAGTACCGTGGCTGAAGCAGAGGCAGCTGGGTGAGGAGCAGGGGGGCAGGCAATGCTACCGATGGAAACTGCTCCAGCACTTCCAGTAGCGTGGGGCATCGGAACCACTTCCACTCCTCATAGCGCCGGGGGTCCTGCAGGGGGGAGGGTGAAATGAGCTTATAACCCTTATAGCCCTTCCTATTTACTTCTCTGTATCACTCCTCTCAGCTGATCCTCCATAAGGTTTTTCCTCAGTTTAGGCCAAAATGTGCTTCTCAAGCACATTGACTGTGCTAGGTTCTTTAAAACTTTGAGAATCCAAAGAGGAGTTAGTAACTCTCAAACATGAATCTTGAAGCATCAGCCTGAAGTTTGCCAGGGGAAGATAGTCAAGATTGAGGCTTGCTTGGTTGCTTCTTCCCACTGGGTTCCCTCCCCTGCAGCTAGTCTACCTCACTCGCCCCACCTCCACTGGAGTCTGTTCTCCGCCATCCGCCCCCCCCCAGCCCCCAACCTGGCTGAGGGTCTCCAACTCCTGCTGTTCACTGGACTCTTCAGCTAGGCTGCTGAGCAGTCGAAGGAGTCGAGGGCTGGGTGGGGATGTGATGTCCAGGAAGAAGGTCAGAGCCTGGTGCAATGTGCATGGGGGAAGTCTGGGGTCCTGCACCCAGCCGGGCGGTGGGCCACCTGGGGAGGTATTAACAGGGAGCTCTGAGGAAAAAGCCAAGCCAGAACTGGATTATCTGGGCTGAGGACCACTTCTTGGGGAGTAACTAGGGTTGACTGTGGCTATGTGGTATTTACTAGAGAACTTGTCCTGAACTTTGGTGGATGATGGGTTTGTCTGGGCAGGCTTGGTGTGGCTAGGCTGCCAGGGGCACTTTCAGGAGGAGCCCAGAGGTGAGACAACAGGGTTTTGAATGTGCGTGTGTGCGTATAGGTGGGCTGAAGGGGGGAGGTGGTTCTAAGAAAGGAAGCAGGCCACCTTGGCTGAAGGTAGACAATGCCAGCTCTGTGCCCATGTCTGCAGCCCTCTGCCAGCTTGGGAGCCCTGGGGGCCATGGGGTTAACAGGCAGCTGGGATAGGCCAGAAGCATACTGCTGTGGCAGTTGGGCGCCCCTCACCAGGGCTGCCCTTCTCTAGCTGCTCCACTGTAATTGGCTCAGTGGGTGGTGGTGGGTCCTCCACACGGCTCAGCAGTGCCTCCACAAGGCCAGGCCGGTTGGGTGGGCAGATGCCGATGTGGTCTCCTGGCTGGTACTGCAGCCCTTGCTGCCCTCCAGTGTCTAGGCGCACAAGGATGGTGGCCCGGCTGGGGATCGGAGAGGGGCAGGTTACAAGGGGCAAGGAGAGGGTATGTGGGGAGAGAAGGGGCAGAGGCAGCTGGGGAGGGTTGGGGTAAGCAGTCTTGCTTACGTGGACTTGGTGCTTTGCAGGTTTTCTACTGAAAGGACTGTAGCTTGGAACATTTTCCGCCTATGCACATGGATCAGGCCTGGGGTAGGGTAGAAGGCAGAGGAGACGGACTGACCCATTTAGCTTGGTACCCTGTTGTTGTTGTTATGTGCCGTCGAGTCGGCCCCGACTCATAGCGACCCCTCCTTGGGTTTCCGAGGCAGTTATCACTACAGAAGTAGGATTGCCCAACCCTCCTCGGGAGCTCTGGTAGCATAGTGGCTAAGACACTTGCCTGCTAACCAGATGGCTGGCGGTTCAAACCCACCAGCCACTCCTCAGAAGGAAGGTTGGTACCCTGAGTGAGTGAATTTTGGGTCCTGGGGACCCCAGAGGTCAAGGAAGTCAAGCCTCACCTGGAAGCAACTGGAGGCCATTGGCTTGGGTGCTCAGCCGGTATCTCTGGCGCTTCCAGCTCCATTTAGGGCTGAATATGTCCCGAGCGGCAACCTTGGCATCTTCTCCCACACAGAAAGTCTCACAGGCGGCCTGAGATTGTTGAGGGGAGGGGGATGTTGGTGAGGGCTTGGAACGTCATGCCATCGGGTATTGCGTGAGCAAGGAATAGCTCAAGTTGGCTTTTAAAGCTCCTCCTTCCATCCTGGTGGGGCTGCTGGGGTGGAGGTGCCCAGGAAGGGTGTACAGGACTATGGGATCAGGAGCCCCAGTGGTAGGAGGGAAACTGAGATTGAACCTGAGGCCAAAGACAGGCTGAGGATGGGCCTTTGCACTTTAGCCCCTTCATGGGCCATAGGGCCCAAGGGCCCTAGGTATTCTTTTATGCATATCTATTCTTGTCACACTGAAGAGTTAACTTATATGACTGGTGTTGATTGTGTGTGTCCCCTGCCCCCTTCCCTGGAACACAAGGCTTGTCACAATAGCACTCGTGCATGCGTCTGTGTGTTCAAATTCTAATTCCTATACTTGTATTTCACATGCCCCACTGTCCTCATCCTCAAGCCTCCTTGGCTTCTTAAGAATATTAAATAAGGTACTTTATGTAAAGCCCTTAGTGCAGATAGTAGGTGCTCCTGGAATGGGACACAGAGTTCAGGGTGGTTAGGGAGACTTTAGCTGGTCTGTCTTCCCCTGCACTGAACCCAAGGGGCTGGTGTGGGACCTGTAGGGGTGGTGGGGTACTGGGAGGTCTGTATCCTATTTATTTCTGGTCAGGTACAAGCTCCCCAGCATGGGCCACTCCCTCTACTCCTTCCCCATATTGCTAAACCTGGTTCATTTTCCTTTTTTTTGGTAAAGTCTTGTATCTTTTCCTTCCTTGGCCTCCTCCCTTCCTTCCTGTTCCTATTATTACCACCCTGCCTTCAAAGTAATGTTCCTAAAATGTCTTGTGGTAATTCGTTTTCTTGTCCCATTCCACAGCTTCCAATGGTTTCTCTTCCTACAAATTCTTTAGTTTTGCTTTCAATTTCCCATTCTCTCCCAATCTAGTCTGTTTCTCCAGGTTGACCTTCTCCCCAGCAAACCCTCTACCTCCACCAGGCAGACCCTTGCATCCCACCTCCTAGAGGGTCTTCCTCCTCTACATCAGTCCTAACTTGGTAGGCTGGCACTGACCCAGCCCAGGACAGTGTCAGGACCAGAGCATGAGCTCCAAGCACAGTCCCTAAATCAGGCATATCTGCTCCATGAGGAAGCCCAGGCTTAAAGAAAATCACAGCCCCTCTGTCCTTTCCTCCGGTCTGGGCCCTGCTCAGGCCTGGCAGGCTTGTTAACAGGCTATACTTGGCAGCTCCTCTGGCTTTCTATAACTTTTGTCCTGGCCTTAGTTTCAGACTTCACCTCTCTCTGACCCTCTTGATCCTGTCATTCTTCCTCCATCATGCCTCCTCCTTTGTGTGTCTACTCACAGGACCCAGCCTGTGCCTGAATAAGCCTTCTACCTGCTAGCACCCTGTCTGTTCTCCAGCTGGGCTGGCATCTCCTGTCATTACTAGAACCATTCTGCTCACAACTCAGGACTGGAGCAGGAGGGCTAACTGTAATGGCAAAATGAGAATGGATTTCAGAAGGAACAAGAAGAAGCCAAGGAGGCAAACAGAATCAGAGCAGCCTCCAGACTCAGTATTGCAAGTCCTTAGCAGTAAGGCAGAGGGATCTAAATAACAGTGATGGTGTCCTATGTTGGAGTCAGAATTGAGGGCTGGTGGGGTGAACTAGGGTCAGATGTCATGGACGGGTGTCCTAGGACTCACCTGGAAGGCAGCCTGGGCCCAACCACGGAAGGCTTCCTCTTGGCCGCACAGCTCATCCCCCTGACCCAGTTGTAGCAGCCGCTCTCCACCTAGCTCCTCCAGCCGTGTGTCCACTGCTCGTGCAAAGGCGCAGAAGTGGGGATATGCCCGGGAGCCCAGCCCAAACACACAGAACCTGGAGGACAGGGAGTTGTCATGAGGGCCCATCCAGACCCCAGGCCACATTTGCCCAGGAGCCTGCCCTCCCAGCACTGTCCCAGAAGCAAACCTGAGGGTGCCCAGTGCTCCTGCACTGTCTGTGTTACTGGACTCCTTCCTTTTCCGCCGCCAGGAGGAGACTAGGGGGTCTGAGCAGGAAACGCTGTTGAAGCGCATTTTGTAACTCCTGGCAAGAGGGCAAAGACCAATGTCCTGGGGAACTGGAGAAGGGCCCAAGCACAGCTGGGGGTACCATGTCAGGCTTTGTGCCTAGGTGGGAAAAGCCCTGCCCTCAGTTTGGCTCCACTCTTTCAGAAGCTGGGTTGGGATTGGGGCTGGGGGCTAGCATCCTAAGGGTCTTTGAGCCTCTGGGTCTGCTTTGCTTCCCTTGCTCTGAAGGAGACCTCAGGACCACCCTCCTCTTAGAGTCCTGGGACTGCATGGGTAGGTCACAGGGAGAGCAGGAGGTCTGGGTGCCTTGAGGTCTTGATGAGGCAGGTGTCCTCACACCTGTCCTCCAGCCTATTGGGAAAATGGCCTAAGGCACAGAGGGAGAATGCCTTAGATCTCCTTTTCTCTTGTGTTGCCACACATCCCACTGTCCCTTGGCCCCCCAAAACTCCCATCCCCTCTCACTTGTGCTGTTCTGGCCGAGGGGAACTGTTGTAGGGGCTGGACATTTCCATCAAGGCGGCTGCAAAGCTCTGTATGAAGGGAAGGAAGTATGTCAAGGTATGTGCTACTGACAAGCACTTACTTTCTAGACCCTTTTCAGTGTCTTTACATACATGTCTGTGTGGGCTGGGTGTTTTTTAAAATTAAAAATGGAACCATGCTATACTCCATATACTTGCTTGTTAATAACCTATCATTTAAAAACTTTCTTCCTGGTCAGTATACCAAGATTTACCTCTTTCTTTTTAATGGCTTTATGTTATTGTTAACTGCTGTCAAGTTGGCCCTTTTTGTGTTGACTCCATGTATTACAGAGTAACTGCTCCATAGGGTTTTTTGACTCTAATCTTTATGGAAGCAGATTGCCAGACCTTTTCTTCTGTGCAGCTTCTGGGTGGGTTTGAACTGCCAACCTCTAGGTTAGCAGCTGAGTACAAACCCGGGTTCCTAATGGCTCCATGGTATCCATCATTTGAATGTACTATAATGTATAAAACTTCCCTCTGATTGAAGGATATCTGGTGGTCTCTGAATAATGCTTAATCACACACTCCTGTGTATATAGCCTTGCTTCCTGTTTTGCATATGTCAGTAGGGTAGTACTTAGAAGTGGAATTGTTAAAGTGGAATTGGATTTAAAAAACTTACTGAGCAATACACTGCATAATGTGGATGAACTTGGAGGACATTATGCTGAGTGAAATAAGTCAATCACAAAAGGACAAATATTGTATTAGTCCGTTATTGTAAAAGTTAAA
>NW_006921851.1:282105-283428 GCF_000298275.1 Orycteropus afer afer | reverse complement strand
CTGCTGTATGGAAAGTGAATTTGCTCTGTAAATCTTCACCCAAATCACAATAAAAAAAAAAACAAAAAACAACTTACTGAGGTAGTCAAATTTGCTCTGAAAGGTCTATGCCAGGTGACATGCCCACCACAGAATGTGAGAGTGCTTTCCTCACAGCTTTTCAAAGCTTGGGTGCCAGTTTGATAGGCAGAAAATAATTCTCCATTTCGTGTGTTGCCCTGATCCTAGTGTGTTGAGTGCTATTATGTGGCCCTCCTTTGGAGGCTGTGCTGTGCCTCTGTTCTGGTTGAAGGATGTGGGGTGATCCAGGGATTGCTGAAGCAGATGCAGTAATCTTATGTGCTGCCATGGACACAGAACCACAGCAAATAGACCTTCACATAGAAAATGAAAAAAACCCTAGAAGGACATAGCATCTAAATATTCATGGTAGATATATTTGGGTGGTGGTCCTATAGGCTCATCATAACTTGCACGTACTACTTTAATTTTAGTTTTTGAATGTGTTGTTGAAATGTACCATACGTACAGAAAAGAATGTTGTTGTTGTTACATGTCGTCAATTCAGACCCGATTCATATTGACCCCTCCTTGGGTTTCTGAGGCAGTATCACTACAGAAGTAGATTGCCCAACTTTCCTTCTGAGGAGTGGCTGGTGGGTTTGAGCCTCCAGCCTTCTGGTTAGCAGTCAAGTGCCTTAGGCATTATGCTACCAGAGCTCAAAGAATACATATAATAAATGTATAGCTTTATGAATTTTCACAAACTGAACATATCTGTGTAATCAACATGTAGAAACATTACCAGTATCCTAGAAGACTCCCTATGTCCTATCTAGCCATTAACATATAATCCCCACCCCCAACACCCTCCCTGTGCAAACCAGGGGTAACCAAGCACTCTCTTGCCTTCTAATACCATATATTAATTTTGTCTGTTCTTGAACTTTATACAAAATGAATCATATGTATGTAGTCTTTTGTATTTGGCTTCTTTCAGTTTATGTTTTGAGATTCATCTGTATTGTATGTGGTTGTAATTTGCTCATCCTCATTGCTGTATAGCATTTTAATATGCCACAATTCATTTATTCAGTCTATTATTGATAGTCATTTGAGTTTTTTCCAGTTTAGGTTATTATGAACAGTGCTGCTATAAATATTTTTGTTTGTGTCTTTAGTAAATATACCCCATTTTCTATGAGATATATTCCTAGATTTGCTTCATTTGGAAAAAGTTGAGGTAAAATTTGCATACATTTAAATACATCAATTTTAAGGGTACAGTACCCTTCTCACAGCTTGGCTGTTTGGCAGTATATA
>NW_006921851.1:241121-282005 GCF_000298275.1 Orycteropus afer afer | reverse complement strand
ATATATGGAGCTCTGATAGTGTAGTGCCTAACGCACTTGTGCACTTGACTGCTAATCAGAAAGCTGGCAGTTCAAACTCCAGCTGCTCCTTGGAAGGAAGATGGGGCAATCTACTTCCATAGTGATACTGCCTCGGAAACCAAGGAGGGGTCACTGTGAGTCGGGTCCGACTTGACGGCACATAACAACAACAATATATATATATATATATATATAAAAGTTAAAACATACATTTACCCTATGACCCAGAAATTCCACTGCTAGGTATTTACCTCCAAGAGAAATGAAAACTTAAGTCCACAAAAGCCTTGTGCATACTAGCAAAAAACTGGAAATAGCTCAGTGTCCATCAACAGGAGAATGGAACAAGCTGGGTATATTCCTATGATGAATACTACTCAGCAACAGACAGGAATGAACAACTCTAACAATAGGGATGACTTTCAGAAGCAATATGCAGAGTAAAAGAGGCTAGACATACTCTTTCCATTTGTATGGCAAACAATAATAATCTACAGTGGCAGAAATCAGAACCATGGTTTCTTTTGGTAGGAGAAGATTGACTTTGAAGGGATTTGACTTGGGGAATTGAGAAACCTCAAGAAAAAACAAACTTAACTGCCATCAAGTTGATTTCAACTCATAGTGACCCCCATTAGGTTTCTGAGGCAGTAAATCTTTATGGAAATAGATTGCCCCATCTTCCTTCCCCAGAGCAGCTGGTGGGTTTGAACTGCCAACCTTCTGGCTAGCAGTCAAATGCCTTAGGCACTACACCACCAGAGCTCCTTGGGTAATTGAGAAGGGATGATGAAAATGTTCTGTATCCTGATAGAGGTGAGGGTTACTTAGATACTACTTTTATACTAAAGTTACTAATTTATTTTTCTTTTAAAGGCAGATCAGAATGGGGCCTGAAGGAATGGTAAGGAAGTGGGAGAAAGGTTACATCAATATTAAATCTGATTTTAGGGTACTTGAGGACCTACTTAGGCATTTAACAACTAGAAGCTGGAATAGATAAAGAGGGACCAGAAAGGAACATAACTTGGGGCAGTCCAGAGACATGGAAGCTTGGAAGATAATAGTTAATGATATGGCATTCAGTAGCCCTATCCTAGCTTTTTGTTTCTTTTATGATTTGTTTCGGTGAAATTGAAGTCATCTAATCTATGTTGGAGGAGCTCTGGTGGTGTAGTGCCTAAGGCATTTGCCTGCTAACCAGAAGGTTGGTGGTTCACACCCACCAGCCACTCCTCAGAAGGAAGAGTGGGCAATCTACTCCTGTAGTGATAGCGCCTTGGAAACCCAAGGAGGGGTCGCTATGAGTCGGATCTGAGTTGATGGCAGTGAGTTTGGTTTTGGTTTTTAATCTATGTTGGCATATAAACAGTTGCCTTATCTTTTATTAGAGAAAAGAAAAAGCTGAAATGGTAAATTAAGTGCAGCATCTGTGTCTTTCTAGTTATGATTTGTGAAGGCTTCCACATCCCAGTGGAATTTTCATCCTCCCACTCTGTGGGGCTTTCACAGCATCTTCATTTTTGGTCACAGGGCACTCCTGCCTAACCACCCCAATTTTGAGTCTAGTGTCCCATTGGTTGCCTGGCCTTACCTCGCCATTCTCGGGTGGATCACCGTTCCCAAATGTGCTGGTCACCACCACCACCAGTGTCTCATGCTCGAGGGATACCACATCATACTCGTCCATGCACAGAACCTGGGAGGAGAGGAATGCTGCCCTAGTCCTTGCTCAGCCTTCCCTGGCAGGGCAAGGCTCAGGCCCCATTGGCCCTGAACTGTGACTCTATCCTCCAAAATTGCTATCCCCAGGGCTCCTCAGAAGGTGTGGTCAGGCCCCTACCCCTGGTCTTCCCAGACCCCTGCCCCTCTGGGCTCAGCCTACCCGGGGATCAAAAGCCTTCCGGAAGAGCCTCCCCAGCTGCTGTGCGTAGCTCTGGGCCCGGCCTGTCTCAGAGCCATACAGGATTGTTGCCTTCACTCTCTTCGCCATCACGGTGCCCATGAGCGAGGCAGAGATCTTCACTGCGCTGAGGGCGAGGGTAGAATGGAGATCTCTAGGGCCATGGAGACATGGCCCCCCCTGGGCAGGGGACCATCAAGGCTACCAAGGCTGGGGTCTGGACCTGATCTCAGGCCTTGGGGTATTGAGGGATGGGTCTGGTGCCTTCCCAGACCACTGCTTTGGGGTTGGGCCCTGGGCTGGGTGGTGGCACTCCTAGGGTACCTACTTGGCTACTTCTTTAAAGGTCTTCTTCCTGGTGATGCCTGTGCCCTTGGCTGTACTTCCTTTCCAGGGATCTGGCTGCAGGAAAGTGACAAGTTGGGCCATGAGTGAATAAATTGAAAGTTAGAGGCCCCTAAGGGCTGCTTAGTTGGAGCTGGCCCCAGGTGGGCAGGAGCCAGTTGGGCCAAGTACCTGGTAGTGGAAAGCAGGGGACAGGAAATAGTTGACCATCTCTTGATGGAAGACAGGTGTGAGGCTGCCTGAGATAGGGGGCACTATCCAGGCCCAGTCAGCAGGGCACCCCCCTCTCGCCTTCTGCTCATTCTCCAGGTGCTTCATAAAGGAGGCTGTGGCAGCATGGTGGTCCACAATGGTCACTTTGGCTAGCTGGAGTGGGGGTGGGAGGGAGAGGACAAGCTTAGACACAGCCTGTATACACCCCACCCTTCCTACCTCAAGTACAGCTGTTACCCTAAACCACAGGGTGTTATCCCTCACTTATATGGCCATGCTCAAAAGTTTAATATATAATAGCACCTCCAACCTCTAGTGTCTGTATTCAGGGTCCCCAAACCAAAATACTCTAAACTCTTGAGACTCCACGGAAGCATTCAGCAGGAACTAATTTCCTCCAATCACAGTGTATGCATCCTAGTATTGGGTTTCCCAGGACCCAGTGGGTCCCACAAACCACAGTACCCAAAGTGCCATGGGCTAGAGTATCCCTGCGAAGCATCACTGCTCAGCCTGTGGTGGCAGGCATAGTGAAGCTTCCGTGTTGCAGCACCATGGGGCCCAGTGCACCCGTGGGTCCCTAGGTGCAATGGGATCCTTCTATATATCTTTGTAGTTTTTAAGTACCCTCCTTCTCTTCCACCCCCAACCCCCTTGCCCTCCTGACCAATCTGGCCTGTGCACCTGGTAACTGTGCAGCACAGCTAAGTTAATTTCCACAGCTGCCTTGTCTTTCCATAGGGATGAGGTGGTCCGGGTGTCCAGGTCCATGCAGACGGCTACATCCTGGGAGCAGGGATGCACATGGAATTGCTAGGGTTAGAGGCCATAGGGAGTGGAAGACAGTATCCCTATCTCAAACTCATGGGATGGAAAGGGTGAGGGTGGGTGGCCTTTAGGAGACTTAACTCTGTAATTTGGGATTGGTTCAGGTTTTTGCCTACAAAGGCACCACAGAGCAGTGAGGGACCGTGGGCCAGTCACTTCTCAGCCTGGGGCCTTAATTTCTCACCTCTAAAATGGGTATTATTCTTTTCTGGGTTAAGATTCCCTTTGAGAATCTGATGAAAGCTAAAGATCCTATCCCCAGAAAAAGAGAAACACGTGCACACGCACACACGTGCACACATGCACACACATTTTCCCTGTCATCAGGTGGTTCCATGGCTCTCATCCTCAGTTCTGGTTTGAAGGGCAGTCCTCACTTGACCCTCTCTCAGATCCTGCCCCCTCGCCATGCCCACTGGCCCTCACCTCTAGAATGTTATAGCGGTGGGGGTCACACAGGTTCCGAGTGCCAATCTCTGTGCTCATGTACCAGCCGCTGAAAGGAGCTGCAGGGAACTCCAGGCCCCCAATTTCCAGAAGCATGTTGGACACTGCTGGGAGGGCATACCAGCGCAGACCTAGGGCTGCAAACCACTCCAGCCTGGGAGATTAGGGCCTTGAATCAGGGTCCATGGGAGCCTGCCTGCCGGGCCACCCCCAGCCAGCTCCCTCCTCCACCTGATCCAATCCCTTTGGTGCTCACGTGGGGTGCTCCAGGGGCACCTCAAGGACTAGTTCAGTGGGCAGAGGGAAGACCTCTGGGGGCTCATCTGGAGCCTGGAGCAGCAGGGGCAGCACATCAAATCGGCCATTTCCTGGAGTCCAGCCATGCTGGATGCAGAGCTGTGGGAGGGCAGGGAGAGGAGACCTCTTTGCTGCTGCTGCTTCTAGCCCTCACCTCACTGAGGGCTCCTGATCCTGCTTCGCTCACCCCTTTGGATCCCCGTGCCTCAGACCAGGACCTTCATTGCTGGGTTCCCCATTCTTCGCCTCAGGTATTCCCTCATCAGCTGCTGTCTGCGCCCACCTCAGTGATCTCCACGTTGGCTGGGTCCCCACGCACAGAGCCATCCTGCTGTCTGTAGCCTGCATAGCGCACCAGCTGGCTGTTCCAGATCCGGAAGTCACCTCGGCCAGGGGCACGTTGGGGAAAGATGGTGATGGCTGAGCTACAGAGGGAAGAGTGGGTTAGAGGCCTCCTCCATTGCCCTGGGTGGGAGGTTGGGCTGGAGTGAAGGTGGTCACTCACCGAAGGTTGCCCCGGTTGGTTCCATACTTGATATGGTTGCAGATGTAGGTGAACATCTCCTGCACAGAGCTGCAGTCCCGGGCATCAAACACCTGAGCCCACCAGAGGTATGGAAGAAGTGTAGTCTTAAGTACCAGCCCCAGGGGAGAAGGCAGCCCTGGAGTTCTGGGGGCAGTATCTCTCCCTGCTTCGCAGGCTATAGGATTCACTCAAGGAAGCCTCCTCGACTTCTATACCCACACTGGCCCCTTCCTGCCCTGCCGCCTAACCTGGCCTTCTCCTTGTCTCTTTACTGGGGCACATGTTTCCTTGTCCCTACAGAGGCTGAATTGGCTGGATTGGTAAAAGGAGGCACTTGGTTACTGGCAACTAACTGACGGGGAGGCCCTCGTTGCCCGTGGTGCTCAGCACAGGCAGGTAACCTCACCCAACCACTGATAATGGTGATGGGTAGGTGTAAGTTTGCCTCCAGGGTCTCTGCTAGTCCTGATACTCTGCTGGGATGAGCTATGTGAATGAAGACCCCTGGGGGGAGGGGCTGGAATCCCTCACCTTGTCTGAAGGTGGAGGAAACTTGTACTTACAAGGGTAGAGTGTCAGTGCCTGGCTGGGGGCCGGGGGTTGGACATAGGCATGAGGGGTCAAATTTGAGAAAAAGTTTTGAACCACTTGAAAGGTTCTACAGGTGCCAGGTGGGGTGCTGCCATTTCATTCTAGGCTCCTTTGGGCATCTCTGAGAATGAGGCTTTATTCCAAGTCCTTTGGTGGTTACTAGTGATGGCTAAGCAGCCCAAAGTCATGAAATCAATTCCCCTGTAGGTTAGCTTGACATGGCCATAGGTGTTCCAGTGACCCAGGCTAGCTCTGTGTTGTGGAGCAGTGAGCTGGGTGTGAGGGGACAGCTAAGCAGGCTAAGCCCAAATAGAAGACAGGCCTTTTTCAGGACAGAGCCCCTACCCCTGTGAATATGACAATACCATTTAGAGAATCACTGACTCAGTGAGTGGGTCCAGATCCCCCCTCCCCCATGGACCCACTAGCCCAGAGAGCTGTCCTGCTTATAATCCAGTGTTAGTTAGCCCCACAGAGGGTACTGGAGTTGGTGCTTGAGGCTGGCCCCCTTACTCTTCTAGTCTAAGGGAATGAGCAGGGATTTCCTCCACTGCTCTGATCCATCAGGGAAGCTTCAGGAACTGCCTCCACCTCTTCTTGACTTTTGGGCTGTGGCCCCTTTCTGGGTGTCCTCCAGCTAGCCATACCTGCAGCTTCCCCCACTGAATGCGGCCCACACATCGGGGGGCGTTGCGCCAGGCCTGCTTGGCCCCGAATACCAGCTCACTCTCCTGAAGTTGGTAGGTGCCTGTGGCTGCCACCTCAGCTTCTACCTCCTGAAGCCTCTGTTCATGGGCCTGGGAGCCACTCCTAGAGGAGAAGGAAGTTGTGTGGGCTAGGAAGGGTAGTCAGGGCTCTTGTGGTTGTAGAATTGGAGGACAGCAGGACTGGGCATAGGGAAGGGAAGCTCAAGTTGTCTGGGGCCTCAGAAGGCTCTTGGGAAGCTCTTACCTCTTGATGGAGCTGTAATACTGGTCAATGAAGTCTCGGGCTTGACTCAGAAGATTCTTGGGGGGCATCGGGCTCCGGGAGGGCCGGCTCTGCAGTTTCCGTGGAAATACAAGGGAGCCCAGGCAGTATCTTGGGGTGCAGGGTCCATCCTGAGTTGGAGTAGGGTGGGTGTGGGTGTGGGGAGCATAGGTCAGGACCAGGTCAGGGTGCTGGGGATGGGGCCTGGAGGCAGGAGTTTGTGTCCAGAGATGTGTGGGCACTGGGCTGGAGTGGGATTGGAAATAGGAGTGAAGCTGGGGTGGATCAGGTAGGGCTTGGACAAGGGCTGGAGGTTGAATCACAAAAACCCCCTGTAACTGGGGACTTGTCTTGCCACCCATCCCTTAGCCGTTGTGGTTCTTCTCATTCTAGTCTCCTCTCCTTAGAGGCAGGGGCCAATTCAGAGAACTTCCAGCTCAGGCTTAGGTCTGAGACTGAGCCTCAGCAGTCCTCAGCCCAGCTATTGTGGGGAAGAGGTGGGGCCTAGACCTTACCTGCTGTGCTTGGGCACTCAGGGTATCGTAGGTGATGTTCCCCACTTCCCAATTCTTCACACGAGGGAACTTGGGCTTCTCTGGGGTCCGAGCTAATGGGGGGCTGTTCAGAGCCAGGGATAGGGTTATGGAGGAGGAGCTTGCTCCCTTTGGCCATCTCACTTGTACCCTCTCCCATAGCAGTAATAATCCCATAACCAACTGTTACCTACCTTGTACATCCCCCATTTTCTCCTGCCAGCTCTCACAATGGCCTTGTGAGGGAGGTATTAATGGGATTACAGGGGTCTTGCCAGAGGTCATGTAGGATAGAACACATTCTCCTACACAGGCCTGTCTGACTCCTGTGTCTGATTTCCTGGTGCCCGGTCAGGCCCTGGGAGCCTCACCCTAGGCTGGGTCATGGCTAGTCACCCCTGTGCAGCGTCCCCTGGAGTTTCAGTGAGGCCTCCCTCGAGGGGGGCAAAGCCAAGGGAGACGACAGCAGAGATTCTTCAGCCCAGATCTCTGCTGCCCACTCACAACCCCCCCTGACAGTAGTGGATTGTGTGAAGGGAAGCCTCAGAGGCCTTATCACTTCCTCCCAGAGCCGCCAGCCCTGGAGGAGGAAGGGAGGGACACAGGCGCAGTAGCCTGTTTGCAGGGCCCTGAGTCCTTCCCTGTGTGGGCCCTTGACCCTCTCCTGTGGGGCTGCTTTCAGCCCTGCCTAGCCTCCTGCCACAACCTTCCTCTCTTCATGATCTCTGTCCTAGGGAGGACCCTTCCAGAGGCAGGGGCCACAGGGTAGGTGGGGCTAGTGGTCACCTGGAGGAGTGACCTACAGAAGAGGAAAGAGCCTTCCTGCTCTGCCCTCTTAGCCCCAACCCATGAGCTTTAGGGCCCTCCTCTCTCCCTTTTAGGCCTGAGGCTCCTGGTCCAACACAATTCCCCTTCCATGAGTCCAGTCCCTAGCTGCTTTCTCCTCCGGTTACGTGGCAGTTGCTGTTGTTCATTGAAAACTTGCTGTAAGCTAGAGACTGACAATGAACTCGTGGAGGACACACTACCATATCCCCATTTTATGTAAACTGAGGCTCAGAGAGGTTAAGTAACGTGCTCAAAGTCAAACAGCTCTTGGTGGTAGAGTAGGATTCAAACCCTGGCCTGATTCTGTAGCTGGCACTCTTCACCTACTTTTGTCTGTTCTTCACAGCCACAGACTGTGGTGGTTTGATCTTTCCCCAGCTTCCTCCACAGTCCTGTTCAGTTGTATCCATATCCTTTTGTGTTGGTGACCTGGCCCTCCTGCCTGGGCTACAGACTCCATACTTCCCAGCAGCTTTGACCACCCACCCCCTGCCCTCCTGTTTCAAACAACTGCACCCCTCACCTGTGGTCAGGCGCAGGAGGGGGCACTGGTGCTGGTGTGTGGCTCTGCTCTGAGACCGGGGAGGCTGGGCCCTGTTTGCCGCACAGCCCAAGGCCCAGTCCTAACCCCAGCCCGCAGGGAGGCCTAGGCTCCTGGCCCACACTCTTCAAGTTGCCCATGTCAGCTGCTCTTCAGGTCTGCCGCTATGAGCAGAGCCCTAGCCTTTTCCTTAGGAAGTGAGGTAGGGGGGGCTGAGGGCAGTGGGAGGGGGTTCTCCAGTTCTGGCCCTTGCCCCGCCCATGTCCCATACACAATGGGACAGGAACCAGTCTGGTTGGGAGGCTGTACAGCTGTGGCTCCACGCCTGCTGGCCCACAGGGTGGAGGGGCTGGATGCTTGGGTTCCGTTGTGAGGACTACAGCTGATAAGTGGGCGCCCAGGTGTCTGGTGGAGCCCCAGGGCTTATTGCAAGAGCTGAGTGTGGGAGGAATGGCAGGTCCAAGAGACCCTTCTGTGGTGGCAGGCCAGGAGAGGAGTCCTCATATCTTGTACCTTGCCAGCCTTTCCTGGAAGGCCAAACGGAAGTTGGGCATGTGTTAGCAGAAAATGAAGGATCCAGATTCCTAGTGACCACAGAGGCTTCTAGGGCTACCACCGGCTCTCTCCCTAACCACCCCTTCCTACATCTAAGTGCTCCTGGACCCCCACCTCTGGGTCCTCTTGGGTTCTTGAGGATACCGGCCCAGCAAAGACGCAGTGGCCCTTTGTCCTTGAGTCTGGCATTAAGGTATCTTATCTCCTCTAAGCCCCAGTTTCCTGGAACCCCCTCCCTTCTCTGTTCCCCCCCCCCACTCAAATGGGGGACATAAAAAAGCAGGGCCTCCACCCCAACCCTGTCATGCAGTGATGCATGCTTCCCATGGGGTAGTAGGTCAGCAGAGGGACCCAGCCATCAGGGCTGGGCAGGAACTGCCCACTGGGGAAGGTTTTGGAACCCTGAAAAGAGGGTAGAGGATAGTGGACTACAATTTCCAGAGTGGAAGTGGTGTGCACCAGTACTTTTTAGATACCTCCAACACCAGTGCATGCTGGAGCCTGTAGTTTTGAAGAAAGGCCGTGCCCTGTGGCTGTCTGCGTCTAAGTCTTGTGGGTTTGAGACCTCAGAGATTAAGAGAGCCTTCAAGAAAGAAATGGAAATCAAGAGACTGGGATAGGTAGAGACTGGGAGAGGCAGACAGGCAGACAAACAAGTGTGGATTTGTTTTGGTGGGACTTCTCTTTTTTTTTTTTTTAAATTTTTATTTTTTATTAGGATTTGGGTGAAGATTTACAGAGTAAATTCACTTTTCATACAGCAGTTCACATATACTTTGTCTCATGTCATTGACCAAAATTTACAATGCAGCAGCTCCCCTCCCACTTCCTCCCCATAGTTACCTCCTCCCAGTGTACGGGACTTCTCTTAACAGCAGTGGACGATAACAGCAGGTAGGGGTGGTGGTGCTGGGGACATGGGGTAAGCAGGCCAGCCTGAAGGAACAGTCTGTGCTGTGAGCTCAGAGGTCACACCAAGAAGGCAGCCCTGGGGGAGTGGAGGGATAGGGGCCTTGTAAAGTGACCTGAGCTTCTAGACAATGGAGTGCTTGCTGCAACTCGGGGTATAGGGGGTGAGAGAGTAGGGTAGGGTGTGCATACAGACGGGCCTGATTCCAGAGCCCCCATCATGCCACCTCACTTCTCAAGTGCAGACAAACTCTCGGGCTTGCTTTTGCTACCACCCAAAATGTGCCAGACCAAGAATGGTTTCCTCATACTTTGGCTCTACCCTGAAGCCTTTAGCCCATGGCCAAGGACACTCCAACACACTTGCCTGGCCCTCAATTCCCAAGTACACTGCCCAGGCCCTTCGTTCTAGACAAATGGGCTTCCTCAAGGCCTCCCAAGCAGGCCTTGCACCAAGAGCATTTCTCCCTCTGGGGCTATCCTTTCAGGAAAGGATATGCCATGGAAGAGCAGTGAGGTGACCACCTTTGGTGTGGGGCTCCCCATCTGTGCCTGCTTGGGGCTCCCAGATGTCCTGGGGAGATGCTGAGAGTGGTGCTATAGGCTGAGGCCCTTCCTCCCAATCTGCTTCCTTCCTCCCCTCCATCTACAGGGGTCAGAGAGGCAGCCTGGTCTGAGGGATCTTCTGCTTGCTCCTGTGCCCCTCCTTATCTTTCACGGGCAATACTCCAACAAACCTCCTAAGCTATCTGGAGGACCTGGCTGCACAGCATGTTCCTCTCTGAGAACTTTCTAAATAACCCCTGCTCACCCTCCCCATGTGGCTCTTTGTCACCCTGTCCCCAGGTCTGGAGCATCCCTTCCTCTGGCTCATTGCTCTGTGTTTCCTCACCCAAACTAAGTGTGCCCTTCCCCCGTCACATTCTGCTCCCTTGAGTATGTTCTGTGGGGCCTGATAGTACCCTGTGTTGGATAGGGTGCTTTATAAACATTGGTGCATTTAGCTGCAGATGTGGGTGCCCCCTGGGGGCCCAAAACTGAATACTGGAGGCAAGGCAGAGGGGCCCCTGAAAAGGAGTCTGCCAAGGCTAGGCTAGTCTCTTGAGGGCACCCGGAGTCAAGAGACGACATTCTTTGGCCACAAGGGAAGTTGAAGTGTGGCCTGTACAGTAGGCATTGAGGATTGTAGGACATAGTGGACCTGAACTAGTGTTTGATTTGGGGCCAAGGAATCCAAGGCAAGGATTCTAGGAGAAGAAGAGGAAAAGTCAAAGCAGAGACAGTGTAGGAGGAGGCAGAAAACAAGGAGGTTTTCCTTTTCCCAGTGGTACCTACATGTCCTAATGTCCATCAAAGTCTTCTGAATCAAAACAGTGACATTTCTGAATGTTTTTGCCTTTTCCACCTACAGTGTGGAGCCTTTTCCTCCCCTTTAGGTGCCTCTTCTTGATCTAGTTCTGGTCCTGCCCTCTGCCTGGTTCTATTCCTGCCCTGTGTCCAGCTGTTGTTCTGGTCCTGCCCTTTGCCCGATTCTGGTTCTGGTCCTGCCTGCTGTCTAGTCTGGGTCTGGCTTTGCTCTCTGCCCAGTTTTGATTCTCTTCCTATAGTTTGTCTTGGTCTTGCCAGATACCCTGCTAAGGTCTTAATGCTTAGTTGCTGACTGCTTTTATTGGCATTTACATTTTGAAGACTAACTGCCCATCTTTTGGTTAGTACCTGAGCATATTAACCATTGTGTCAACAAGGTTCTTTCAATTTCTGGAAAAAAAAATAAAGATTTGCAGGGCTGAGGTTCTATTGATAGGAGATTATTTAAAGTTAAAGACAATTTGATCTTGATCCTAGCCCCTCATTCTGGACAAGAGACTCTGTTTTTGCCCCTGGCATGGTGACCCAGACCATATCACCATTCTGATTGGCCCTAGTCAGCAAAGTGAGACCATCCCTGGCTCTTTCAGATCCTTCCTGCCTCCTGCCTTTCCACTCAGACCAGGCCACTTTGCAGGTTTGCAGTGGGTATGCCCTGACTTTGGGCTTCTCTGTTGGGAAGGAAGGTCCTGGGCTTCCTTGAGTAGGTCTGTGGAGGCTGTGGAGGGTGGTGGGGGATGAGAGCGGAAGGCCCTGACTCTTTATAGCCCAAGCCGGGGTTGTTCAGTGAGAGCTGGAAGTGCCCCACCCTTCCGACTATGAGCCACTTCCTTCCTGCCTGCTGGCAAGGACTGGGTGGGGAGCAGAGAAGAAAGGAGGGAAGGGAGGCAGGAGGTGCGGGGCGGGGAGGTTGCAGGGGTAGCACTGTTTTTCTACTCAGGAAGACTCCCTCCTTCTCAGGATATAACTCATGCTGTGTTGTGAGGTTGGGAGGGCAGCAGTTTGCTCACCTTCTAGATCGCAAGGCTGGGGTTGGAAGTTTGGGGAGGGGTGTTGGGCTTCGGTTTGGGTGGTTAGGACTCTGGCACTGGAAGGTGTTGCTTGTCTGAAAGGGGCTCCTGTGTTGGCACTCCGGAACCATCACCAGACATGGCCTTCTTGAGATGGCCACAGGAGGGCAACAGAGAGCTGAAGAGATGCAATTGGAGCAAAGTCCTTGTATCAGACACCAGAAGTCAGCCCTGGGCAGTGACCGAGGGGACCCAATGGCATGTGCCTTTGAGGTCTCAATGACATGTGCTTTTGAGTTTGGGTGATGCGTCCATACCAGCTGTTTTGGTTACCTAGTACTGCTCTGACAAGAACATACCACAAATGGAATGGCCTTAACAAACAGGAGTTTTATTCTCTTACAGTTTGGAGGTTTTAAGTCTTGAGATCAAAGTGCCAGGCTCTAGGGGCTAGGTGAAAGCCCCTCAGCTTCAGCTCTGCCTCCTGCTCCCAGCCCACTGAAGCTAGAGGCTTTTCTTCACTCAGATGCTGGCTGCTGAGACTGATAAACTCAAGGTTGACAAGTAAAAAGGCACACTCCTGATGTTACTAAATCACATGGTAGGCCATTCATTCAAGTCCATTGAAAGTCCCAAGGTCGGCAGAGCATGGCAGGCTGCTGAGCAATGACACAGCTACATGCAGGGTTCAAGTATGCCATAAGCTAGAGATCGTTCCCCAAGGCTTCTCCTTATATGTAGGAAGCAGACCACTTCCCTAATGCAGCTACTCAGTTGCTCACAGTAGATTCCACTATGGAGTTGATTACCAGTCTCATCATGGGGAATACTACATCCAACTGCCCATCCACTCAACCAGGCCCAGCCAAGTTGACACACAAACTTAACTACCACACCAGCTCATGGCTTATTTGCATAAACCTGAAGTTCCTGATAGTGACTGTGACAAGCCCACCCCCAGAGGAGCAAACCTGAGGGCAAACCTGCCATCCCCTGCTTCCTGCATGGACCAGAGTGGTGTGGTGAATCGAAGGTGCAGGAGACTACATCCAGCACAACGTGGGGCATGACTATTAGGTGCAGTAGCTGTTGCGAGAGGAGGCAGTTCCAGTAGCAAAGGGATCATGGAGAAAGAGTGAAGGAGCCCCATCCTATTAGTGGACCCCTAGGGCAAAGCTAACCAGAAGGCGGGTGGTTCAAACCCACCAGCCACTCTTCAGAAGGAAGACTAGGTAATTTACTTCCGTAAAGATACCGCCTCGGAAACCCAAGGAGGGGTCACTATGAGTTGAACTGACTCAACAGCATTGAGTTTTTTTTTGAGGGCAAAGCCAGGTGAGCAGCCTAACCTGCTTGGCTCTGTCCTGCTTGGAATGCCTAGAGGATTTTGAAAGCCTTGGGAATGAAAGGTGACTTTCTGTCTTTGGGGGCTTCTAGGGGGCTTGGATTAACTTCCTGAGAGAAATGTGGGTGTCTCTAGACTTTGATTCCCCTTAAAGATTAGAATTAGTCTTTTCCTTCCAAACCACCTCCCTGAGTGATTCACTTGCTGCACTGAGCCTATAAGTAGGGGACAGTGGAGACTCACTCATTCACTCACCTCCTCATTTGGGTTCTGCCCCTCCAAATCTAATTTGGCCAAAAACATCTATGAATGTTTTAACATCTATGGAGGCTTGAAATTGCTCTTCATCCCTGTGATTCAGAATGAAAATGAGGACATGGGCCAGGCTGAGGTCTCCCAAATGCTGGCTATAGGGCCACTGTGTTAGACCAAGGGGGCCCCACTTAGAAGACCATATTCTTTGCCAATGCAAGGCTGTAAGATGACCCCAGATTCAAGACAGATGGCTGCCGGGATCAGTCTGACCAGCCCTACCCCTCTCTTTCCTCTCCTTTCCACCTTCATTCCATC
The DNA here is from genome assembly GCF_000298275.1 of Orycteropus afer afer. Taxonomy (NCBI): domain Eukaryota; kingdom Metazoa; phylum Chordata; class Mammalia; order Tubulidentata; family Orycteropodidae; genus Orycteropus; species Orycteropus afer. The sequence continues at coordinate 268,206 of NW_006921851.1, read as the reverse complement.
AGGCTGGCCTGCTTTTCTGGTGTGTTTGCTGTGGTGCTAGGTCTCTTGGGAACCAAGGCATTGAGTGTGGCCAGCCATGGAGGTTCCTTAGCAACCATCACCGGGGCCTGGCTGGGCAGAACCCTCTCCTCACCCCTCTCTCAGGTGCCCCAAAGGGAGGGACCAGGCCTTTTTTCCAAGCCAGGGAGGGAAGGAACAGCCTTTAGATCCCCTTCTCCTGCTGATTTGTGAGATATAGAAAGCAGGATCCCAAACCCTGATATACACTCAGTCATTGTGTCATTTTTACCTGTTTTCCCAACTGTATGGATCACAAGCTTTTAACACCAAGTGGCCAGCAAATGAGATGCTCCTGATATATTTGCTTTTGCCACTGATCTGAGGCTTTCCTGAGGTCCTAATTGTGTTTTCTGGTTTCCTAAACTTTTGCTTATGCTCCTCTAAAGGCGCTCTGGTAGCATAGTGGTTAAAGCACTTGGCTGCTAACCAAAAGGTCAACGGTTTGAACCCACCAGCTGCTCTGCAGAAAGATGAGGCAGTCTGCTTCCTTCAAGATTTATAGCTTTGGAAACTCTATGGAGCAGTTCTACTCTGCCCTAAAGGCTCACTATGAGTTGGAATTGACTCAATAGCAGTAGGTTTAGGCATCCTTTAGAGCTGGATAACTACCAGTTCCTAGGAGCTTGAATTTAGAACATATTTAGCTTTGTGAACACAGAAGGGGGAGCTCGCTCTTATTTCAGGGAGAAAGATCCAACCCTTTTTTTCCTGGAGATTCTGGGATCCTGTACCTTGATTAGCCCCTGCTGTCATCATTTACATCTCACAAGCTCTGTCCTCCCATGAACAGGCCCAAACTGCATTGATGGTCACAAAGATGAAGTGTCCTGACCATCATCCTAGGCCCTTCTCCTTTGTAAAGACTTCCCCTGCCTTTTCAGCCTTCTACCCTGGAGTCAAAGCACACATGGTCTGTACCACTTCTTGGCACCTGGAATCCGAATTTGTGACTTCTCTTATCAGCAGCTGTTACTTGTATTTTGCTCCTGTAATGTAAATGTAAAAAGCAAGCCAGCCTGATGGAATGAAGGAAGAAAGGAGAAGAAAGAGAGGGGTACATTCTATTCATGTGTAAGCAACTTGTCTTCACAACTAACTGCAGACTTTTTAAGTTAAGGGGATGAATTGTATACTTTATATCTCCCTAGGACTCCTACTCAGTGTGGTGCATATAGAAAGTGATAGATAATTGTTTGTGGGTTAATGGGAAGATGGTAGAGTGGGAGACCTAGTTAGACCTGAATGCTTTTCTCTAATCTTTGTCATTGGTTGGTTTGGAATCTGATGATCCATGGGGTGAGATAGCTACTGTTCAGGATATGGAGCTAGTGTTGGGTTAACATTTCCATCTCATGTCCACCCTCCCCTGCCCAATCTGGCTAGTTTTTGAATTTTGCCTGATAATTTTAGAAGAATGAACAGGACATAGTTCTAGAGAGACAAAGCCATCTCTGTATCTTCTCTGGGCATCTTCTCTCTCTTTTACACTCTCTCTCTCACACACCTTGAATTCACTATTTTCTTTAAATTCTTGTTATATGTGATATATAATCCCTGACCTGACTTGGCATTCTAGGAAGACTACTAAACTGAGAACCTGGCTTCTTGTCCAGCTCTGTTTCATACTTGTGGCACAACCTTGAGAAATCTCTGTTTTATCATCTCAAATATAAGTGTTCTACCAACAGCTATAATATTTCATAAGGCAGCAGAAGCTTCCAAAGAAAAACCCAAGGGTTACAAGCATAAAGCTCAATGGAGGGTTCATATGCTTTTCCTTGATGACAGTGGGTGGAGGTGAAGGAAGAAAGCACATTAATGGACATATGTGAGACATGGGTCTCAGCTCTTGCTTCACCATATACTGCTACCAGAGCTACTGTTCAGTCCCAGAAACATTTTCATGGTTTACAGTGACTCTCTAATTCACTGTCCCCCAAGGAGGGCCCCAGAGTTGGTCACCTGGTTTGCCCTCCCTGGTTTCTGCCAAGCCTGGCACAAAGCACTTTCAGCACCTTGGACAGAGACAAGGCTCCTGCAGGGCTGGAGACCTTGAGCACCCAAGAGAATTTCTACCTTCAGGACAACTTCCCTAAGGGGTGGGACTTGGGGAGGATGAAACCAACATGTGGGTTGCTCCTTAATATTTTTCAGTCTCTCAAATCCACCCTAAAGTAAACCTTCAATCTATATCAAAACAGTGTTCTAGTTCTGCAAACTCTATGAGGACTTTATTTACATTTTTTAAAAAACATTATGGTTTGGGTGCAAATATACAGAGCAGAATTTGTTTTACGTTCAACAGTTCGTGTACATTTGGTTTCACTCCCCAATTACCATCCCCAGCTCTAACCCACTCTCTTCCCTTCCCTTCCCTGTGACTGGCTGCCCCCCGTGCCCTTAACTCTGCACTCCTGTCTGTCCAGCTTTCCTTCCATGTGAATGCTGACCCTCTGGTGCCCCATGGCTGATTGCTCCAAGGGATGTATCTCCGTAGAGTAGGTGGGTGCATCGCCCTGGGTTGGGTGTTCTTCATATATGTCTTCCTGCTGTTGGGCTGAGAGCCAGTCCTTGGGAGTGAGTCCTATCCCAGGCCTGAAGTGTATGAGGACTTTATTATTGTTTTTAACTATCTCCTAGAACAGTGTCAGGTTCATAGTAGGTGTTTAGTGGATACCATTTTAAAAGGGATACAAATTCAAATGCTCAAACCCCTCTTATAATCATAGTTCTTTCTCTACTATCCTCTTTTATGTGGAAATTCTGGAGCTTCTACTACTTTCTAGGTCTGGATCTTCACTTGAAGCTCCTTCTTGTGTCTGGGGGATTAAGAACAGTCCCCACATCAAAGAGACATATGGTAGTGAAGTTCTAGGGCAGAGGAAACTTAAAATGGACTTTCCTCTTTCTCTTTTGGGAGTAAGTAAGTATAGGTGGTGGGAGGACTCTATGGCTTACCCCTATTGGGATCTTGCTTCATGAAGATGTTCATTTTCTTCTGTACCTGAGAAAACTCATACCATACAGGAGGGCCTACCTTCCCCAGGAAGTCCTTCTGGCCACTCCAGTCCACACAGAGCTTTTTCTCCTTTGAGCTTCTCTGCACAGGTCAGTAGTACAGTGTCACATCAACTTACTTTCATGATATTTTGTGTCCATTAGTTTCTCTCCCCAGTTAAATAATGAACTCTTTGTGGATGGAAACTGTGTCATGTTTGTTTCCTTTAGAGCTTACAGTGATGAGCACATAGCAGGTGCTCAATAAATGCTCTTTGCCTGACCATTCTTGTCCTGAGGGTCTTGGCATGTATCCTTAAGGGGCTCCTAATCCACTTTTTAGTCTGACTCCACTAATTTTTTGTCTGAAGTAAATATTTGGGATGGAGTAACCATTGGCTCCAAGGGCACCCAGGATGATAGAGCAGAGGCAGAAGGTGGAGGTGGAGACAGACACTGAAGGAAAATGGAGGAGTGTGATTGTATAGAGTTCAGGAATCATTCATTGGCAGAGCTGGAAGGGAGCTTAGATATTGGTGTATTTTATCACCTCATTTTATAGGCAATGAGATTAGGTGAAACTCTTAAAGTAACAGAACAAATGTTTCAATCACTTCTGACCTGGTTTAAGTCTTCATTATCTCTCCTTTGGACTACAGAATAGCTTCATGTGGCAGACGGTATTTTTCAAAGGTGGTTGTGCCAATATATCTATCCATCACACATGCTTTTCTTAAACATAACAGGGACATTCCTCCATTGAGAGGTGAGGGTCATTTCCCTTTCCTTGATACTGGATGGGCATGATTATGGCAGAAGTTATTTGATGTGACTTTCAAGGCTAAGTAATAAAAGGTGGTACAGCTTCTTCCTAGTCCTCACTTGGGACACTGGTCCTTGGGAAGGAGGCACCATGCTGTGAGGAAGACATTCAGCCACATGGAAAAGCCTCACCTAGGTATTCTGGACACAGCCCTTGCTGAAGTCCCTACTGACAACCAGCCCAACTACCAAACTTGAGTGAATGAGCCTTCCAATGTCCAATCCTGAATGGACCAGAGACAACGATTCCTGTGAACCCTAACTAAAGTGCATATCTATGAGCAAAATAAATGCTATTGTTTCTTTAAGTCATTGGGTTTTGGGATGGCTGATGGGCAGCAATAGATAACTGAAACAACACCTCATATCTGCCTCAGTTTCTCCAAACTGTTGTACATGTTTCATTAACTCAACAAACCTTTTTTGGATGGCTACTATATGCTAGGATCTGTACAAAGACAGACAGGACTTCTACATTCATGGAGAATATGTTCAGCTGCCACCATACTTCCTTCAGTGTGGCCCCTTGCACACAGAATAATGTTCACATTGCTCCAAACCAAAAACCAAATCCTTGCCATTGAGTGGATTATGACTCAGTGACCATGTAGGACCATATATATTAGAACTGTCCAGAGGGTTTCCAAGGCTGTAAATGTTTATGAAAGCAGACTGCCACTTTTTTTTTTTCTCCTATGGAGCAGCTAGTAGGTTTAAACAGCTGACCTTTTGGTTAGCAGATGAGTACTTAACCACAGCGCCACAAGATTTCCTTTCATACTCCTCAGCCCTCTGCAAATGGCCCTAGACTACTGCTCTACTGTCACTGCACCAAATGGTTTTTCCTGAAATGACTTCCATCCACCAGTGTCTATGACTTTGCTCATGTTTTCTCCTCTACCTTCAATGCTTCTGCCCTGCTCCATCTTTGCCTTCAGGGCACTGCTCTGAAACCATTTCCTCCTTCCCTCACAAGGCCTGCACAGATTCCAGCTGGAAATGTAATCCTATAGCATTCACTGCAGACTGTACAGTGTTTGCCCACTGCTTCTCTTAGGCCTCTGCTAGGCTGAATCCCTGGAGGAGGGATCTTGGCTTTTCCCCTGTTCCCCCACCACATTTGGCACAGAGCCCAGTACATAGAAGGCCTCAGTAAATATCTGTTGATATGACTAGTAGCAGAACCAGAATTAGAAGTCAGGGACCCAGAATCCTAGTCTCCAGCACCTTACTTGCTTCTTTTGACACCAAGCCAGGGAAAATGTCAATGGTGAATGCCAAACTGGTGGAAGAAGACCTTGGTTATGAGCCAAGGGTTGAGAGCATCTCTTTGTGTGGAGCTGAAGGTGGCAATGAGCAAGGAGTTGGCCTCCTGGTTATTGGTTTAACATAGGTGGTCCTTTCCTCTCTCTCTCCCTCCATTCTCTCTCCTTCCCACCTTTCTCTTTCTTCCCTCCCCTCAACAAACCCTGAGCACCCACTTCTGGAAGGGAAATATGATTTTCTTTGATTTTCCTCTCCTCCAGTCCCAGTTCCTATCTGAAAACATCTCTATCCTTAGAACCCAGTTGTGCAGAAAAACAAGGCCCACATGCAATCTAAACTTTCCCTTGAACACCAAGGGAGTATCTTGCTGCTTCTTCCTCTCCAGGGATTCCCGAGGAGCCATTCCTCCATCTCTCTTGCATGCATCTGCCTGGAACTGCTTCCCAGTCCCCTGTGACTATCACTTGCTCTCCTGGGCTTGACTCTGTGCCTTGTCTTGCCTGTTCCTTGGGGCCCTACCAGCAGAGGCAGGCTTCAATTTCTTTTTCCTCCCAGGAAGTCCTGGCTTGGCTTCCTTCCTCAGGTTGAGCATGAGTAGAGATGGGGTGGGTAGGATGTTTTCTTCAGAATTTTCTCTCTACATTGTCTCTTCTTGGAAGCTGGGAGGAGCCTATGTATCTCACTGTAAATACAGCCTTTTTCTTTTGCCTGGTTTTCTCTCTTTGGGTAGGACTGAGGGTTCATTACTCTGACTCCTGTGTCCTCTCTTTGGGATAAAAGTAGAAGCCTGTCCCACACATAGGTGCCACTCCTGGGAGGACAGCTAACAAGTTCAGATGAGTGGGCCCCCTGGTCTGGAGAGATGGGGTAAATTCCAGATATCCCTTTCCATTTTCTCTTTTGGGATAGTGGGTAAAGCATTTGGCTGCTAACCAGGTCAGTGGTTCAAAACCACCAGCTTCTCCAAGAGATGAAGAAGAGGCAATCTATTTCTGTAAAGATTTCAGCCTTGGAAACCCATTGGAGGTTGTTATGTGTTGGAATCGACTTGATGGCAGTGGGTTTGGTTTGGCTTTGGTATTACACACTACAGACCCTTTCTTTCTCTCAGTTCCCTGATTAAGAGGGGAAGAAACTTCACTCATATGTGAACCTTCAGTATTTATCACAGGTAAACCAGCATCCAGGGCATCATGGTAGGGAGAGGGCTGAGCCAACTGTATACTGGGTTCCACTCCAGGAGCCAGCTGTATTGATATCTGATATGAAGTCACAAATGAAGGGGAAGCCTCTGCCACTGAAGACCCTGTGCATCTTGGGTGTGAGTGAGGAAGTTGCTGGAGGTGGAGGGAGGCTAAGGGATGATTGTACAGGCAAGAGTCTCTAGTCTTTTTTAGCATATTTTTTAGCCACCTCCTTTTCTCCCACTGGTTGCCTTCCTGAGTCACTGCCCACCCACCAGCAAATAAAGAAGGGAGTGTCATCTGCTGGTCAAGGGTCCCAGTGTTTCCATCTCTTTGTCTTTGGCTGGAAGAGGTAGGGTTGTCTCACCAAAACATCGCTCTCTGGGCCTTTCTCCTTTTAGACTCAGCTTCCTTCTTTCTGCCCTTTGTTCCTCTCCTTCCCCCACACCTCAAGATGGGCCTCCATGGTGACAAGACCCACCCCTTGCTTCAAGGACAGAGGCAGCTGGAAGCCCGCAGGGGTCGGCATATGGCCCCATCCTTCTAGATAGGTCTCTGATCCCAGGGCCAGGGTGGGGACCAAGGCCGGCTGCTCAGCTGCCGACTCCTCCCAGCTGGCAGCCCGCTCAGCTGTCAACACTCGCTTTCCAGCCTAGGCCATCCTGGGTCCTGCCTGGCTGCTCAGGCCGGGGACACCTCGGTCCCGGAATCTCTCACGCAGACCCAGGCAGGCGGTGGGCAGGCGGCCTGCAGACACCCTGCCTGCCCTTGAGCATCCTCAGGCTTCCTTGTCTAAATAAGGGAGCTGCAGCTGGAGCGAGCCAGCTGGCCGTAGGGGGAGGGGCCTGCGGCTAGGCCAAGCGTTTTCGTGGGGTTAGGCTGTCGCTACTGCTGCAGGGCCCCGCGTTAGCGGATTGGGTCTGAGAGGCTGGCCCCGAGTTGCCGGGGGAGAGCGAGCCGTCCACACAGGGGAATCCCCAGGCAGGAATCTTGCTCTCCGGGTCCCTTCTTTTGCCACAGCCAGGAGGCAGCAACTCCTGTCAGAATCTCTCAGCTCATATTTCATGGAAGGCTCCTATTAACCCCAGAAAACATGTGTTGGGGGCCGCCCTGTTCTGGGTGCGTACCCTCCTAAATCTCACCCACCCTTATCCCAGATAGCGGCTGGCATGGAACCTCCAGATTGCCTTGCCCTTCCCATTTCCCGGGTCTCCGTCTTCCAAGGGCCAGGCCTCACCCCTGTCACCTCACCAACAGGCACCGGGAGCATGCTGTTTGTACCTAAGCCAGTGGTTGGCGTGGTAGGGCACCGGGCATAAGGGGACCGGCTCGCTCTCTTCAAATCAGGTTTCTCAGCCCTTCGGTCCGGAGACGGGGGAGGAATCTGCAGCATCCCCCCCCTCCCCCCGCCCCGCCGCTTCAAGGCCGGCCCTCGCACCTGTCCTCAAGGCTCCCCAACCTAAGGATCCCTTCCTCCTCGACGATGCCGGTGCGTCCCTGGGCTCCTGGGCAGAGCAAGGGGCTGGGTTGGGGGAGCTCTCGGCGGTGCTCAGCCAATGAGAAAGGCTGTCGCGCGAGGGGGAGGGGGAAGGCGGCGCTGCCGGCGCGGGAGGGGGTGTCGGGAAGGGGGGCCGGGGCCTAGGGGCGCTCGCCGCGTTAACCCCTCCGTTGCCAGGCCGAGCCGCAGGAGCAGCCCGAGCCACCGGCGCCAGAGCCGCTATCAGCGCGGCGGGCGGGCGGGCAGGCGGGTGGGAGCGGAGCGCTCTGTAGGGCGGGCGGAGCGCAGCGCAGGGACGCGGCAGAACGGAACCGCGGCCCAGCAGGGATCTGTAGACAGGTGTGCGGGAAGCTGGGCGGCCTGAGCTCTTGGCGGTTCCAGGCCGGGCCCGCGATCCCGAGCCGGGAGCTGAACCCGGACCCTGCACCCACAGTCCAGTCCCAGCCCCGCAGGTGCTCAGTTTGGCCGTGGGTGCGGGGACCACGGCCAGACGGGGACACCCAAAGCCTAGTGTTGGGCCGGGCCGGGCTGGGGTGGGTGGGGGCCCGCCCGGCCCACCCATGGGCTCAGGATGCCGGTGCGGAGAGGCCACGTCGCACCGCAGAATACCTTCCTGGACACCATCATCCGCAAGTTTGAGGGGCAGAGTGAGTGGGGGAGGGGCTGCTGGGGAGGGGGCTCTGCGGTCGGGCCTAGCTCTTTTGGTTATGGATGGGGGCGTGCCCGGATCGTGTGTATCGTCGAGTGCAAATCAAACAGGGGCTTGTGTACTGTGTACCCGAGGCACTGGCTATGGGACATGGGGACAGAGCTTGGTTCTTGGCTTGGTGCTCAGGGGGCTGTGGTCCTGGGGCCAAAGGGCCTGGTTTTCCAGGGAAGGCAGTAGGTTCCTCTCCTGCTTCTGAGGGTGTCAGAGACACCTTGAGGCTGCATGGCATGGAGTGTGCAGGTGTCTCCAACTTTGGGTTCCTGGATGTGGCTAGGGCTGTGAGAGAGCAAGGACAAGAGGATGGTTATGATCCACACAGTGGGACCCTAAATGTACCTTAGGTGCTGTCTGGATTGTGTGGGAAAGCCTGAAAGTTAAGCATGTAAGGGTGTATACCGAATCTGTGTGTTTGTGGGGTGTGTACATTACCCTGAACCTGTGTGTGTCATGCATGAGTTTAGCCCTCAATGGGCATTGGGGAGATATTTCTGATAAGGTTACCATGTGGGCCCTGGGGTGAGTGGGTGTTGTGGGGCTGATGCTGGGCTTTGAGGGTACAGAGGGTGGCTCTAGTGCCCCTGTGTTGTGAATCTTCCTGCTCTGGGCATAGTCCCTCAGCCTCCTTATGCTGGCCCTAATGCTGGCCTGGTAGGGGAGGCTTCCAGAAAGTGTCTCAGGCTAGGTGAATGTTCTGGGTGTGGATGTTTGCACCCACCCTGCTTGCTTGTGCCTGTACTCAAGGCATAATGTCTGCGGCCAAAGGAACGGGGTGAGGGTTGTGGGGGGGAAGGGTGCAACTGCAAGGGCCCTGGGAGAGGGTGACATTCCTAGCACATTTGCACATGACCCTGTGAGCACAGGACAATGTGTGCTTGTAACCATGGTGTGTGTGTGTGTGTGGGGGGGGTCAGTCCAATGGGAAGCATTGTCTGAAGCTGAGGAACAGGATGATCTCAAGGGGGAGGAGAGAGTGATACTGGTGGACAGCAGTGAGGTGAGGTGGACCCAGGGGTTTTCCTCTCCACAAGCCCCAGAGGAGGCTGAGCAGGCAAGCACACTGGGCTGGGTTTCAGGGCCCTGGCTTCTGCTCCCACCTCTGACCTTGAGTGACTCTTTTCCCTCTTTGGATCTGTTTCCACACCTGTAAGGGAGTGGTTAAGCCAAAGGGGTCTTTAAGATCTCTTTTGGGCTAATATTCCAGGATCTTTGGGAAGGTGGTGGGGGTGGCATAGGGCCTGCCTTCAAAGAAATTCCCTCTTTTCTCCAAGGCCTGGAGGTAGGATAAGAGGTGGTTTTTCTTTCATGAAACCGGTGTTGTGATTGGTGCCCTGTGGACTGCCTTAGGTTGAGTGGAGACAGAAGCAGAGCCAGGGGGTCTTTTCATGTGATCTGGGGTTGATGGCTATGTGGAAGTTTTTTTGGGGCGGCGTGGGGAGGTGACCTAAAGATGACCCAATTCTAAAAAGTAACTTCCTGGAGGTTAGGGGAAGGGAAGGCAAAGGAAGGTGGGAGAGGCCAGGTCCTGCTGGCTGCAGCCTGCCTCAGGGAGCCCCTGCTGCAGCAGCCTGGACCTTGCCCATGGAATTGCCCAAAGCTGCAGCCTAGGTTTGTGCTCATGGGGGCTGAGAGGGGGCAGAGTTATGACTGCTGCTGAAAGCCCTGACATTAAAGGTCAAAGTGGCTGGAAACTTCTGTGTTTATAAAAAGCTCCTATCCCTGGAGCATCTTCCCTGGCACAGGCTGGAGCTGCTGCTTGCCTGCTGCTTACTTACCTGCCAGGCTGGCTCTGGAGACATAGTGGGGATAAGAGGGTGGTAAGCCAAGTGTAGGTGAAATTGGTCCATTGGGGCTTCTCTCTTTGAAGGGGCCAAAGTGAGGAAGGCCTTATGTTCCTGGGGAAGGCCACCTATCCTGCCTCAGTCTTCTTACAAGTCGGCTACCATTTCAGGTCCATCACTGGACTCCAGTTATTTCCAGGTTCAAAACTGCAGGGACCTTTTCATGCTCCCCATGACCTTGGGCTTCTGCCTGTGGACCCTCAGCTTACTCCTTCACCTTCTACCAGACCTAGGTTCAAAATATAGTTCTGTCATTTACAAACTACAAGACTTGGGCATGTTTTCTTAATTCGTCTTGAGCCTCAGTTTTTTAATCTGTAAAACAAGGGTAGTCAACACCTTATAGGGATGTTAGGGTATTGAGATAAGGAACGCAGCACAGAGTAGATGTTAAGCATATTACTTCCCTCATTTCTTTAGCTGCACCTCATCCAGTCCCTGACTGCCCTTGGAGGTGGTGAGGAAGACTACCCGGAAGGTACAGATCCTAGGGAGCCCTGTGGTGAGGAGTGGCCCAGGGAGCGCCCCCCCACCCAGAGTCTGAGAGAATGTGGGTCGAAAGTTAGAAACCAGAGGGGCTAGCACAAAGGGGAGGCCGCGGTGCACCCGGGCGCCATGTCCGGCTCTCCCCAGGCTCTCTCCAGACCAATGTTTATCCCTTCCCGCGACTGCTGACACGCGTTGCCGACACCCGCCCAGGCTGACCTCAACCCGGGCATAGAGGGGGCGGCGGTCTGCTGGCTGCTTGCCCGGGGGAAGCCACAAAGTCAGCCCGCGGGTGGGGGTGGGGGTGGGGGGTCGGAGGGGGCGCGCTTGCCTGGGTGTGCTCCGCGGAGGCACTTGTGTCGGGGCACAGCTGCGCTCACTCCCTGCTGAGGACCCCAGTCCCCGCTATGCCCGATGGGGCGGGGAGTCCTAGGGCGGCTATGTATGAGACCAGAATGTGGGGAGGGGCATGGGTCGCCCGCTCACGTGCTTGCTTCTCCCCGTCCCCCAGGCCGCAAGTTTATCATCGCCAACGCTCGAGTGGAGAACTGCGCCGTCATCTACTGCAACGACGGCTTCTGCGAGCTGTGTGGCTATTCGAGGGCGGAGGTGATGCAGCGGCCCTGCACCTGCGACTTCCTGCACGGGCCACTCACACAACGCCGCGCCGCGGCGCAGATCGCCCAGGCCCTGCTGGGCGCTGAGGAGCGCAAAGTGGAGATCTCATTTTACCGGAAGGATGGTAGGCAGGGCCGGGGCGTGGCCATGGGGACTGGGCGTGGTGCGGGAGTGTGCGGCGGGAAAACCGCGCACTCTCGAGTGAATTACACCGGCGTCCAGCGCTAGGAGGCGTCCTCGGACCCCTGGCTCTGGCAGTGTTCTGGGCAGGAGGCGCGGTCTGGGTCTCTTCGCCTCACTCTGGCGGGATGATTTTCCGGGTGGCCAATGGGCCAGCTGTGGGTCTGGCGCCTATGGTTCCTCCTTCCTTTCTGGGTAGGTGTGGGCATGTTGAGTCAAGTGTGATGGTGCCAGAAGGTCAGGTGCGTCCATGGAGTTAGGATACAGGCTGGGGCTTGGCGCCGACTCTAGCCTCAGGCTGTTCCTGCCAGGTGACTGGTCTGGGAAGATGTCGCTGAAGGCAGGGCGAGACGAGGCCCATAGTATTCTGTCTGCTGCCCCTCTCCTGTCGCCTGCCTTTCTATTCTGCACTTCACTTGCGCTTTGGTAGGGTACTTCGCCCTACACCTTCAGTTTCCTTTGTGTCATCTGTTGAACGCCCTGCCGCTCCTCTCTTCCTAACCACCCCCCTCCCAACTTAAGCCAGGTGTCTTTGTTCAGCAGTCGCCTCCCAGTCCAGCTGCTCCAGGCTTCCGGAGAGCAAATAAACAGAGCCCTGGGCGAGGTCTGCCCTGTTGGCAGTGGGCTCTGCTCTGGGAGGGTGGTGCAGTAGGGCTCACCAGTGTGTATTGCACAGACGTTTATTGAACATATGATCCAGGTGCTGTGCTAGGCTCTTGGAGACTTAGCAGTTAACAAACAGGTTCTTGCTCTCATGGAGCTTACCTTCTGTAGGCAGTGAACACACCTTGCCTCTGTTGTGGATGAGGCAAAATGAGCATGCTCTACGCCCTTGGCCCACACAGCCTTCTTTGTGTGATCAAAGTTTGCTGATGTGGCCCTGCATCTGCAGGCATGCACACTCTGTGACATCACTGTCATCCCTAGGAAGAGAATTTGCTCATAACAAATAAAGGTTCTCCTGGGAGGCAGAGAGTTCTGTTTTTTCACTAATGTATCCCTGGAGCCTTCATTAGAGCAGATGTACTTTTATCTCTGTCTAGTTATCTCCAGATAGCTGACACTGGCTGATGACTCCACACAATGTGTGGGCACTGTCCCATGTCACCTTCACAATAACCCTGGGAAGTAGATGCTATTTTCATCTCTACATAGATGAGGAAATTGAAGCTCAGAGAATTTAAACAGCTTCCTCAAAACCACACAACCAGAGAGTAGCAAAGTTGGAAATTGAACCCATGTCTTTCTGACCAGGACCTAACCCACTTTGTCATATATTAAAAATGACACCTGAATAGTTACATCTATATATTATACATTACTTCATTTAAAAATTTACTTTAAAAGTTTGAAAACCCTGGAGTAATGAAAAGAGCATGCCTATGAGTCATGGGTTCAGGTTTAACACTTGAAATTATATAATATGGACAAGTCAGTTACCTTTGCTGAGCCTGTTTCTACTTCTGCAAAATTGGATAACGTGCCTCACTTAGGAACCTCACAATTATGCTGTCAAGTTTTTTAAAGAGTGATTTGAATTGTAGACATCTGCCAGTACCCCTATGGCCACTGACTTATGCTGTGTGATTGGGACCCTGGCAAGAGGCACCTAAAGGTTTCAATCTTTGACCAGAGTATGTGTGTGACCCTCCTTGGTGGAGTTGGCCCTCTTATCTCCTTTGGGACAGGGATGGCCATGGGGCCCCTTCTGCAGAAGTGCTGTCATGGAATCTTGAAGCTGGAGATGACCTCAAGGATCATTTAATCCCACACACTCAAGTTACCGATGAAGAAACTGAGAACCAGAGGTCTGGTTACCAGGGAATCTGGAGGGAGTGGGACTAGTTCATAGCCTCCAATTCTAAGCCTTTTTCCATTGTCCATGTGACTACCTCAGATGGGGCCCAGTCAAGAAAACCTGCCTTTCTCTGTTCCAGGGGCAGATTACCCAGTAAGCAAGGTAAGCATGGACTTATTTGTGCTTACTAACTAATCTGTAGCGAACAATTTCACAATCAAAGATGTGGTGAAAAATGTGAAACTTCACTACAGATTGGTAAATAAGCCCAAAACCTGTGCTTACCTTGCTTACTGGGTACTCTGTCCCTGTCAGGGATTATACATTTGAAAGAAGGCTTTAATTCTGTAGGAAGATGCTGTGGGGTTGGGAGAGAGACAAGTGCCAGCCATACTTAGAAGCAAGATCTTTGATTTGGTGAAAAAATGTGTTCACTACAGATTAAGAGGTTAGCACAAGTAAGCCTGTAATTATCTTGCTTATTGGGTAACCCAGCACTGGTTCTCACCAACAGGCTGGCTAGCCTTTGCCCTAAGTTGATCTCTACCCTGATGCTCTGGGCCTGGGATGGAGACAGAGTTCTTCCTCCTCCCTTCCCCTGCTTCAACTCAGTCCCTTGCACTGATTGCGGTGGCCTGAGGTGGATTGTGTGTGCTCATGTGTACATGGGCTGAGGAAGGAGGGATGGATGAGGAATGCTGATGCCACCTCTTATTTCTGTCTGACCCTTTTACAGAGTCTCTGCCTGGGTTAGCCATGGGGGAATGAGGTAGGGGTGGCTGGGAAGGAGGCGGGCCTTTTGCTGGCAGGCGCCACTGCAGACAGCTGTGCTGTGTTGGTGCCTCTAGCACAGCTCTGTGCAGTATCAGGGCCTAGAGCCAGACAGCCTGATTATTCAGTTGCTGGGACTGCTGGGAGGTAGGGGTGGGCTGGAGGGAGAGACATGGGGTGCCAGGGGCTGTGGAGTTGCTTACTGGCTTGTGCAGTTGCCCCTTAAGTCAGGCCCAGGGTCAAGTCAAGATGCAGTTGGGAGCAGAGCCCAGCAGTACGGGGCTGGGGCAGTAACACCCCGCTGGCTGCCCCCACGGCAGGTGGGTGGTGGTGCCTCAGGAGCAGGTGCTGGCTGGTACACACCCCTGTTCCTTGTCTCTCCTCTTTGATCTGTGGGCTTTTCCACTCTCTGTCTTTCTCTGTTCTTGTGGTCTTTGTTTCCATTTCTCTGCTTTCACCTCCTGGCTGGAGGCCTCTGTTTGCCTGTGCCCCAGCGTCTCTGCTTCACTTCCTGTACCCACCCTCTGGCCTCCTTACCTTTGTCTGCCTTTATCTGCTGGAGTTGCTGCCACCTGGTTGGGGACTTTGTCTCCCTGATCTTTATGTCCTTCTCCCTACATCAGTCTCTATTTTTCCCTTCCCTCTGCATCCTGAGCCTTTCTTCATGCCTCTCTCTGGCTCCCCACACCTCTGACAGTCCTGGCCTGCTCTCCATGTCCCTGGGAGCCTGTGCGTGGGTGGAGGTGGGGGTGTCTCTGGAGGAGAGTCTGAAGCTTTTTCACTCCAGCTGTAGGCCGGTTGCCATGGCAACAGGGTCAGAGGCCCCACTGCAGCAGCTGAAGCCGCCAGAGTGGTGGGAAGGGTGGGGGCTGGCAGTTGTTCTGCCCCAGGGCTTGTGGGAGGCCAGAGCCCTAGGGATGGTCCCTATGCTCACTGGTTTTCTGTCCCCACCTCCGACCCTGGCCTCCCAAGTGCTGTACAGTCACTTCTTGCCCCAGTGGCTCTTGGCAGGGCTTGCTGTGATCCTCCACACTGAGGCCTTTCCTCCTGGACCTCTCTCCTCGATTTTACCCATGGCCTTCCTGTCTTCATAAATCAGAATCCCTGCTCTGATCTCCCACCCCCTTCCTACTGCCTGCCTCTTTGTCTTCTGCTGTCCCTACTCCTTGGGTCCTTAGAGCTCCATCAGTCTGGGTTGGTGATAAAGGAAGCATTTCTAGAGGATCCCAGATGTTTTGAGGCTGAAAAGGCAGGCCAGAGAGAGACTGGTTCCCACTGGTGTTCCTGGCTTCTTGAGATGGGAGCAGACTGGAATGAGCCGGGATACCAAAGACAGGCATAAAGAGCTGCTTCCCATGGAGGGAGGCTCCCTTCACCTTGGTCTGAGATGTTCCATTTCCCTGGCCAGCACCTGGTGCAACTTGGGGACAGGGCCAGATGAGATGACTTTGGATACCTCTCTGGTCAGAGCTCCTCAGCTGCCTCTTCCCACTCAACACTGCCCAACTGCAGCTCCTCCCCAGTGTCCAGGGCTCTAGGAGATTGCCCTGACTTACTGGGGGCTTTCTGTTTTGGTTCATCCAGGGTTGAGGCAGCATGAGGCAGCTTAGGGTATTGTCTACCTCATCTGCTTAAACTGGGTCTGGAAAGTGTCGGGAGGGCGGCTCCTTACTGTCCTGTTTTCTGCCTGAGAGGAGCTATGTAAATATTTGCGCACAGCCGTCTGGGATGCACACAGTCTGACTGTGGCCTTGGGCTCTAGGGAGTGGGGTGCTGGGACAGCAGAAAGGCCAGCAGCTTAGGGGTGTATGACGAAGCCTCTCTGCTGCCCAGAGGTGGCTTCCTGTGGGGTGTGATTCAGGAGTTTCCAGGAAAGCCCTTTCACTTGAACACACCTGTGGTGCCTGAAACTCTGCCTTAAAGAATTTTCACTTGAGATGAGAATTATCCTTTTTTTTTTTTTTTAAAAAAAAAAACCACATTCTTTCTCATTACCAACCCTTTGAAACATGGAAAATAATTAACTCTTTAGTAAGTGAGTTTAACAGATCTTCCCCTCCATGACTTGGGGAGAAGGGGTATAGAATCAGGGCCAGAAGAGGAGGGGCAGAGGTATACCTGGGACCAATGGTGTGGGTGGGAGAGGCTCCACTGAGCCACTGACACCCTGAGGGCCCCTCCTAGTCCTTAGCCTAGGGTTCTTATGCCATCAACTGTGGTTGGCTTGAAATGAACCCCTTTACTTTTTGGTCTCTTGTCTGCTGGACTAGAAGCAACTTAAGGCCAGGCAGTATTTTTCCCTTTGTTGTCCTCATCTCCCATGCTCTCAGTTCTTGGTGAAGTTATCACATGAGCTGCATGAGGACAGAGAGCAGTTCTCATACTCTGTACCCGGTTGTCTCTGTGTTTCCAGTGCACTGTGAGTGAAGAAGGAGGCACATAGCATGTTGTAGTGGGGAAGTCTGTACTGGGAACCAGGTGTCTGGGGATCCATTTCTGGCTCAGTTACAGAATTGTTGTGTGACCTGGGACAAACCACTTCCCCCCTCTGGGCCTCCGTCTCCACTCTGAGAAAAGCCTTAGAGGATGGAGAGGCCATGAGGGCCAGAGGCAGGTGGGACCAGGGACAGGCTGAGGTGGCCATTGAGAGCAGGAAGTACCCCAGACATCTGGGTGGGGCATGGGGAAAGCACCTGGAGCTCCCAGCCTGTGTACACTCAGTGGTGGGCTAAGGAGGGGCAGCAGTTTTAGAGCTTCCAAAGAGGGTCAGAGTTGGGGTGTATGTGGGGGTGACAGATGTGCCAACAGCATACACTTTACAGTTTGCAAATTGGGGGCACATGTGTTGTGGCAGGTGGTCCTCACAGCCTTAGGAGAGGCAGGATTCCTTGCCACCATTTGACAGAAGGGAAGCTCTTGTTTAGGAAGGCTTAGGAAATTTACCCAGCTGGTGAGTGCCTGAGTGGGAACTTGAACTCTTTTAACTCTAGGGCCCTGCCTAGCAGGAAGTACTACTGCACAGGGTGTCTTGCCCCAGAGGGCCCTTTCAGGGATGATGGGCCCAGGGCCTCCGGAATATTGGGTGTTATCTCTGGCTCTGCCACTGACTTTGGTCAGAATTCTCTGAGCCTCAATTCCTCATTTACTAAGTGTGATAATAACACCTTCGATGCACTGCTGAGGGGAGGTTCTTCAAATAAGATGGTAGATACCCAAATCTTTTAAAGCAGTGTTAAATACCAGGTAAGCTCCATGGCTCATTATGCTTTCTGTGGCGCACAGCGTCTATTGTCCATGTGGCCTGAGTCCTGGCCAGTGCCATTGCTACTTTAGGAAGTGAGTCTAGCCCAGAGCTTCAGCGCCCCTGTTCCTCACACTCCACCCTACCTCCATAAATCTCTGAAGGTCTTGCCCCTTCCTCCTGAGGCTCCTCCTCCTGCCTCTCTCCCAAATAATTAAGGTCACAACTCAAACCAAACCCACTGCCATCGAGTTGATTCTGACTCATAGTGACCCCCATTGGGTTTCCAAGGCTGTAAATCTTTATGTAAGTAGATTGCCTTGTCTTCCTCCCAGGGAGCAGCTGGTCGGTTTGAACCACTGACCTTACGGTTAGTAGCCAAATGTCTTACCCACTATGCCACCAGAATGCCTTAATTAAGATCATAGTATTTGTGTTATTGTTTTTTCTCTTTCATTTTATTTTCTTTTATCTCACTCCCCAGTCCCGTTCTCCCCATAGGCAACCATTCAAATGTACTTAATGTGTTGTAAAATGTATATTTTTGTTTGGATGCATATAGGTTTAGTTTATATAAATGATACTACGCTGTACATTGCATTCTGGTGGTCAGTTTTCTTACACAAAAGTGAAACCCCTTTAAGTCTAGCCAAGTTACTATTCGACATCTACTCTGTAGCTTCATATTCCATTGTATGTACCCACCCCATTTTACTTACTCAACCTCCTGGGGAGGGACTCCCAGATTGTCTTCAACTTCTTGCCACCGTAAATTATGGTGCCATGAACATCCTCATTACAGACTGCCGTTTGGATTTGTGTGAGGATGACTTTGCGATTTGTGCCCAGGAGAACTGTGGGATCATAGAGTATGTGGACACTTAATTCAACTAAGTACTGCCAGGTTGTGCTCCAGAATGGCTGCCCCCATTTACACCCTAAACAGAGTGAGAGGTTCCTGTGCCACATGGGGCATTATCTATCTTTCTAAATTTTGCCAGTATAATAGGTGAAAGTGATATCTTGTTGCTTCAGTTTGCATTTCTTTGATTTCTAGTGAGTCTGAGCATCTCTTAGGCTTGATAACTTTATACAAGAAAATTGACTATTTCTTAGAGTAGTTTTAGAAAGTTCAGTGTTCCCGTATGCCTCCTTCCCCTACACATTATTTCTCCTATTAACATCCTGCATTCCTATTATGCATTTATTATAATTGTTGAACCAATATCAATACATTATTATTAACTAAGGTCCATATTTTACAATGGCACTCACTCTTGTTGTATAGTCCTATACCTGTTACCTGTTGCCATTGAGTTGATTTTGACACATAGTGATCCTATGTGAGTAGGACTTCCCTATTGGGTTTCTTAGGCTATAATCTTTACTGGTTACCTAGTACTGCTCTAACAGAAATACCAAACATGGGATGGCATGAATAAACAAGAGTTTATTCTCTTACAGTTTGGGAGGTTAGAAGTCCGAGTTCAAAGTGCCAGGCTCTAGGGGCTGTGTGAAAGCCCCTCGACCTTGGGCTTCAGCTCTGCCTCTTGCTCCTGGCTCACTGAAGCTAGAAACATCTCTTCACTCAGGCAGCTACTGGCTGCTGAAGTTAACAAGCCCAAGGTTGACAAATAAAATGGCACAGTCCCGATGTTACCAAATAACACGGCAGGCCATTGATGCAAGTCCATTGAAAGTCCCAGGATTGACAAAGCATGGCAGGCTGCTGAATGACCCAGCTACATGCAGGGTTCAATTGTGTCATAAGCTAGAGACCATTCCCCAAGGCTTCTGCTTATATACAGGAAGCAGACCACCTTCCCTAAGGCAGCTACTCAGCTGCTCACAGTAGATTCCACCATAGAGTTGATTACCAGTCTCATCATGGGGAATACTACATCCAGCTGCCCAGCCGCTCAACCAGGCCCAGCCAAGTTGACACACAAACTTAACTACCACAAGCAGAGTGCCACATCTTTCTTCTGTGGACCAGCTAGTGAGTTTGAATCACTGACCTTCTAGTTAGCAGCCAAGTGCTTAACCATTGTGACACCAGGGCTCCTTGTATAGTCCTATAAAATCAAAAAAACAATGCTGACTCATAGCAATCCTATAGGACAGGGTAGAACTGCCCCATAGGGTTTCCAAGGCTGTAAGTCTTTACAGAAGCAGATTGCCTCATCTTTCTCCCAGAGAGTAGCTGGTGGATTCAAACTGCCAACCTTTTTGTTAGCAGTTGAATGACTTGACCACTACACTACCTTTGACAAGTGCGTAGTGTCATGTGGTTACCACTGCAGTATCACACAGAATAGTTTCCTGCCCTAAAAATACCCTGTGCTCCACCTCTTCGTAGCCTTTTGAGTTTACTTTCCTATATATTGTCTGTTTACAGCCTTCGTTATTTTTCTATTGAATTTGCCATCTTTTGTTCTTGTTGATTTGCAGGAGTTCCTTGTGTTTTTAGAAATACAAATGCATACCACTATATATTTAATATATAGTCCAGATATTGATTCCTTGTTTAATTGAGGTGTTGCAAATGCCTTTTCCCATTCAGTCATCTGTTACATTCACCCAACAAAAGTATTTGATTTTGATACAAAAGAATTCACTATTTTTTTTTTTTTTTGCTTTGTTTATGCTTTTGAAGTTTTGTTCAAGAAATTTTCACCATTTGTAGGGCATATAGGTCTACATTTTCTTCTATTAACTTAATTGTTTTACCTTTCTCAGTTGGGTGTTTAATCCATCCTGTGTCTATGTCTGTATGTGGTGTCCAGTACAGATCAAGTGTTATTTTTTCCTGTGTAGTGAGCCAATTTTCCCAACACTGTCTAGTAAACAGTGCTTTCTTTTCCATTGATTTGTGGTGCTACCTTTATCATAGATTAATTCCTCATATATCCATGGGTCTCTATCTGAGCTCTCTATTGTATTACAAATATTTATTTTTCTGTTCTTGCATCAGATCCACATTTTTATGAATTTTGTGGCATTTTGTATGTCTTAATATCTGGTAGGGCAAATTCTCCCTCTTTATTCTTTTTAAAGGTTGACATAGTTATTCATGAACCTCTATTCTTTGTGAACTTTAGAGAAAGTTTTTCAAGCTCCTAGGAAGAATAACTCTACTAGAATCTTGATTGGGATTAGATTGAATCTATAGATTAATTTGGAGAGAATTGACATCTTTATAATATTAATTTGTCTCATCCAAGAGCCTGGCCTATCTCTTCATTTATCACATCATTTCTGTATCTTTTATTAGCTTAGTTTTTCCCCATAGAGGTCTTGGTTAATTTCTGGATACTTTATAGTTTTTGTTGCTATTGTGGAAGATATATTTTACTGTATTTTCTAATTGCTTATTGCTGGTGTAGAGAAAGACTGTATATTTATGTAGGCTGATCTTGTATCTAGCAACCTTTCTGAACTCTTCATTAGTTCTAATTGTTTACCTTTTGTTTTGTTGGTTTTCTAAGAGATGACCTTAAACCAAACACCAAATCCATGGCCATTGAGTCGATTCTGACTCATAGTGACTGCTTATTGGGTTTCCAAGGCTGTAAATCTTTATGGAAGTAGATTGTCTTATCTTTGGAATAGCTGGTGGGTTTGAACCACTGACCTTCTGGTTAGCAGCCAAATGTCTTATCCACTATGCTACCAAAGGTTCTTTGGGGATGACCCTATCATCTGCAAATGTCTGCTTTCTCTGTTTATATTTGGATAATTATCTTATGTTTTGATTATTGAAGGCTCCATCTAGCTTTTTTTGTGGGCTTTCATATGCACTTGCAAGTCAGGGAGGGATTATAACTCTTATTTTAATAATCAAAAAGTGATAAACCACTCGATGGCAGATTCAAGAGCTGGAATTGGGATAGAGCTTTATCAAGGCCTTTCCTGGCTCTGCTGGAGTATACTGGGAGCCAGGGAGCATAGTTGTAGAAATTCATAGAACACTAGAAGAAGGCAAGAGACCCCCAGGTCTCTCCTAGTGGGTAGAAGGAATTCCTATGTGCCTTCACTGCTCTTGGGCAGACTGTGTGTGTGTGGTGGGGAGAGGGGAGTGCAGGTCACAGTGAAGAGGGGTTTGGATGTATCACACTCAGTGAAGCTCTTGCTCCAGTGTCTCCTTCACCCAGTATTCCATGGTGATCAGCCTCTGCGTTCCATGTGTTAGGAAAGACAGCTCAATTCCCCTGGTGGTTCAGCCTGCTGTCTAGAGTCAGAGTAGAGGAAATCATGCGTTTGAAATGGGAAAATTCTGTGTTAAAGGACAGCAGTGCCCCTGATGCTGATAGGGGGTTAGAGGGTAGGGAGAGGGGCCTATCCATGCTTGCCCATGATCATGGTTCCTTCCTTTCCCCACCAGGCTATACTCAGTCCTTTGGCACAAACATCTGCTGTGAGACTTTACCTTGGTTTCAAGGTTCTGACTCTAGGTCAGAGAGAGGAAGCTCACCTCTAAACCAATATACAATTACTTCCTAAATCTGGAATATGTTTTTAGAGCGGTTCTCAGAGAGAGTCCTGTGAGCTATATGGAGGGTCCTGTGGGATCTAGAAGGATGGGTGGGAATTTACTAACATGGTGGGAGCAAGGGCTCTGAGAGATTCTTCAGAAGGACAGACTCTAGGAAGCAGGAGGGATGAGAGTGGAGTCCTGGAGAGCAGCTTTTTGTGTGTAGGCATGCCCTTGTGTCCCTTTCCTGGTAATTTGGGAAGGAGGAAGGGATGATAACTCTATTTACAGATCATAACACTGAGACCAGACAGCAAGTTGGTTCAGGGCTGTGTCTCAGAGCTTTTCTAAACAAAGCGTCCCTCTTAAGGCCACTGCAGTGATTCACATGAAGGATGATGGGGGCTCATCACATGCAGTGGGATTGAGGGGTGTTCTGGATGGAAAGAGAACTGCCTTGGCCACAGCTGCACAGAGACCATGTGACCCTATACAGCACAGGCAAGGTCTTAGACTGGAAGGGGCAGCAGAGGAGTCTGTCTGCAGATGCTTCTTCTCTGGGAGCTGGGGTCTGGATTGTAACTCTCCCCAATCCTTGCCCTGCAGTAAGTGTTCCAGGATTTTTGCATCTCTCAGCTCCTGGAGTTGGGAGCATAGATTTCATATTCTTTTTCTCTCTCATACATGCAGGGATATGTGCATACATAAATGCACGCACAAACACACACATAAGCATGTGCACATACACACACCCATGTGCACATGTACACATACCCATGCAGTGTACCACAGATGCATATATAGGTACACACAGATGTGCACACACACAACACACCCACACACATACCCTCACATGCACATATGTGCACACTTGTATGCACATATACACATGCGCATCCTCATACACTGGCTCGCATCTGCCTCTCAGGTTCCCCTTGCCTGTCCCCAGGCCCTCCATATCCCTACCTTCTCTAGGCCCCTAGCTGTTGATGAAAGTGGTGTTAATGACATGGTGGCCCCTGGCCAGGAGTGGCTCCCGCTGCATCTTACTGTCACCACCACCAGGCTAAATATAGCCTGACAGTGCACAGCTCTGCACCGGAGACAGCCTCTCTTCCTGGGGGCGGATGGCCAACGGAAGCCCCAGCCTCCTGCCCTCAGTGTGGCTTTGGGTGTCCTGGGTGCAGCCCTGTTGTAGGAGTGAGATAGGGAGGGAGCTGGGGTAAGGATGGCTGCCAGCCTGAGGTCACCTTCCCCACAAGGCCCCTGCCATGCGTCATCACAGCCCTGCATTCACACATCTGCCATTGGATCTGATACCCAGGGCAGTGAGTCTGAGGCTTAGAGACATGGGTAGCCTGCCTACAGTCACAAAGCATGGCCTCCTGGTGGTCGGGACAGAGCAGCTCTGTGCCCCTCAACTCCTTGTCTGCCCTGTTTATTCTCGTCTCCATTTTCCCTCGTGCATACATCTTGGGACCAATTTAATACTTGGCTGAGTGCGGACAGAGACCAGGCTTGTCTTGTTCCTCATTTAGCCTAATGCTTTGCATGTGGCAGACTCATGGCATGGGCTCAGTGAATGTGTGTGTGTGTATGTGTGTGTTTGTGTGAAGGATTATACCTACTTGGCAAGTGAGAAAACCAAGACTGTGACCTGTGCAACTTGCTCAGGACACTCAGCTGTCACCTGCAGGCCCCATTCCCTGACTATGAGCAATAAGGCCTGCCCCCACTGAAGTAAAGTGGGCTCCTGCCTGGGGCCTAGCCCAGGCCATGGGTACCAAGATATAGGGACCTGGGTTTGGGCCTGTGGGTGGCCCCTGAGCCCTGTGTGAGATAGTGAGTGTGGACTGGTACAACCAGGCATTGCATTCTGATGAATGCTGGCTACTTTGTTCCTGCTATACCTGGAATGTGGGAGGCCAGCTCTCCCTTGGGGCCATCCCTACAGCCCTGCCCTCCTCTTTGTAGTGAAGAGGACTACCAGGATCTGAGGTGAGGCAGGATGTAGATGATTGTTGTCAATCATGTCTTCCCTTTCCTTGTCTCCATGCCCAGGTAGGCAAAGAGAGCTGGGGTTGGGGTATTGACTGGGAGCAGGGCTGTTCTGTATCAGGCATGTATGCCAGGCCAGTGTAACCACACCTTCAGTCCCTCAGGCCATCTCTGTGGCTGTCTTGTACTTCACTTCATGGGCTGCTGTTCTTCCCTGCAGCCTAGCCTTGCAGAGGTACACCCTGGGGCTTGGGAGGGCCAGCAACTTGCTCAAAGTCATTCTGACTCAGTGAAGGAAGGCCACCTGATTCTAAAATCCATGCACCATACCTCCACGATTCACTGTGGGGGTGGCACAATGTCCTCCTGCTTCCTCCAGTCTTGTCCCTGAGTGGCCCTGGCTTAGCTGCCTCTGGAGTATGGGCTGTGCTTGCCACAGAGTGGCTTTTGGTGGAACTGCAGCCATGTCTCAGCTCTGTCAGTGTTGGCACTTTCTGATATTGGCCTTTGCTCTGGCTGCTGGGCCTTTGGTAGGCAAGGTCGGAGGGATGAGTAGCAGAAGTGAGGAGCCAGGGATTGGGGTAGGTGGGAACATGAAAGGCTCCGTGTTTCTGTGGCGATGGTGGGCCAGGCCACTCTCTCCCTAGGGAGATGTACTCCCCAGGGCTGCTTAGTCCTGCTTCTCACACCATCTTTCTCCACTGGGGGGAGCACACAGGCCAGTGTTCCACTGTGCTCTAAGCTTGGCTCTGCCTGATGCCCAGCTCAGGGCCATCCCTGGGCCCCATGCCTGACCTTGCTGACTCTAAGCTGCTCTCAGGGACCTCTGCCCAGATCTGTCTCTTGGGTGCCCAGCCTGTGATAAGGTAGGGTCTGCTAGGGCTGGAGAAGAGCTAGGGTTAGGTGATGTAGCAGCTCCTGGGCAGGACTTAGCCAGCCTGACAGGCATTGGAGGCAGTCTTGGCAGGTGTTGGTTACCCTCCCTTCTTTTCCCTGTCCTCATCTCCATCTCCTCATGCAGAGCTCCAGGTCACGTTTTTGGAACAACCAGAGCTTTGACAGGGTTATTTGAAAAGAAAAATTCCTTGAATGTCAACAAAGAGAGAGGCCAAGGGGCTGCATGTGTGTGTGTCTAGGGAGCAGGCCTATGCTGAGAGCATAGCTTTTTCCTGGAGTTTCTGCAGCCTGACCAAGAGAGAGGGGAAGTGGAGGGCAATGAGGGTAGTGATGGCAATTTGAGCTTCAGAATGCAGTCTGGCTCCTCACTGAGAAGCTGGAATTGAAGCGAGGGTGGGGCGAGGTGATCTCAAACTCAGAATTTCTGGGCTTTGTGTTGGTGGCAGTCCCCAGGCCATCCTGAAGATTGGATTTTCTTGGTTTCAGACTCTGGATATTTCTGAGATGGGTTACCTGGTGAGGAATGAAGATTGGGGGTCTGGATTGCTAAGGCTCTGGGAGTAGGTGCTGGGGTCTCTAGGGGTGAAGTCTCCTGGTTTCTGGCCTCTCTTTAGGTCTGAGAAGGGCCAGTTCCTGTTCAGGCCACTGCTGGCCATCACCATATTAGGGCATAAAATCTAGGAGGGCTGTCTGGGTGCCAAACAATCTCCAGCTGGGGTGGCCCTGCGGCCTCCTAATGCCATAGTTATGTTTCAGCTGGGGCCATGTCAGAGGCCAGAGGTCAGGGAACAGGAGAGGCAGTGCTGTTGGCTTGGTATGGTGAGTGGGGGGGTGGGTAGCAGAGCAATCCTGGCAGCCCCTCTCCTGCTGTAGTCTCTCACTCAGTGCCATCCTGCCAAGTTGGCTTCAAGGGACCTCACTGCACAGGTGAATCCACAACTGTTAGGGTCCTGACCCTCTTAGCTCTCTCAGACCCATCCATGACAAATCCCCTCTGAGCCTGGTCAGAATTCTGCAAGAGTCAGGCCCTTCTTCTCAGTCCCATTAGTCCCCTCAGGCCAGTGTTGAAGTTGCTTCCACCATTGCCCAGGGCCTTGTTGGCAGAGTCATCAAGCAACACCACCAAGTGCTGTGGATGCTATCCCTCGCCCTTGACTCCAAGCCCTATCACCATCACCCCTGCTGCTGGCTGGGATCAGGGGTGGGTCTGAGGAGCACAGAGGGATGGAGACCAGCTCAGGGAGATTATGGGAGGTGAAGGGGTGAGGTGGGAGCACACTGTTAGTCACCATCAGTGCTCCTCTTCACCTCCCCAGCATCACCTCCTTTCCCTCTGCTCCTCATGAACACCTCTGGTCAGTACTAGCTCACAGCATGTGTGCTAGGGACATCCTAGAGGACACAAGCACTGCAGAGTTAGGCCTTTGAAGTTCAGGGAAAAATGGTAAACACAGGTTGAGCTGAGACAAGGAAAAGAGAGTGGGGTGGTAAGAAACATGCCTAGGCCTTTCCAGGGTCCAGAGAGAAGGAGGGGCAGGATTCCAATGTGTTTCTGGGTTCATTAAAGGGACTTCCTGAGGGTGGTGGGTTCTTCTTCTTCTTTTTTTAAATTGTGCTTTTGGTGCAAATTTACAGAGCAGAATTTGTTTTACATTCAACATTTCGTGTACATTTGGTTTCATTCCCCAATTACCATCCCCAACCCTAACCCACTCTCCTCCTCTCCCTTCCCAGTAGCCTCCCTGCCCCATGCCCTTCTTAGTTATGTACTCCTGTCTGTCCGGCTTTTCCTCTGTGTGACTATTGCCCCTCTGGTGCCCCATGGCTGATTGCTCCAAGGAATGTATCTCTGTAGAGTAAGTGGGTGCATGGCCCTGGGTTGAGTGTTCTGCATTTAAGTCTTATTGACTGTTGGGCTGAGAACCAGCCCTTTAGAGTTAGTTTTATCCCAGGCCTGATGTGTATCCTGGGGCTATAGTCGGGGGTCCCACCAGCCTCCATCTGACCAGTAATTCTGGTCATTACTGTGTTTTTGAATTTTGTTCCACAATTTTCCTCCCACTCTATCCAGGATCTCCAGTTTTGATCCTTTCCTAAGTGATTGGCATTGGTAGTTGGACACCATCTAGTTCTTCTGGTCTCGAGGTCCATCATGTCCTAGGGTGATTGTTTCCAAATGCCCTTGGTTTTCTTCACTCTTTTTCACTTCTGACAAGAGGAGACCATTAGCTGCATCTTAGATGGCCAC
>NW_006921851.1:198667-231980 GCF_000298275.1 Orycteropus afer afer | reverse complement strand
GGTGCACAGTCCGCGCAGTCCCTGGCTGGCAGGGTGATTTTTAGGTTAATTCTTAGGTCCTACCACCAGTCGGGTATCTCCGAGCCACCTGCACTGTCAGGGTCACTCAGTTCACTGTCAGACCGCAGCTCCGTAGGTCGCCTTTTTTTGGTATTTTCACGCAAATTCTTCTGCTAGTTGGGGTTTAGTCCAATTCTGCATCCTTTCCTTCAAACCTCAGGGGTCCAAGATTATCTTCTGTGTCTGTGTTAATTGGTTTCCCTTTCCTTTGTTGAAGAGGGTCTGTGCAATAGTTCTGCCTAGTCTGCCATCTTGCTGGAACACCCCTGGAAAGCTTTTAAGACCCCAGTGACTACTCACCAAAGTAGGTTGTGGAACAAGATTTTTATGTATTTTGTTGTGCCACTTGA
The DNA here is from genome assembly GCF_000298275.1 of Orycteropus afer afer. Lineage (NCBI taxonomy): Eukaryota > Metazoa > Chordata > Mammalia > Tubulidentata > Orycteropodidae > Orycteropus > Orycteropus afer. Next base: position 231,570 of record NW_006921851.1, on the reverse strand, counting down.
GTCTGGTATCCCCCAGTACTATGGTCCTGAGTTGGCAGGTCTGGTAGATCTCTCCCACAGTGTCTGGCTGTCCATGAGGGATTGCTCTGTCTTCTGTTGTTTCTGTAATGATTATGGGTATTTTGTATCACTAGTATCTGTACAAGTTTAGCCTCAGCTGAATCTGTCTTTGTTCTAGAGTAAATCCTGTTCACTGACCCCCATCTGATCTTCTCAATTGTCTATGTGTTTATCTGTTGTTTGGTGTTAATGGTAATGCAGTATTGTGGATATACTGGTATTAGTCTCTGACGTCTAGATCTTATGTGCACAATTTGGTGTCCTCCCTTTCCCCAGTGTTATCATGCTGGTCACAGATTCTTTCCATGCCATCCCTCCCCTTACCCAACTCAGTGTATGGTCCCCAAGTAGTCTGAAATTATCCTCTCTCCTTCCCTCCCATTCCCAGTAACCTACAAAGTGAGTTCCCTTCCCTAATCAAACCCTTCCTTGACTTTTCACAGTAATGGGCTCATACAATATTTGTCATTCTAGGGCAATGGGTTCTGAGTTTGGCATTTGGTGGGCCTGAGAGCTTGATAGGAGTCCACTTCAGAAGTCAGCAGGGGTGAGGGTGTTAGATTGCTACACTGGACAAAGAACTGAGGGAGAAAGGGAAAATTGGGCCTGGCTCATCTAGAAGACCATTTCTGAAGAGATTGTCCTTACCTAATGTAGGGCTTTAGTGACCAGAGAGAGACTGGGAGGGAAAAAGTCAAGGACAGGGAGACAGATGAAAGATCTAGAAGAAGTGCTTCTCTGATTCTTTAGTGAAGGATCTGCTTTCTTTATTTGTAATAATGTTACAGATTAGTACTTCTGGGAAATGCACAGCCACACACTTGGACATTGTGACAATGCCAAGTTGTAAAGGTTTTAAAACTCTTGCTCTCAATTTCTATACTTATCTAGTTGTGGGCTGACATAATAGTTGGATACTGATCTAGTGAGAACAGAAACATAGTGATAGCTAACCGGCCTATACAATTTAGTATGTAGCAGGCATTGCTGTAAGCACTTTTAGCATGTGTTGATTTATATAATCTATAATTCATGTAAAAAGAACTATTATTATTTCCATTTTATAGAAGAGGAAAATGAGACACAGGGAGGTTTAAATTTAAGAAAGGTACACAAATAATTAAGCAGCAGAGCTGAGATTTGAACCCAGAGATTTTAGGTCTAAAGTTTGTGGCCTTAACTACCACTCCATACTGCCTTGCATTAGGGAAAAAGCAAAGACAGATTGGTAGGGTAGGGAAAATGAATGAATGATAAAAAGATGGAGGAAGAAAGGGTCATAAGCCAGTGTGAGAAAATATGCCAGAGAAAGAGAAATAAGGAATAAGGTAGGCAGAGTGAGAGAAAGGGTAACTATGTGGCCAGAGAGATGGAGAAGACAAATTGAGGGGAGAAAGTCCAACTGCCAGGGATGCTGGGATGAGGCATCAGGGCAGAGGGAACAGAAAAGCGGCAGGGTCCCTGTGGGAAGCTGTTGGGGGTGGAAGTGGAAAGCCCTGCCTGGCTTGGAGGTCTATCCTGCTTGGTTCAATTCAGCCCCACTGAGGGTGCCCAGGTTTCATAGTGGCTGTGCCTGCTTACCCACAGGGAGCTGCTTCCTATGCCTGGTGGATGTGGTGCCTGTAAAGAATGAGGATGGGGCTGTCATCATGTTCATCCTCAACTTCGAGGTGGTGATGGAGAAGGACATGGTGGGCTCTCCGGTTCAGGACACCAATCACCGTGGCCCTTCCACCAGCTGGCTGGCCCCAGGTAAATGCAGCCTCATTCCTGAGGCCATGAGGCTATCCAAAACTCTTTAGAAGTGGGGAGACCATGTCAAGGAGTGGCCTGGGCCTTCTTGGCCCAGGATGGACAGATCGGGTGGAATGACAGGGCCCAGAGCCACAGGTCCATAGGGCAGGATAGCCCGTGTTTCCTAGCCTCACCTGCTTGTGTTCCCACACAACGTCCCCTGAGACCACCCCCCCCTTTCTCCAGCCTGTTTCTGAGAAGCCCCTTGGGAGGGCACATCATTCCCAGGTGGCCTATGCTACCTCTGAATGCCCCTTCTGCTCTTTAGGAAACTCTGTCTTGCATGGACCCCAGACTTGCTCTACCCCTTGGGGCTTGTCCCTGGACAGGACCAGTCCCATTTTCTACCATGGCCTTGGCTTATCTAGGAGAGGGTTTTTAAAGGTTTTTCTCACCTGGCCTGGAGATGTGGTGGCCTTCTCTCATCCCCTTGGTGACTTACAGCCTCAGACAACACCTGCATCCTGCCCTGCAAAATGGCTTCCTGGGGTTTAATTTTTCCCTTAGATTCATGGCAAAGTATTATACCTCTTGGCTCTAATAATATTGATACTTCTGGCCCCACTTATTCTGTAGATGCCTTGAAAGGTTGTAGAGTTTGGGGGAAAGGTGGTGATGGTACCTCCAGTTCAGACACAGGCTCCATGTACTGTGTGCTGGTGATTGCATCACACAGCTCATTGATGCTGCCATCTCCTCCTCTATTAAATGGGGATAGTGATGCCCACCTAGCTGTGTGGTATTAATCAAGAATAAGGTATGTGTGGAGTCTACCTCCATGCCTGCTCAAGAAGCGGTAGTCTATTATTAAGTCTTAGGTTAAGGTGGTATTCTAAAAATGTTATAGAATTTGTTACCAAGGTCTATACAGTGGGATGGGATGGAAGGGTGCTAGCTGCCCACTGCCTGGCCATCACTGTGGGGACTCTAGCCCCAGGCCTCCCAGTGCCCATCTCCCACAGGTCGAGCCAAGACCTTCCGCCTGAAGCTGCCTGCTCTGCTGGCATTGACTGCCCGGGAGTCATCCTCGAGGCCTGGGGGCCCAGGTGGCACGGGAGCTTCAGGGGCTGTGGTAGTGGATGTGGACCTGACATCTGTGGCACCCAGTGAGTCGCTAGCCCTGGATGAGGTGACGGCGCTGGACAACCATGTGGCAGGGCCCCTGCCAGCTGAGGAGCAGCACTCACTTGTAGGCCCTGGCTCGCCTCCAGCCTGCGCCCCTGCCCCTGGCCAGCACTCTCCACTGGTGCACAGCCTCAACCCTGATGCCTCAGGCTCCAGTTGCAGCCTGGCCCGGACCCGTTCCAGAGAGAGCTTTGCCAGTGTGCGCCGTGCCTCCTCAGCTGATGACATAGAGGCCATGCGTGCTGGGGCATTGCCTCCACCACCTCCGCGCCATGCCAGCACCGGTGAGGCCCAACTGGGGACTGCTTCTGGGGCACAGCAGAGTCAGCACCCATCGCCAAGTCAGCTTGTGCCAGGACCTCTGCTCCTTCACTCTCTACTACCTGGCATGTGTCTGGGAAGTGGAAATCCCATTAACCACTTATTTAATGTCATAAGTGGCCTTTTCTCCATTAAATATCCATTCATGCTATCATATTCTTGAACTCAGAGAGCCTTCACTGGCCCCTGAACCTAGCTTTCCAGGAGAGACTTGAGCTAAGATGACCATGGGAAGTCTGAGGGGCAGGAGAGGCACTGTGGGCCCTTGCTGCTCCCTGCCCCTCTGGTCAGTACCACTGTCCACTGACCAGGCCTTTCTTGAGAGCTTCCTCCTTTTCTGCCATTACTCAGTTTCTTCATGACTTGTTCCTTGGAGTGGGTGGGGTCAGACTTGCTTGTGCTTGACCAGGCTGTTTCTTAGTGACCCCTTGTCTCTTGAGCTGATCTCATTAGGTCAGCTGTACCCCATGTCCCTGCCTTGTGCTGGGCCTAGTGTCCACTCTAGCTCTTCCTGACAATGGCCTGGCTGCCCTCTGACCCCTCCATGCTGGCCTGACCTCACTCTCCCTCTCTACTCCAGGGGCTATGCACCCCCTGCGCAGTGGCCTGCTTAACTCCACATCAGACTCGGACCTTGTACGCTACCGCACCATTAGCAAGATCCCCCAAATCACCCTCAACTTTGTGGACCTCAAGGGTGACCCCTTCCTGGCTTCACCCACCAGTGACCGGGAAATCATAGCACCCAAGATAAAGGAGCGAACTCACAATGTCACTGAGAAGGTCACCCAGGTAGGTGCCCATCTCCTTGGCTCTCACCTCACTTTGGAGGAGCTTAGAGGAAGGGGATGGGGTGGGCAGGTGTCTGGCCAGGGAGGGGGAGTGCCTGAGGTCAAAAGGAAGGAGATAGCTGGTCCGTAAGGTCTTCATAAAGGTGTGCAGATCTGCTGGCTTGGAGGGGCTGTTCTAGAGCTAGGGTGAGTGAAGAAGAAGTCTGAGAGGGCCTCAAGAAAGGTGTGAGGGGAGGGGCAGGGCCAGGGGCAGGTACAGAGGGCGCATTGGTGGCTGTGTGGCTCAGAGGGTACAGAGTGAAGACACAGCATTGAGGCTAGACAGAGAAGTCCAGCCTTGAGAGGGCTAGGGTAGGCAGAGAAGGTAGCTCCAGGGATGTGGCAGGGTCTGGTTACGGTGTATGTGAGGTGGGTATTGGGGCAAACCAATAGGAGACTTTAGATTAGAAGGATCTGCTGAGGTGAGGTCAGGGGGATGTCTGGAGGATCCTGATTCTGCTAGGCCAAAGGGAAGAGCCAGGCAAAAGGTAGGGGCCAGTGCTACCAAGTATGGTCAGAATGGCCCCAGCTCCTACACTAGGCAAGAGGGAAAGGTCTGGTGTGGGTGCAAAGATATGGACAGGATCAAATCCCTGAGTCTTGACCGAAGAAGATTAGCAGGAGCCTTTTGGAGCATTGTCTACCCCTACCCCTGAGACAGGGCCATTTTGCCCTTGTGCCCCCTCCTGAGTACTGAGCCCTCCTGGCAGCAAGGTCATCTGCAACATCCCCACTCCCCAATCCATCCCAGCTTTGCCTCCTCTCCTCCCCACCCACCATGAGTGAGAAGACTGTCCCACTACTGCTGTTGCCCACTCCTATAGCCCTTCCATGCAACTCCCTGGCTGGCCTGTGTGAAGGAGCTGCTCTCACAGGGCTGGCCTCCCTGTCTACTCCTGGCTTTGCTCCCGCTGTCTCTGGTGCTCTGGGTCCCTGCCAGGCTCCAGCTCCTTGGCCTTGGCTCCAGAATGGTCCCCCTTTCCCCAGATCTCATATCTGGCTGCCCTCCCCTCTAGCTTTTCTACCTCGAGCCCCTAGCATCTGCCTTGCTGCTGCACCTGGCCTGCTGCCTGCTGGGGTATGGGTGCTTGTGCATGTGTTCTTGGCCTTGCTGTACCCCTTACCATGGCTGTTTCTCAGTCTCTGGTTGTCTCTGTCTGACTCTAGCTCAGCTCTCACTCAGACCAGCCAGGCGGAGTGTCAGGGAGACTATTAATCTGTGGTGACAGGCCAGCTGCCTAGTGGAGGGGGAGGGGCAGGGCTGTAGAAATGGCTGCAGCAGAACCCTGAAGCAGGCTGTGGGGGAGGGGTTAGCGGGCTTGGCACAGGGCGCAGGGGCGGGCACGGCAGGGGTGGCGGGTGAGGGTGGGGACCATGGAGAAGGAGGGGCCAGCTGCTGGTGCGGAGTTCTGACTGCGGCCGCACTGCTAGGCTGGTGGCGAGGGGCAGAGCACAGCACCCTGGCAGAGGGACCTACACCAGGGGGCCATGAGCAGAGTGAGCCTGGTGGGCTGCTGCCCATGTACATGGGCAGGGTGACCCCAGCCCCAGGGGCCCGGCCCCAGCCACCCTGGCTTCATGCCAGAGACTGCCCTGGGAGCCAGTCCGCTGGCCTCTGGGGCAGAGCCTGGCCTGGGACTGCTGTGAGGGTTCAGGTGGGGGCTGGCCGGTCCCTTGGGGCCAAAGCAGGCAGGTCAGGGGAGCCAAGTCTTCCATGACGACCACAGCAGGGAAAGCAAGCTGGACAGGGGCTCTGCAGGCCAGGGCCCAGAATGGCCGGGTGAGGCGGGCTGTTCGCATCTCCAGCCTTGTGGCCCAGGAGGTAGGTGACCCCTAGTCCTCTCCTTCCTGGGGCCGGGGTACTGAGGCAGGAGGTCAATGAGCAGGAAAGGGCCCAGACCGTCTTGTCCCTTGGAAGAACCAGGCTGGAAGAAGGCTTCTGAGAAGCAGGCAGTCAAGGGGTGTTCAGGCCTGCAACCCTGCTTTCTAGCCTTAACTTCTGCTTTATTTTCTTCAGGTCTGGTAGCTTGGGTGGTAGTGCTTTCTTCCAAGACTCTCCCATGCTGTGGCTTCTGTGGTCCATAGCCTTCTAGTTCAGAATGCAAAGGGAGGGGAAAACACAGGGCACACAGGGACTTATGAGGAGACTGAGAGGACTGGCAGGGGAGGGAAAGGGTACGGGCAGCAGGTGTGTATGGGGCTTGGGCTCCCCTACTTCTCACTCCACGCTACTGGGTGGACCCTGGGTATAGGAGGCATAGGCGTCCAAGGTTTGGAGCTAGAGTCCAGGGGGGTAGGGTCCAGGGAATGGGAGGGCATGCTGATCTGAGTGTCTTGGCTCACCTCTTCTGGGGAAGGGTAGCTGGACTGTGGTCTCCAGCCCAATGGCTTTATAAGCACCCACTGGGAGTACCTTTTGTCCCTAGCTGCTTTCTGGGGACCTCTGGCATAGAGATGGAGCAGTTCTGAGGAATAGATGGTGAGGGAGGGGCTGGAGGTAAGAATCCCTCTCCCCCTACCTCCCCACTTTCCCTCCCTTGTACTAGAATCAGGGGCCTTGGCATATATGCTTCTTATAGCTAGGGGACAGGTACAGATAGGCGTCTGCCCACCTCCAGGTGAGAAACCAGAATTTGGCTTAAATGAACTGCATTCTATAGGGAAATGGGTCAGGAGGGGTTAAGTGCCTGGGCCAAGGCCATATGGGCAGTGGATGTTGCAGAGCTGAGACAGGCACCTGTGAAAATGAGGTCAGTGGTTCTAGGCCTTGTGCTTATGTATGTGGGTGCACATACATGTGTGCCTGTGTTTATGTGTTGGTGTGTGTTGTAGGTGAACTTGGGAAGAGGGTTACTGATGTTGTGTTTGGTACAGCATAGCCCTAACAGGGCCTGGCCTCTTGCTAGGGAGGAGCCCTGCTCTAGGGGCCTGGACTATCTTCTGCTCATTTGTCTGCAGGGGCCCTGACTGGTTCTTTTTCTTTAACCTGTACTTGCCTCCTGAAAGGGCACCATTTGTGAAAACGTGTTCTCTGCCTTCAGGAGAGGCAACACAGGCTGAAGGCAGGGAAGAGGTAGGAGCCTGGGAACCCTACCACATGCCCCTCCTGGTCAGTGCTGAGGTGCTTCCCCCTCCACGCCTGGAACCTCTGTGGCTCCTGTGTTATGGCCCATCTTAATGTTCAGTTCTTTCCTTTAGGGAGTTTCCTCCAAATAGTTCCATCTTGTGAAAGTGGGTCCAGAGATCTTTGATTTGAGTATGAGTGGGGGAACCTAAGATAGGGTCCTGACAGGCATCATTCTGGGAGCCTAAAGCGGCTCTCAGTGGGGAGGAGCTGGGTGAGGCAAGGGTCAGGTTATGGGTAGCAGGGTCCAGGCTGGGGAGCTGTGGGGAGGGTCTTGGTTTTAATCATATGTCTGTATGAGAGAGGTGCTGAGGCTCAGACAGAGGCTCTAGAGGCAGAATGTGGGAGCTGGGTCTCAGCTCATCTTCACCTGGCTGTCTTGGATGTCCCTATCTGTGACTGTGAGTTGTACAGACTATCTGGCCCCTTAGAGTTTGCCTATGTGAACATCCCTGCGCGTGCATGTGGGCTAGATTAGGTATTCCTGTGTACCTTTGTAGGGGTAGGAGGGGGTGAAAATGGGCTGGGAGGTTAGAGGGCTGTGAGTATCTTGGCCTCTCCTTGCTGAGAGGCTAAGGGATCTGAGATAGGGGCTGGTACCTTTGGGCCAGTGGCATAAAGGGTTGTTTAGGCCCTTGGTCCATGGCTGCCCAGCAGTGGGACTACCACTATCATATATGCTGAGCCGATGCCCCCTGAAGCCATCATGTAGGCTGGGAGCCCCAGGCCTTTGACTGTTTTCTGGGCTGAGACAAGGGTGTGCTTGGGGGGGTAGCATCTAGGGCGAGGCAAGGTCATATGGTAGAGCTATGAGCATGGGCCTGCCTTGTTTGTGGAAAGCTTTACTTCTGGGTGTTACTGCTTAGTGCTCTGAACTCAGGTGTGCTGGAGCTGCCAGTCTGGCTGGAGCCAGGAGGAATCTTCATGCTGCATGGCATTCAGGGAACTGTACTCCCCAAGTCTAGGAGTAGCCAGTTGCTATGACCAGTTTGCTGAGGGGTGAGCATTCTGATTGAAACCTTTTTGCTCCCTCCCTGCTAGACCTGTTCTCCAGAGGCCTCAGCAGAGATGTCACCCTTCTTGAGGTCCCAGGGCCTGGCCTTCCCTGCCCTACACCCTGTGGGACATCATCCCTCCCTGCCCCTTCCCTGTGTGCAGGTGCTGTCTCTGGGTGCAGACGTGCTGCCGGAATACAAGTTGCAGGCACCACGTATCCACCGCTGGACCATCTTACACTACAGCCCCTTCAAGGCTGTGTGGGATTGGCTCATTCTGCTGCTGGTCATCTACACAGCTGTCTTCACGCCCTACTCAGCTGCCTTTTTGTTAAAGGAGACAGAGGAGGGCCCCCCGTCCCCTGACTGCGGCTATGCCTGCCAACCACTGGCTGTAGTAGACCTCATCGTGGATATCATGTTCATCGTGGACATCCTCATCAACTTCCGCACCACCTATGTCAATGCCAATGAGGAGGTTGTCAGCCACCCTGGCCGCATTGCTGTCCACTACTTCAAGGGCTGGTTCCTCATTGACATGGTGGCTGCCATCCCTTTTGACCTGCTCATCTTCGGCTCTGGCTCTGAGGAGGTGGGGCTGGCAGGGAAGCAGAGAGGGACAAGAGCAAGTGGGGTCAGGAGAGAAGGTGGTGGGAGGCAGTGGGAGGGAGTGGACAGAGACAGAGCTGGAGTCAAGATAGTGCCCTACTTACCCCTGCTCCTTCTTCTACTCCACCCCTAAAGACCCACTGTTTCTAATTCATACAAAGTACCCGAGAAGCTAATGGGTGTGGCTGTGACCACCCAACGGCTCCTTTATTCTTGCCACGAATATTATAGTCCTCCCTTTACCACAAACTAGCACAGATCCGTGAGACTTTTGTCCTGGCCCAGCTTATTATAGGTACATCATAAAAAAGCAGCTCCTGGTATTAGGAGAAGGTTTTGGGAAGAGGTATTTGAGATCTCACTTTGGATGTCCCCTCTGAAGATGAGGACAGCAGAGCCCCCCAGCCCTCAGTAGCCACTCCCAGTTTGCCCTCACACTGATGGCCCCTCCCTCTCCAGCTGATCGGGCTGCTGAAGACAGCACGGTTGTTGCGGCTGGTGCGTGTGGCACGGAAGCTGGACCGCTACTCAGAGTATGGGGCAGCTGTACTTTTCCTGCTCATGTGCACCTTCGCACTCATTGCACACTGGCTGGCTTGCATCTGGTATGCCATCGGCAACATGGAGCAGCCACATATGGACTCGCGCATCGGCTGGTTGCACAATCTGGGTGACCAGATTGGCAAGCCCTACAACAGTAGTGGCCTAGGCGGCCCCTCCATCAAGGACAAGTATGTCACGGCCCTCTACTTCACCTTCAGCAGCCTCACCAGTGTGGGCTTTGGCAATGTCTCTCCCAACACCAACTCGGAGAAGATCTTCTCCATCTGCGTCATGCTCATTGGCTGTGAGTGAGCCCATGGGGTAGGCAGGGACAAGTTGGTGCTTCCTAGAGTGACTCAAGGTGGAGGATAGTGAAGGGGCTAGTGGGGCTGTCATGGAGCAGCAGAGCAGAAGAGTAAGGCAGGGCAGTAAAGGAAAGTAGAGGGCTTGGTGTGTTTGTGTGCATATTTGTGCTTCTTTGTGTGTGTTTCCACCCCAGTTGCACACAAGCAGGTGTGTGTCATTGATGTGACACAGGGGCTGAGTGAGGGTCCTACAGACACTGACTGCCTGTCTCCCTTCCCCTGCCTCCCAGCACTCATGTATGCTAGCATCTTCGGCAACGTGTCAGCTATTATCCAACGGCTATACTCAGGTACTGCGCGCTACCACACGCAGATGCTGCGCGTGCGGGAGTTCATCCGCTTCCACCAGATCCCAAACCCACTGCGGCAGCGCCTTGAGGAGTACTTCCAGCATGCCTGGTCTTACACCAATGGCATCGACATGAATGCGGTGGGCCACCGGCTGGGCTAGAAAGTGGGACAGGGAGGCCTCCCCGTGGCTGCGTAAGGCTACCTCACTGGCCAAGGCTGTACCTGGTAGTTCAGGGGACCCCTTAGTGTTAAGGATGACCTGAGAGATATGATTGCCCACTTTGCCCATGTGTTCACATATAGTAGAAGGGCTCCCATGGTGGGGCAGGCACTTCCATGCAGGCTGCCACATTTAATCCTTACTGCAGGGAGCATCTTGCCCCGAAGTGGCCTCTTCACAAATAAGAAAATGGACCCTAGGAACAGGAGGGGTGTTCCCAAGGTGGCACAGCTCATCTGGACTGGGGCATGGGAAGGAAAGTGAGGCCTGGAGGGATGGAGTTTTCCTGAGATGGAGGGTGTGGTGGGGAGTGGGGACTCTGGGGCTGTGCTCCAGGTGCCGAGTAGAGGTGGTGCTGAGCTTCCCCCTCCACCCCCCAGGTGCTGAAGGGCTTCCCCGAGTGCCTGCAAGCTGACATCTGCCTGCACCTGAACCGCTCACTGCTGCAGCACTGCAAGCCCTTCCGTGGGGCCACTAAGGGCTGCCTGCGGGCTCTGGCCATGAAGTTCAAGACGACCCATGCGCCCCCTGGGGACACACTGGTGCACGCAGGGGACCTGCTCACTGCCCTATACTTCATCTCACGGGGCTCCATTGAGATACTGCGGGGCGATGTCGTTGTGGCCATCCTAGGTATGGCAGAGGTGGGGGCTGGACCAGATGTGGAGTGGCCAGAGGCCTCAGGGATGCCCATGCTCAGGCACCCCAAGATAGGCAGCCAAGAGAAGCTCTACCTAGGGGGGCTGTTGACCTCACCCTATTCTCCTTGGGGTTTCCCCACAGGCAGTGAGACACCCTGCTTCCTTAAAGCAGGATGAAATTAGACCCTCTGAGGTGGGCAGTGGCAGGAGGAAGGGTCACTTGGGGCTGTACATTGGGTCAGTGAGGGGCCAGCCAGTGGATGCTGTAGCCTCATGCCACAGCCTTGCCTGCCCAGAGGGTATACTGCCCCTTTCCTTTCATTTCTTCTTTCTCCCCACTGTACCTGTGGATTGGGTGCCCAGACTGGGGACATTCTGTCTTCTGCTTGACCTTTCCTTGACTTTTACTCTTTTGACCACAGCTCGTGGTAGGAATTTACAGGATTTTATATCTCAGTTAGCACAAACACACACTTCCTTCACAAACACAACCCACATGCGACTAAAACCATAATTCCCTTATGTACTTGGCTTTACAACACAAAGGAGTTCTGGTGGTTCAGTGCCTAAGGCATTTGATTGTTAACCAGAAGGTTGGCAGTTCAAACCCACCAGCCACTCTGTGGAAGGAAGATGGGGCAATCTACTTCTGTAAAGATTTAATGCCTCCGAAGCCAATGGGGGTGGCTTTGAGTTGGAATCAACTCGATGGCAGTGAGTTTTGTTTTGTTTTTTTTCCTTGGTTTTACTACACTAAGTGGGCCTTATATATTCTGGTATTTTCTGTCCTAGGCTTCCTAAGCTCAGCCATTCTCTTTTCTTTCAGCAAGGTGTTATGATTTGTAGCCTGGAAACCACAGCTTGGGAAAGTTGGTGATTGGGGTGGGAGGATATTTATGATATGGGGTTTTGGGGTAGAAGTGGAAGTAGAACCCAGGGGTGTCAGTGCCATGGGCAGAGTGGAGCCTTTGGGCAAGCTCAGTGGACAGGCTTCAATCACTGGGAGTGCAAGGATCCAAGGCTTCTGTCCTGCCTGTTGGGAGCTGAGAGAGATTGGACTAGTTGTGTGCTGGGTGAGGTGGAGCCAGGCCCAGGAGGGAATGCTTGAAGGGGAGCTGCCAGCTGCCCTTACCTTGAGCTCCCCCTACCTCCTGGCTGGCAGGGAAGAATGACATCTTCGGAGAGCCCCTAAACCTGTATGCACGGCCTGGCAAGTCCAACGGAGATGTGCGTGCCCTCACCTACTGTGACTTGCACAAGATTCACCGGGATGACCTGCTTGAGGTGCTGGACATGTACCCTGAGTTCTCTGACCACTTCTGGTCCAGCTTGGAGATCACCTTCAACCTTCGAGATGTGAGTGGCTTCCCCACTGGGCCTTTATCTCTGGAAGCCCTGTCTTCTGCTCCCAGCTGTGTGGCCACCCCACAGGTTGTGATGTGAGAGTGTGGCTCTTGTTCTGGCCTTAACCTCCCTTTTTGTTTGGTGGTGCTGTGGCCAGACCTGGTTGTGAAGTGCATGTGGCTACTCTCCCAGCCCCACCCTCTAGCTGTCCTGTGTGAATGAGGGACAGAGCCTGACTTGGTGGGGCGGGGCACAACAAGCCCTGAGCCCGGTTTTGATTGCAGACCAACATGATTCCTGGCTCTCCGGGCAGCACAGAACTTGATGGCTTCAGCAGGCAACGTAGGCGCAAGCTGTCATTCCGCAGGCGCACAGACAAGGGTGAGACAAGGAGAGGGAGAGCCCCACAGGTACCCCTGCCTCCTCTTGTGTTCCCTACTCCTTACCCTATCCTTGTAAGCCCAGGTAGTGTAACCTCCTCTGGCAGGGGTAGTGCCTGGGGCTCTACAGTTTTCATGGGACTGGGATTCTGGTGGATGCTGCAGGACAAAGGAAGGCAAGAGGGTTAATGGTGGGGGTCAGAGGCCCCAATAGGCCCGGAGGACCCTGTGCTCTTGTGGCTGAGGGTGGAGGAGAGCTCTGCCTTCTCTGGTTGGCAGTCCACTTGTCCGTGGGGAGAGATAATAGAGGAAACAACTGAGGACAAATAGCCTCCTGCATTGTCCTGTCTCAGCCTTTATAGATTCAGGGGCTCTCCAGTGATGTTATTCTTCCCTTCACCTCCCCTACTTCTCTTGCTTAGAGGCCCTTAATGTTCTCTGTTTCTCACAGACTTCGAGCAGCCAGGGGAGATGTCATCGGCCTTGGGGCCAGGCCAGACAGGAGCAGGGCCGAGTGGCCATGGTCGGCCAGGAGTGCCATGGGGGGAGAGCCCATCTAGTGGCCCCTCCAGCCCTGAGAGCAGTGAGGATGAGGGTCCAGGACACAGTTCCAGCCCCCTCCGTCTGGTGCCCTTCTCCAGCCCCAGGCCCCCTGGAGAGCTGCCAGGTGGAGAGCCCCTGGCCGAGGACTGTGAGAAGCACAGTGACACTTGCAACCCACTGTCAGGTATGAGCCAGATGAAGTAGGGGGCCAGAGTGGACAGTGGGCAGGATAGGGATTGACCTGGCCTCACCTTGACTCTCTGGCTCCAGGTGCCTTCTCAGGTGTGTCCAACATCTTCAGCTTCTGGGGGGACAGTCGGGGTCGCCAGTACCAGGAGCTGCCTCGCTGCCCTGCCACCACCCCCAGCCTCCTCAACATCCCCCTTTCCAGCCCAGGCCACCGACCTCGCGGTGATGTGGAGAGCAGGTTGGATGCCCTCCAGAGGCAGCTCAATAGGTGAGGCCAGGGAGGCAGGTTAGCCTGGCGCTGTGTGTGTATGTGCAGAAAGGGGCTCAAATAGGATACAAGTGTGATGCTCGTGTCTGGATGTGGTTTGCTGGCCATAGTGGTACGGGGAGGAATGTCTGATCTGCCTAAGGCTATCTGTATGTCAGGCATCTGGGCCCTCTCCTTCTATCAGAATTGAGTAGCGGCAGCCACCACAGAGGTAGAAGGAGCCCAGATTGACCAGCTGGCTCCTCAGGAGTGTGGTACCTGAGTTGCAGTGAATGTTGTCTCCTCTTCCCTTGAGACCCAGGTCACCTCCTCCCACATGGCCAACATGTCTGCCCACCCTGCTCCTTCCTGCCCTCAGACTAGAAACCCGGCTGAGTGCAGACATGGCCACTGTGCTGCAGCTGCTACAGAGGCAGATGACACTGGTTCCACCCACCTACAGCGCTGTGACCTCCCCAGGACCTGGCCCCACCTCCACCTCCCCTCTGCTACCTGTCAGCCCTATCCCCATTCTCACCCTGGACTCGCTTTCTCAGGTACGAACCGAGCCCCCAGCCCTGAGTTTTCTGGCCTGATCTCACCCCAGACCCCTGTGCTGCCCTTTCTTCCTGACTCTGTGCCAGGCTACCTCCCTCTGCTGTCTACCCTTCCATAGGGTCTGACTCTGAGGAGGGCTACCTTGGGTGCACCAGGCATGGGGAGAGAGGCCTGAGGGTTGCCACACAACCTGAAGGACCAGCTCTGCTCCTGTGCCTTTGGAGTGGGCCACACGTGGTCTTAGGACCATAGTCTCCTAGAGAGAACGTGATGAAGCCTGAGGTGTGGTTGGGGAAGGGGAGCTGCCTGCTGGTGTGGGGCAGGACTCCAGTCCTTGCTGTGGTCAAACTGAACCCCCACCACCGCTGTGGGACTCTGGCCCTCAGTACTGACTACATAGTAGGGTTTCTGCAGAGGCCTTCCTTAGGTGTTGAGGTGAAGCTCATAGTGGAGGCTTCCTGGGCCTTCATCTCTGCCCTCCTGATGGAAAAGGGGCCTCTGTTGCCCTTTGTTCTCTGCCTGCTGACAGGATAGCTGTCTCTGGGGTGCTTTTGACTCGGTCCCCAGGGCCCTGAGAAGGGGTTTCTTCAGCTTCCTGCTTAGCCCTGATCTGCTCCCTCCCTCTTTCGCTCCTGCCTCCTCTGGCATCTGCTCTCCCTCCCATATGCTGCCTGCTCCTGTTTTCAGACACCAGGGCCCACGTCAGCAAATGTGCCAGTCTCCCCTCACAGACTCCCCCGCTGAGCTCACACTAGCATGTTTGCTGCACACACAGACGCTTTGCCTGCCCTAGCATTCTGCCTGGGCTCCGCAGCCCTAGACTGGCCTGTCTCTGTTTCTAAGTCTCTGAGTTCTTTCTGGACTGGAGGAAGGAAAATTCTCTTTCTGTCCCAGCTTCTGCCCCAACTCAGGGCCTCCTTATCCTAGATTGGGTATGGACTCAGCTATGTTCCCTGGGGAAGGAGGAGGCTATGGCCTGGAATGTTCCATGGGCAAGGCACTCTGTCAGATTGAAATGCTCTTTACTCCTCTGTCTGGTCTGCTGGGAACTCTTTTCTCTCATCCAACCTTAACACCTCTTTTGGTGGTCCTGGTCTGTCTACCTTGAACCTCTGTCTCAGTCTTAAACCCTTCTCTTTGTCTACCTTCCTGCTCCCTCCCCTTCCCACTCCTCCAGGGTTCTCTGCCTACTAATGCTCAGTGTTCTTTACAGGTTTCCCAGTTCATGGCATGTGAGGAGCTCCCCACAGGAGCCCCAAAGCTCCCGCAAGATGGCCCTACCCGACGCCTCTCCCTGCCAGGCCAACTGGGGGCCCTCACCTCCCAACCCCTGCACAGACACGGCTCAGACCCAGGCAGTTAGTGGGGTTGCCCAGTGTGGACACGTGACTCACCCAGGCTCAGGGCATGACTTGGGCCCCTCCCTTCTAATGCCCGTTCACCCCGGCTGTGGCTGTGGATAGCACAGTTTCTCCCCAACCCTCAGGACCATCTCCTCCTGCAGTCTCCTGGGCCCCAGTGGGAGGGGCAGGGGCAGGGCTGGGCAGGGAAGGGGCCTGTGGTCCCACCCTGCCCTGAGGGCATTAGCTGGTCTAACTGCCCGTAGGCACCAGGCCTGGGCCTTAGGCACCTCAAGGACTTTTCTGCTATTTACTGCTCTTATTGTTAAGGATCATAATTAAGGATCATATGAATAATTAATGAAGTTACTGATGACTATGAATAATAAATACTTATGCTGAAGAGACTCTGGTGGTACTGGAGTGGGGTACAGTACTGCCCTTAGCATGCTGGGCTGAATGTCTATATTCAGGACACACTGTATGTGTGTGTATACTGGCCCATTTTTGCAGGAACCCAATGGGAATGACACAGGCCACCTCCAGGCCTTCCTGCCTGCCTTGGGCCTGGGCTCTGGGGAATAATAGCCACACTGGACTGTTTAGAGGTTAGAAATAGCCTTAACGGTATGCAAAACCTGGAGTCCAACCCCCCAGGATCATGGAGATTTTCTGGACGGTAAGCTGACTCCCCAAATCTGGCTCTGCACTGACTGCAGGTGCCATCATACATTTGTCTCCTTACCCAGCACAGAGCCCTGCCGTTGACCAGGTGGAGTTGAAATCCTGAGCCACACTGCCCCTCGCCAACTTGGCCTCATCTTGACCTTAGCCCAGATGCACTATAACCCTAGATGATTGAGTATCCACATGGACTCAACTTTGGGCACACTGGTTTTCCCTACCATGACCAGAGTTGAGCGGATGCCTGGCTGCAGGTGAACTCCACCTCACCTTGATCACAAGAAGGTCAGGACTAGATAAGTGGAAGTTTCCCATTATTAGAGAAACAAGTCTAAAAAGACATCCCGGGGATAGTGAAAAACACTAAGTGTGTGTGTGTGGTTGTATGTGTTGTGTGTGTGATGAGTATGTGTATAGTGTATGTGGGTATTGGTGTGTATGTATATGTGTATCTGGTATGTAGAGTATTTGTGTGTGTGTGTAGTGTAGTGTGTGTGGTGTCTGTGATGTGAGTGTGTATGTGGTATATGTGTGTGTGTATATGTGGTGTGTGGTGTGTGTGATGCGTATGTGTGGGGTGTGTGAGGTATATGGTGTGAGATGTGTGTGGTGTGTGTATGTGGTGTGTGTGTTGTGTGTATGTGTGATGTATATATGAGTGTGTGGTGTAAGTGTGTATGGTATGTGTGTGGCTGCATGATATGTGTGTGGTATGCATGGTGTGGTCTTTGTGTGGTGGTGTGTGTGTAGTGTGTTTGGTGTGGTGTGTGTATAATGTGGCATGTGTGTGTGATGTATATGTGTGTGTTGTGTGTACCTGTGTATGGTGTGTACATGTGTGGTATATGGGTGGAGGGTCCTGTAAGGACACAAAGCTCATGGGAAGAGTGTTGTGGCCACCTCAGGGTCAGCTGATATCCAGTAGGAAGAACCAATGGACCACAGTTTGCTCTGTCTGAGCAGGTTGGTTTGTAATTGAGGCTAAGGCTAAAGGCTTCCCGAGCCCTCAGAGCTGTTTATTACAGCTCTCTCAGAACTGCTGACTCTGAGGTGGGTTTTGTTAACCCTGCTTTTTAAAGACAAACGTGGCTACTTCCGCTGTTTATCCTAAGAGGAAGTGGGTGTCAGGAGTAGAGACCTTGGTCCCTGAGTAGCCTGAAGGGTTCTCTGAAGTCTGGAGAGGAGGCATTCTTTCCCCCAGTTTAGGTGGTTCAGTCCCAGGACCCTGTGCCATGTCTCTGAGGGTATGGCCTTGGAGGAACCTGTGTAAGTCCATTGTGCCCTGGGGGGTCGGGAGAGTCAGCAAGTAGGAAGGACACAGAGGAGCTGGCAGAAGAGCAGCTTTGTGTGTGGGGATACTGGGTTTGTGTCCATGTGAATGTGAGTGCCATATTCTCATGGCTGGGGGATCCAACACAGGCTTTCTTGGCAGTTGATATATGTGAGTGTTGGGTAGGTTGAGTAGGCTGTGCTTTCTGGACTGTGGAGGGCAGGAGCACCAGGAGGCTGACAGACACGAAGGTACAACCAAAGCTCAGGCTTGCATTGCACCCTGGACCTCTGTAAGCATGGTCAAATCCTCACTCTTGCCTGATCTCTTTGTTACCATTTGTACTTAGCGGGTCTTCATCCTGTGAGCTGCAGCCCTGATTCACACTATGTGGTGTCTAGGTGCAGGACTAGGGCTGCCTGCGCCAGATGAGGTGGGTTGTTGGGGGATAGGATATATGGGGGTGGGGTGAGGACTAGCCCAATGAGTCAGGGATGGCTGTTAGTGGGGGCAGGGAGGTAGGGGAGAAAACACCTTTGCTCTCACTTTGTAGGCTTTGAATTAGCTATGAAACTGGTCAGTTCTTTTTTGGGCACCATGCTTTCTTTTTTTTTTTTTTTTAAATGTTAGCACTCATAACTGCCTGCTCCCAGGCAGGTTGTGGAGGTCTGGCATGGACTCTGGTTCTTCCAGAGAAGGAATGTGGGTGTGGTGAAAAACATGTGAAACTGTACACTGTATATTAGTAAGTAAGCACAAGTAAGCCCATGTTTACTTTGCTTATTGGGTAGGTAGTCTGACATGGGGTGTGTGTGTTTGGTGTTGTATGTCTAGTGTGTGTGGTAATTGTGTGTGTTTTGTGTTGTGTGTGTAGTATATCTGTTGTGTGTGTAATTTTTTTTTGTGTGTGGGTGTGCATGCATGTACAGGTATGTGCTAAAATGTGTGACCAGGGACCTCTAAATAGTTGCCCTCGGTTGGAAGCCCTGAAAGCACTTAGGTATCCCCAAAATCCATCCATTTGGTCTAGATGGAGGAACTGCCAGGAGGCTTAGAAACCCTGTGCCTTGTTCCTGCCAGGGAATGCTGAATGAGCTGCTTACTAGGCAGCTACTACCTGACAGCTGGAGATAGGTGCTATGCACATTGCATTGTTTAATCTCTATAATACCGCAGAGAAGTGGGCATTATGATTCCATCTGAGGAGAGTGAGGCTCAGTCAGGCTCGGTGACTGGCTTCAGGTTACATAGCTCATAGGTACCGGGTCTGTGTGACTCTAAAGCCAGTGTAGGGAATTGGGACACACTTTTATGAACCAGCAGCTGCTGGCTGCAGGGGTTGGGTTCAGACCTGGGCCTTGGGGCCTGAGTGGCAGGTAGGCAGGGATGCTGTGAGTGGGGAGTGCAACCTAGTTAGGGCTCTCTCAGCTTCCCATCCCCTGACCAGATGACAGCCCACTCCTCTGCCAATCCAGGGGTAATGCATAGTGCTGTAAACAAGAGCTATACCTGTGGCTCTGGAGTAATCTGCTGGGCTGGTGAAGATCAAGTTCTGGGCAGGATCTGCCCAGAGCAGAAGGCTGCCTAGACCACCCATAGAGGGCCCCAGCTCCACATTCTTACTTAATTGCAGGGACCTGGGGGTCCTTGGGTGTGTGTGGAAGGGGTAGGTGGAGCTCTACCTCTTGAGCTTCTGCAGCCCAAAGCATGGGCTGTATGTCAAGTTATTTCCCCACGGGTAGTCCTTTTCACCTGGCATTGCCACATCTTTACAAGGGTAAGCCTGGGAGACAAGGTGGCTCAACATCATCATCCTATGCCCCCTTTTTTCAAGAAAAAAAAAAGTGTAGGAACTAGAAGGAAAAAGAAAACTGCCTTATTTTTAAGACAGTTATTTGGAATAATAGGACAATTTACATAGACATTTGAACAGACACGTTAATAGAACTAATAAGAGGGTTGCTGGCTGCATGTAAGATCAGCTTAGAAAAATCAGTAATACTTTCTTTACACTACAGTAACCACTGAGAATATGTAACAGAAAATATGATACCATTCATAATACCAACAAGAACTAAAATACCTGAAAAAACAAAAAAAACACACCAGTCTTCTATGGAGGAAATTGGTACCCTCTGTTACAGAAGCTCTAAATAAGTGGAATACTCTATATTGGTGGATGGGACAACTTAATATAAAAAATCAATTCCTTCTAAGTATAATCACAATTGCAATCCTAAATTGAATTCTAATTGTTCTTTTTTAGGAACTCAGTAAAATTATTCTAAAATTTATAAGGAATAATAAATGTTCCCACCTAATTAAGGTAATTTTGAAAGAGAAGACTGAAGAGAAGGACTTATCTATGAGATATGAAGACATATTCCAAAGTGATAATAATAAAACTATGAACCAAAATAGAGAACTCAGAATTAGAACCATGTATACACAAGAACTTGGCTTATGATAAGGGAGGCACTGTGAGTCAGTGGGAATTAAAGAGCTTGTTTAGTAAATTACTTTTGGGAAAACTTGTTTTTTATATGGAGGGTGGGGTGGGAGTTGAATTCTTACCATATACCATAAACAAAGATGAATTGAATACCTAAATTAAAGAAATAACTATAAGGCTAATAGAAAAAACGTGTAGACTGAGAGATTTAATACCTAGGATGGACTTTAAAACTGCCTGGTTGTGCACCATCCTCACAATTCTTGCTATACTTCAGCCCATCATTGTAGTCACTGTGTCAGTCCATCTTGTTGAGGGTCTTCACCTTTTTGCTGATCCTCCACTTTATGAAGCATGATATTCTTCCCCAGGGAATGGTCCCTTCTCACCACATGACCAAAGTAGATGAGATGAAGTCTGGTCATTCTTGCTTCCAAGGAGCATTCTGGCTGCACTTTGTCCAGGTTTGTTCGTCCTTCTGGCAGTCCATGAGACTTTCAGTATTCTTTGCTACCATCACAACACAACTCAAAAGCATCAACTGTTTTTTGGTCTTCCTTTATTCGTTGTCCAGCTTTCACATGCATATGAGGTGACTGAAAATACCATAGCTTGGATTAAGAGCACCTTAGTCTTCAAAGTGACATCTTTGCTCTTCAGCACTTTAAAGAGGTCTTTTAAAGGAGATTTGCTCAGTGCAATAGGATGTCTGACTTCTTGACTGCTGCTTCCATGGGTGGTGATTGTGAATCCAAGTAATATGAAATCTTTGACAACTTCAAACTTTTCTCTATTTATTGTGATGCTCCAGTTGTGAGTTTTCATTTTCTTTATGTTGAAGTGTAATCAATACTGCAGACTAGTCTTTAATCTTCATTAGTAAGTGCTTCAAGGCATTTTCACTTTCAGCAAGCAAGGTTGTGTCATCTACATATTGCAGGTTGTAAATTAGTCTTCCTCCAATCCTCATGCAGCTTTCCTTTTCATATAGCCCAGATTCTCAGATTGTTTGATCAGCAAACAGACTGAATAAGTATGGAGAAAAGTTACAACTCTGATGCACACTCTTCCTGATTTTAAACCATGCAGTATTCCCTTATTTTGTTTGAATGCCAGCCTCCTGGTTTATGTACAGGTTCCCCATGAGCACAATTAAGTGTTCTGGAATTTCTTAACGTTATCTCCATAATCTGTTATGATTCACACAGTCAAATCCTTTTGCATGGTCAATAAAACACAAGTAAACATCTTTCTGGTATTCTTTGCTTTCAGGCAAGATCCATCTGACATCAGCAATGATATCCCTCGTTCCATGTCCTCTTCTGAATCCAGCTTGAATTTCTGGAAGTTCCCTGTCAATATATTGCTGCAACTGTTTTTGAATTATCTTCAGCAAAATTTTACTTGCATGTGATATTAATGATATTATTCGATAATTTCCACATTCTGTGGACAACCTTTTTCTGAAATGGGCACCAATATGGATCTCTTCCAGTCAATTGGCCAGGTAGCTGTCTTCCAGATTTCTTGGCATAGATGAGTAATTGCCTCCAGTATGGCATCCATTTGTTGAAACATCTCAACAGGTATTCTGTCAATTCCTGGAGCCCCCCCCTTTTTTTTGTGTGCCAATTCCTTCAGTGCAGTTTTGACTTCTTCCTTCAATACCATTGGTTCTTGATCATATGCCATCACCAGAAATAGGTGAACATTGACAAATCTTTTTGTACAATGACTCTGTTATTCCTTTCATCTTCTTTTGATGCTTCCTGAATCATTCAATATTTTGCCCATAGAATCTCTGAATATTGCAACTCGAGGCTTAAAACTTTTCTTCAGCTCTTTCAGCTTGAGAAATGCCAAGCCTGTTCTTCCCTTTTGGTTTTCTAACTCCAGGACTTTGCACATTTCTTGAGCTGCTCTTCGAAATCTTCTGTTTGGGTCTTTTATCTTGTGTGTTAATAATTAGATAAATTAAAATTACAGTGAAAGACTAATCCCATCAGAATGGAAAAACTTTGAAAAGGATCTATAAGGGCATCTGTTACTTATGACTGCCCCAAAACTTTTGAACACCACCCCAGTGTAGATATTATTTTCCTAGAGGAATATTTCCAAGTCTCCTCTGTTGTTAGACTGCAGCATGGAAATTAAGTTCTACTAATCATATATACTCACATGACACTTAAATGCTGAATTATGTGGGCAAAGGCAAGATGTCCAACTTCCACTGCAGATGGTGGCAGGAGCAAGAGGCAGTTCTAGAGTGTGATGCGAAGCATCATTTCTGGAAGTTCATTCTTGAGACTGTTTCTTCCAACCTTCATTATTTTGTACTCTATTTAATACCTTTAATAAATCCTTTTCTTCTTAAATTGGATAGAGTGGATTCTATTATTTGTAACTAATAGCTCTGATTAATAAATCATTCATATCAATTTTTTTTTTTTTTCCCTAACCACAAGATTGGTGGTTCAGACACACCAACCACACTCCATAGAAGAAAGATGTGACAGTCTCCTTCCATAAAGATTTACAGCCTTGGAAAGTCCATGGGGGCAGTTCTACTTTGTCCTATAGGATGGCATTGAGTTGGAATTGACTCACACCAGGTGTTAATGAGGATTCATTTATTATGACAAATATCTTTGTCATGCCTATTAGGTAGACAAAGTCCTTGTTCACTTGGAGCAAACTAGAAAATATTCTAGTTTGTGGAGATGGCAACAAAGAAAGAACTATGTCAAGTGGTGATGTGTGCAATGGAGAAAAATGAAAAAGGTGAACAGATGGGGCCAAGGAGTCTTCCTTGATGAGATGACCTCTGAGAAGAAGCTGAAGGAGTGAAGGAGGGCAGGAGCCATGCAGATACCTGGAGGAAGTGCTAAGTTCCTGTGATAAGGCTTAATTTGTTTGTTTGGAACAGCAAGGACCAGTGTAGCTGGAACAGAGTGAACAAGAGCTCCCGATCCATAGGAGACTCCAACACCACTTTCCTTGCCACATGCATGCAAACATGGGCCTTATCCTCAGAGTGATACCTTAGAAATCTAAAAAGTGACTGAGATCTTCAAACTAGAATATAGACTCAAGAAAAGAGCTCAAGACCCAGATTATAGCTTGAGGGAACTTTGACCAATATTTTATAGGTGAAGAAATGAGAAGCCAACCAATGAGCTAGAGGAAGAGTAGCTAGTGCAGAGGAAGAGAAAGGTGATGGTGTCCTCTTAAAGTCAGAGCAGTATAATTTAAAACCACAATGAGATACCACCTACCTGGGATGGCTATCTATTATCAGAAAAATGGAAAATAACAAGTGCTGGCCTGAGGTTGCATAGCTCATAGGTACTAGGTATGTGTGACCAGTGTAAGGACTTGGGACACTTATGAAATGGTAGCCACTGGCTGCAGGGGTTGGGTTCAGACTTGGGCCTTGGAACCTGAACAGTAGGCAGGCAGGAATGCTATGAGAAGGAAGTGCAGCCCAGTTATTGAGCATGCATGGAGACTCTCAGATTTCCATTTCCAGCCTGTTCTGGGCCTTCCCCTCACCTGGCCAGGTGACAGCCTACTCCTCTGCCAGCCTGGGGTAATGCTATAAACAAATATAGAAATAAGAGCTGTACCTGCGACCCTGGAAAGATCTACTGAGTTGGTGAAGATCAAGATCTGGGTAGGTTCTGCCCAGAGCAGAAGGCTGCCTAGACCACCCATAGAGGGCCCCAGCTCCAGGTGGCCACATTTCAGCTTCTTGTTTTCATTCCTGGGACCTGGGGTTCTTGGATGTGTTGAGGAGGGTTCTGCAGCCCTAAACATGGGCTCTATATCAGGTTCTTTCCCCCATGGGCGGTCCTGTTCATCTGGCACTGCCACATGTTTATAAGGGTGAGCCTGGGAGACAGGGTGGCTCAGCAGCAGCATCTTGTGCCTCAGGAACAGAGAGAAGGATGATGTGTCACAAGCTATTCTGCAGCCACTCTGTATCCTGGAGTGGGTCTACAGGTCAAACAAAGAGGACTGCTTTCTCCAGTTCACTGAAGCAAACTTCTAGAATATTTGCTCCACGGAAGTAGGGAGTTTTGTCTTATTTTGCAGGGCCTTAAACAGTGTCTAGCCCTGGTATGTGCTCAATGAATGATTTTTTAATGAATGGATGAATGAAAGCACTATCCTCTTCATTAGGACAGGGACCCTTGGGATAGACCAGGTGGGGGCTGATCACAGAAGTGGGGCTGGAGAAAGCCTGGCAGGGCTAATGGGAGCAGAAGAAGCTATCTTCCTGGATGAGGCTCTTGCCCCTCAAGGTGAGTCCTGCAGTGTCCAAGTGCCCTCCTTACCCATCCTTAGGCCTGATCTGCACTGTACTGCACCTGCTCGCCACCACACCCCCAAGAAACTTTGATGGGGATGGGGGACTGGGGTAAGCTATGGAGTGTAATCTCCTCCCTTCATGTAGGATTTGGGCATCCAGCTGTTGGGGGGTCCTGAGGCAGACGCTGGCCTAGCTTAGAGCTGTCATTTGCTAGAGAGCTGGCAATGAGCTGAAGGGGACTGTGGTGGGAGAGGACAGAGGGCCAGGTGATTGCCAAGCCCAAGGAAGACTTGTATCAGAGCCTGGTGATTGAGCAGTCATGGGTGGAGCAGGAACTACAGGGACCAGGCTATATGCTCTTCTCCCACCCAACCCACAACATAGTAGAAGTCGGTGTGTATGTGCGTGTGTGTGTCAGAGTGAGGCCCTTGTGCTTTGGGCAGACTGCTCCTGGCTGCATTCTAGGGTTGTGAAGCACTGTCTCTGCCCACTGGTTAGGCTCCTGTCCCTGCTCAGTCTGGCGGTGGAAGCTCCCGTCTCTTCCTGACAATAGTAATGACTGACATTCACCGAGTATATTCTTTGTGGCAAGTATTGCTCCAGCATCTAAAACCAGCTCAAGAGGCTGAAGTCACTTGCCAAGAAGGCACAGCTCAGCAGAATAAGGTTGGAATTTAGACCTAGGCATCTGAGTCATGAACCTGCTGGCTTAACCCTTAGGTACACTGCCTGCCTCATTATACGGACAGTGACTAGAAGGCCTTGGTATGTTTCTGGAATTTCTAGAACCTCTCTCCCCTGTAAACTTTTGTACTTCTTGCTCCTTTGCCTGAAACATCCTTCCTTGTATTTTGGCATATTCCTGATGGTCTTTCAGTCTTGACTCAGGTAGCTCTTCCAGGAAGTGTTTCAAGAATCCTCACAGTACCTCTGCCTCCCTACTATAGCTCCTCTATGCTGACTTGCAATATCTGTGAGGTGTGTCTGCTTCCTGGGCTAGACTGTGGCTGCTTGAAGGTAGGCAGTATGTCCTCGGCCTTGTCTCCCCCAGCACCAAGTGTGGCAGCTCCCACAGAGTAGACTCTAAGTAATTTGCTAAATGAATGCTTCTGCTTTTAATGAGAAAAAGACTCGTGAGTCTGCATCAAAGGAGTTTATCAACAAAGTGAAGAGACAATCTACAGTTTGGGAACAATTTTGGGGGAATCATCTCTGATATGGCTTCAATATTCAGAATATATAAAGAACTCCTATAACTTAACAACAAAAAGACAAACAATAAAAATATGGGCAAAGGATCTGAAAGACATTTCACCAAAGAGGATATGCAAGTAGCTAACAAGCATATGAAAGATGCTCAATGTCATTAGTCATTAAGGAGCTGTCAATAAAAATCACACTGAGATACCACTCCCACCCCACCCTGCACTAGAATGACTATGAACCCCCCAAAATAAAAGGGAAAATAATGGGTGTTGGCAAAGATGTGGAGAAATTGGAACCCTCATTCATTACTGGGTAGAAATACAAAATGATACAGGTACTGTGGTAAACAATTTGAGAGTTCTTAAAAAAGTTACACGTAAAATTACCATATGACACAGCAACTCCATCCATACCCCAAAGACTTGAAAGCAGGTATGAAAACAGATTGCAGCATTATTCACAATAGCTAAAAGGTGGGAACAACTTAAATGTTCATCAATAGATTAATGGATAAAATGCATTGACCCATGTCACTTTAGTTTTGTGTATTTCACTGTACATAAATTACATTTAAATGAAATGTATTTTAAAAAAATAAATCAATGGATAAGGAAATGTAGTGTATATATACAATAGAGTACTACTCAGCCATAAAGAGAAGTGAAGTTCTGATACATGCTACACCATGGATGAATTTTGAAAACCTTATGCTAAGTGAAATAAGTCAGACACAAAAGGACAATTTTTTTTTTTAATTTTATTTTGATTTGGGTGAAGATTTACAGAGTAAATTCACTTTTCATACAGCAGTTCACATATACTTTGTCTCATGTCATTGACCAAAATTTACAATGCAACAGCTCCCCTCCCACTTCCTCCCCATAGTTACCTCTTCCCAGTGTCCATCCCTCCATACTCTCCTGTGCCCTGAGCTGTCTCCCTGTGCATAAGCAGCCCTTCCTTCTCCCATGATTGTTCTCTCCAGGGAGTGTGTCTACTTGAGGTAAATGTTTAACTCACATGCCTGTACTTTGTTTGGCTGGAAACCACAGGTGTGGGTTCAATTCCAGACCTGAAGGGCAGCTAGGGGCCATAGTCTCAGTAGTTACACCAGGCTCTATTGGACCAGCAAACCTGGTCTCCACCTTCTTCTTCTTCTTCTTTTTTTTTTTTTGCCTCCAAATGATTTTGAGTTTTGTTCCACATTGTTCTCCCTCTCTATGCAGGATCTCGTACATCCCTTCCAAGTGGATGACAGTGGTAGCCGGGCACCATCTAGTTCTTCTGGTCTCATAGTTGTATAGGTTGCAGATCGGGTGGTGTACCAGTCGCTAGGACTGATTGTTTCCATTAATTTTGGTTTTCTTCTTTCTTCTTGATGAGGAGAGACCCATTGTTGCATCTAGATGGCAGCTTGCTAGCTTTTAAGGTCCCAGTCACTACTCGCCAAAGTAGGAGGTGGAACAATGTTTTGTATAGTATGTTATGCCAATTGAGCTTGATGAAAAGGACAAATATTGTATGATCCCACTTACATGAAATACTTAGAACAGGTAAATACATAGAGACCAAAGGTTATGAGGGGTTGGGAAGAAATAGAGTAGGTAATTATTGCTTAAAGTTTACTGAGTTTCTGTTTGGGGTATTGACAGAGTTTTGAAAATAGAAATTGGTGATGCTTATAAAACATTGTGACTATAACTAATGCCACTGAAGTTTACAAAACAGATTAAAATGACATTTTTTGTTATATCTATATATATATGTTGTTGTTGTTATGTGCTGTTGAGTCGGACCCAACTCATAGCGACCCCTCCTTGGGTTTCCGAGCGATATCACTAAGGAAGGAGGTGAAGTACTGAAGCAATTCTGCTGTACAAAGAGAGAGGCAAGACCACCATTGAAGGTGATCTCTGATTGTTACTTGATGAAAATTAGGCATCTACTAAGAACACTCATTCTCACTATTGGATCTCTTTGAAAACTGAGCTTTTTATAGATGACCTTACAAATGGAGCCCACAGAGAGCCTAGCTTAGGATATTCAAAAAAGAAGGAATTCTCCTTCATCTTTGCCTACAAATTCCCCTAATGTTATTTATAGATGAAGAGAAGAGACCAGCAGGGAGCTCATGCCTGAAGGCCCCTTTCTTCCCAGTGAAGGAGGAGGTAAAGGCACAGTCTGGGAGTGGTCCCAGGAAGGCAGACTATGGTTGAGATAGGAAAGACCATCATGGGAATACATCAGGGGAAGGAAATGATCAAACCACTGCTGAGCATTCTGGCTCACTGGCACTAGAGAGCTTCTCTGCATACAAGGACAGGTCAACAGTCAAGAGACAGACATTGAGGCACTTGCACATCTCACACCCTTTGAATCAACAACTCACATGTAGGAATTACTCCTTAGGGGATCATCAGAGGTTTTCAGAGATGTTTATTCAGGACTTTTCTTTACAGCCTTACACATAATATCAAAAATTAGCAACAACTTACTATCTACCAATTGACAATTGGTTAACTAGATTATAGTATGTGGCACAAACAGTTAATATGCTTGACTGTTAACAGAAAAGTTGCAGCCTTGGATTCACCCAGAGGAAGAAAGTGTCTTTTGAAAGATCAGCCATTGAAAACCCTATGGAGCACAGTTCTACTCTGACACACATGGGGTCACCAGGAGTTGAAGTTAACTCCATAACTGGTAATTAAATAATAGTATTTAGGTGTTAAAATAGCCAAAACTAATATTGTAGATCTATATTCAAGCAATAGAATGGATTTCCTAACAAAATCACTGGAAAGACTTCCAAAATAAATTGTGAAATGAATAAGCAATTTACACAATGCATCCTATCTATGGAAATCAATGAATACATATATAAATCAAAACCAAACCCACTGCCGTCAAGTTGGATATGACTCATAGTGACCCCTCCTTGGGTTTCCCAGGTGGTACCACTAAGGAAATAAATTGCCCAATCTTCTGCAGACTGGCTGGTGGGTTTGAACTACCAGCCTTCTGTTTAGCAGTCAGATGCCTTAGGCACTGTGCTACCAGAGCTCCCATGAGGAGGACACTCTGACTATGCAAACAATGGTTATCTCTGGGTGGTGGGATTTAGTGTGAAGTATAGGAATTCCAGAACTCTTAAACATGCTTATGAGGAACCTGTATGTAGATCAAGAGGAAGTAATTTCAACAGAAAAGGGAATGAATACTGCATGATTTAAAATCAGGAAAGGTGTGTATTATGGCTGTATCCTTTCACCATACTTATTTAATCTGTATGCTAAGTGAATAATCTGAGAAGCTGGACTATATGAAGAAGAATACAGCATCAAGACTGGAGAAAACTCATTAACAACCTGCGATGTGCCAATGACACAACCTTGCTTGCTGAAAGTGAAGAAAACTTGAAGGACTTCCTGATGAAGATCAAAGACTACAGCCTTCAGTATGGATTATACCTCAACATAAGGAAAATAAAAATCCTCACAAATAAGCAACATTATGATAAATGGGGAAAAGATTGAAATTGTCGATAATTTCATTTTACTTAGATCCATAATTAACACCATGGAAACAGCAGTCAAGAAATCAAATAACATATTACATTTGGCAAATCTGCTGCAAAGGACCTCTTTAAAGTGTGAAAGAGCAAAGATGTCACTTTGAAAATTTAGGTGTGCCTTATTAAACCATGGCATTTTCAATTGCCTCTTAAGGATGTGCAAGCTGGACTGTGAATAAGGAAGACCACAGAAGAATTGATGCCTTTGAATCATGGTGTTGGTAAATAATATTGAATATACCATGGATTGGTAGAAGAATGAACAAATCTGTCTTAGAAGAAGTACAGCTGGAATGCCCCTTAGAAGCAAGAATTGCCAGACTTCATGTCTTGTACTTTGGCCATGTTATTAGGATGGACCAGTCTCTGGAGAAGGATATCAGACTTGGTAAAGTAGAGGGTCACTGATAAAACAGTGGTTAAGTGCTCAGCTGCTAACCAAAAGGTCAGTGGTTTGAACCCACCAGTCACTCTTTGGGAAAAAGATGCGGCAGTCTGCTTCTGTAAAGACTTAGAGCCTTAGAACCCAGTTCTACTCTGTCTAATAGTGTTGCTATGAGTTGGAATCAACTGGATGACAATGGGCTTGCTTTTTTAGTATGGTCCAGAGGAAAACAATTCAGTGCTGATTCAGGTGCTCACAGATACCATCAGGGGCCATTGTCAATGTTCTCTACCATCCTTGGGGGTGACTCGTGTCCTTGTGGTCACAAAATTGCTGCTGCACTTCCAGGCTTCACATCTATGTTTTAGGTAGGAAGAAGGGAGAAGGGTGAAAGCACTTTCTCTCAGCAAGGCTTTGCCTTAGTTAGTCATAAAAAGACACACTCACCAGAGACTTCCATCTACACTGCATTGGGCAGAACTGTGGCACCCCTAGCTGCCAGAGGGGCTGGGGAAGGGAATATTTTCAGTTGGGCACATGGTTTCCTTGAACAAATGTGACATTTTCTTAGTAAGGAAGAGTGGAAAAAAAGAGTGGCAACTGTCAGTGATGTCACAGTTTCCAGGGGTGGTCATTCTAGCAGGTAATGGTCCATACTTCCAACTGATGTAGTACCAGACACCCATGTGCTCATTCTCAGTGCAAGGTTTCACATTCCAGTAGCTGAAATTCTCATACTTCCCACCAGAACATCTTCCTTAATATCAGGAAGCCAAGAAGTAAAATTATTACTCTGAACATTGCTTGATGACCATGGAATCAGATCAAATGGAGGTGGCTAGTGTTGGGATTGACACAGTGGCTGCAATAATAGGCTCAAATATAGCAAGGGTTGTGGGAATGGCGCAGGACTAGGCAGTGTTTCATTCCATTGTACATAGGGTTGCTATGAGTTGGAGTCAACTCAACAGCACCTACAACAACAACAACAGTTTTGGGATATTTCACCCAGGCTATGATAAGGCCTTATGAATAATCCTACCTAAGCAGGCCAGCATTCCAGGGACTTGATTACCCACGCCACTCAGATTTTGCTGTGCATCTGTACCCAAATACCTCTCTTGTCACGTTAAGTCTTCTGAATTGTAAATATCATATCATAGCAGAAGATATCTTGTCTTTTACTATTTGGGATTATTTTATTTATGGAGCTTTCAAAGTCTCAAGGGACCCCTTATCCCTCCCTACAGGGGTGAACAAAGGTTAAAACTGTGGACCAAAGGAGTCAGCTGCTTCAGGCCACTGATAAGACTGCACGGCTGTTTCTCCTCAACATCCAATTTGAAAATGAGCATCAACATTCCAGGCTGCTGAGGAATCTCCAGTTTACCTCATACAAGGAGTAGCTTAAGTATTTGAGGTAAACAACCTGGAGAAGAAAAGATCGAGGGGGAAAGAGTACCTGCCTAACTTTTCCAAGTCATTGTTGTGTAAAAGAGGTTGGATTCACAAGGCTACCAAAACCAAGCCTGGACTAATGAGAAGTTGCTGGAGAATAGCTTTAGCCTAAAAATACAAACTCCCAGCAGAGCAGAGCATGCCCTCCCTGGCTAGAGGGCCATCCACCCGGCATGTGATGGGGGCATAGAGGGATGGATGTTCTTTTGTATTCACTCAGTGGAACTGTCAAAATAAACTGAATCAATAATAAAATTAATATATTGGATGAGGTTTATGCTAGCATAATATTCACTAATAGAGTGGCTCAAAACAGAAAGTGGAAAGGTGTTCTGAGTATCAGCAGTGATTGGCTTTTTATTGACAAAACTCGGAAACAAAGATTACTTCTAACTAGCTTATACAATTTACTATTGAAGCACTATCAGACTCTCATTAGTCAACAATGGTGGCCTGATTTATAGGAAAGCTAGGATTCAGTTTCAGTAAAGATGTATCTTAAGGGTCCACTTACTTGACTGCTAACAATTTTGTCAACCACATGACAATTACATTTCATTTAACAGAACATTCCAGCAGTAAGGAATTTATACTAGCCACTAAAAAAACCCCAAAACAAAAAACCAAACTCATTGCCATCGTGTCCATTCCAACTCATAGCAACCCCTTTGGGTTTCCAAGGCAGTAAATCTTTATGGAAATAGATTGCCCAATCTTCCTTTAGAGGAGTGGAATTGTCAACCTTCTGGTTAGCAGTCAAATGCCTTAGGCACTATGCCACCAGAGCTCCTTATACGAGCCACTAGCTTAGGTATAATCCCACAAAATTTTTAATTTCTCTAAACTTTTTTCATTTCCTTTCTTTTTTCTTTTGAGAAATCTGGAAGTCTCTCTTAGAAATGCCTTTCATGTTGCCAGCATCACCTGGCCTCTTGATTCTCCTACTAATCCCAGCATGAGTGTGACAGTGTGAACTGTTCCTTTCTGGATAATGTAGCTGAGGTAGTATTGGAATTCTAAAGGAATTGTTATGGGAAATGAATTCAAAGGAAACTGCAAAACCAAAAGGCAATCTTGTTAATGAGTACCCCTGTACACTTCATGCTCCCCAGTCTCCACTTGGCAGTGATTACTGAGACTAAATATTGAGAGGGCAGAGCCACAAGATGCAGGCAACTCATACCCCTGTTGTCCATGCAGAAGAGCTGCCCAGGACTTTGCATGAGGAAGAAATCAACTGTTGTTCTTTTAAACCTCAGAGATCTGGGGGGGATGTTGTCTGCTGTGGCAGCTAGCATTGCTTAGTCTAATAAGTTGCCAAGATTTTTCACACATTCTTGAAAATTTCAGACAACAAATAAGGATGTAATATGACTCCCCCTTCTATAGAAGGGGGAGCTCTGGTAGTGTAGTGCCTAAGGTACTCAACTGCTAACCAGAAGTCTGGTGGTTCAAACCCACCAGCCACTGCTGGGGAGGAAGGTTGGGCAATCTACTTCCATAGTGATACTGCCTCAGAAACCGAAGGAGGGGTTGCTATGGGTTGGATCTGACTCCACGGCAATGGTTACCTTGCCTTGCCTTCTATAGAAACAGAAACTGAGGTTCTGACACTTGAAGGAATGTTTCTTTTAAGGACTGAATTATGTCCCCACAAATTATGTGTTGTAAATCCCAATGTCTATATCTGTGGAGATAATTCTATTTGGGTATAGGACTTTCTTATTATCTTAATAAGCCCATATCAATATATGGTTTGTCTAAAACCAATCACTTTTACTTTTTTCACTTTCATTGTGGAGAAAACATACACAACAAGACATTCACCAACATAACAACTTCCACATTTACAGTTCAGGGACATTGGTGACATATTTCATGTTGTGCTGTCATTATTATTCTTTTCTTTTCTTTTTTTTTTTTTATTGTGATTTGGGTGAAGATTTACAGAGAAAATTCACTTTCCATACAGCAGTTCACATATACTTTGTCTCATGTCATTGACTACAGTTTACCATGATGCAACAGCTCCCCTCCCACTTC
>NW_006921851.1:188903-194434 GCF_000298275.1 Orycteropus afer afer | reverse complement strand
CTAGGTTGTTTCCATCTTTTGGCTATTGTAAATAGTGCTGCGATGAACATGGGTGTGCAAATGTCTGTTCTTGTCATAGCTCTCACTTCTTTAGGGTATATACCTAGTAATGGAATGGCTGGGTCAAATGGTATTTCTAGTTCTAACTTTTGAAGGAGTCGCCATATTGTTTTCCACAATGGTTGTACCATTTTACAGTCCCACCAGCAGTGTATGAGAGTCCCAATCTCTCTACATCCTCGCCAGCATTTGTTATTTTTTGTTTTGTTGAAGTTTGCTACTAGTGCTGGAACAAGATGGTACCTCATTGTTGTTTTGATTTGCATCTCTCTAATAGCTAATGAAGCATTACAACAACGCATGTTGTTGTTGTTGTTATGTGCCATCGAGTCGGACTCGACTCATAGCAACCCCTCCTTGGGTTTCCTTCCAGGAAAGGTTGGGCATTCCTACTTTCCGTAGTGATACTGCCTCGAAAACCCAAGGAGGGGTCACTGTGAGTCGGGGCCGACTCGATGGCAAATAACAACAACAACAACAATAACTAATGAGTGTGAGCATTTCTTCATATGTTTTTTGGCCGCTTGGATATCCTCCTTGGTGAAGTGTCTATTCATGTCTTCGGCCCATTCTTTTTTTTTTTTTTTTTAGAATATTAACAGTTATTCTATTTCAAGTTAAACATCAACAATACAAACTTAACCAAAGCATAATTTAGATGGATTTTTATATAAAATATATAATAGAATCATTGCATCATCTGTTTGTAGCCAAGGTAAAAAGATTTATGAAAAGAACTAGGATTCTGCTATAGATCTGGCTGTTAGTTTTACTTCCAAACACAGAAACAGCTTCCTCTTTTAAAAGTGCAGTAGAATATCCCCCATTCATAATTATAACTGATTTAGTGTAAGCAAAGGAATGACCTCAGGAACATACCCAGGTTTTAAGATATATTTCCAGGTAAAGGGCCCGGAAGGCATTTTGATCTGAATTTGATTTACTTTCCAAAAATTTCAAATATAATTTTTCATCTGTGTGTAGATATATACAAGCACGAACACACATTCAAACAGTCATACACAAAAACTTCACTTTCTATCAGATCAGGGTAAATTTTTATTGCAGGTCTCTTTTAGTACTAACAGAAAACCTATCCCCAATCTAACAGATTACACACATATACACAGCCATTTCCACACTTCCTCACAGTGAAAAGCTCTCTGAGGAGATACCAGAAAGTCAAGAGAGACAATGCTTTAATGGCTGGGCCTTGAGGACAGTTCTGGTTGTATTTAAATCTCAGTGCCAGATGCACCAAGAATTCCCTGCCACTATAATTTTGGATCAGTCTCTTCTGGAATCAGGCCATGAAAAAACAGGATGATTTCTCCCAATTTCTCCTATAAACCACAGTGGTAAGACAAGATTGCTTTTTTTTCTGGGCTACCTTTCCCATGCTCCTATGCTTCCTTTTCCCTTAGGAACCACACAAGTACATACAGGAAGAGTTAAGGGAAAAGAACGTAAGAACTACTGCCTTGCCACTACCTAGTACATACTCTGGAGTTCTACAAAATGGAAACTTGGAACAGATGCATTAGATGCTCTTCCTTAATAACACAGTGGGAAGAAAACTCTAAGGATGTTCAAAAGAGGAAGTATATTTCCTTTCAGAGTGAGAACTCAAAAGCCCACACATCAAAGCCTAGAGCTACCTTGGAAGAAGACAGCTGTACAAAAGTCCAAACCTCCACTAACTTTTGAACTCAACTACTTTGAGTTACCTTCTCTTCTGAACACATCATTCTCCTACTGAAACCCCTGACCTATTATTTAGCCATCTTTTGACAGTTTATTCATTCTGACCCCGGATTATCACCTCCAGAGGTTCTCCTGTCCATTTACCTAGAAAAACTTCTGAATCTCGATACTTAAAAGCAGCTAGGGAAGGGAGGTGCCTTTGACTCTCCAGCACCAAGAGGGCGCCTGCATCAGTAGTTTTTCAAATACTCACTCCATAACTACCTCAAGCATCAGCCTGGGCTTCAAGGCTTCTCTGTTCTGCTGCAAGGACTAAGGACTTTAAAAGATAATATTGACAGAAGAATCTCATCCAGGGATCACTACCAAACATAAAACATGAAGTGATCAGGTAAGAGAAAGGGAGACAGAAAGAGTTGAGTGAGGAAAGGAGTGCAAGAAGCTGATCCCAAATAAAGACAAAATTAAAACAGGAAAAACATTATGTATGTATATATCAACTAAAAGCAGATCATATGAATGCTTCATCTGGTGGGAAGCCACGACAACATCTACAGAAAAGCTTGATGTGTCACAACAAGGCTCAGCCATAGGGAAATAAGGCAATATAAAAAATGACCAAGGTATTTTGGTCACAGAATGGTCTCCTTCCTCCTCCCAGCCAACCCCTGTGAATGCATCTCTCTCTCTCTCTCTCTCTCTCTAATATAGAATCTTTTTTTGTTAAAAAGTATTTCAGTGATCATATATATTTATCAAGGCATGATGGCTTTAGGAAAGGGGAGGGGAATCCATTATGGGGGAGCTGAGATGGGAAAGGCAGGAAGGGGAGGCTGGGTTAAGAAGTGTAAGAAATTGTCTGGGGTCAAACAAATGCTCACCAAAGAGTGGCGCCAACAAAATTTTCACTAATGTTTCCCACTTCAAGGAAGCACTGATGATATAGGTGGGTTCCAGGACCCCATCTCTTCTCTTGTATGCCTCTCCCAATTCTTCCCACCACCATCCATTTTAATGCCTCACGGCTCTCTCTCCCATATATCTCTTGGACCCATGCTACCTTGCATCCCGGGGTTGATGGGTATGGCCCATATGTCTCTGGCCTCAGGTATCTAATCTCAGAAGCCATTGCCAGTGATATTAATGGACTGCAGATCTGCCACCTGCATGATGTTGATGCCACTGTTGGCAAGACGGGCAATACCCTGTGGACAGATGGCCTCCATGGCTACCATATTGGTGGTAATAAGGGCCGAAGGAGTGGCAGTGCCGCTGCCTTCTGAACCTGCTCTACTGTCCAGGGGCAAAGTACCCACACTCAGGGCTACACCTGGGCCCCCTTTTTTATTCTGGTGGGTCTTGATATACTTTGACAGATGTTCATTCCTCATGAAGCGCTTGGGACACTCACGGCAGGCAAATTTCTTCTCGCCTGTATGTGTACGTTTGTGCCTCTGCAGCTCATCCGAATGTGTGAAGCGTTTCCCACAGTATGACCAGGTACACATGAATGGTCTCTCGCTTGTGTGCCAGTGCAAGTGTGCCCATAGGTGTGAGGTTTTGCCATATACTTTGCCACAACCTTGGATGTGACAAATGTGCTGTTTCTTTTTGCCAGGGTCCCCAGAGCTCCTTCCTTCACTGTCTTTACAGTAGGGACAGGTGCATCAGTGCCTCCGTCCAGGTTGGGGTTGAGGATCTGGGCTGTTCTCTCTTTCCTCTCCACCCGCTGTGTCATCATGTATTCCATCACCACCAGCCCCATGGAGGCCAAGTTGAGCTCCATGATCACCTGAGGCAATTGCTATAGTCAATGGCAGGCCTGGAAGTTGGTGCACCTGGATTCCTGAAGCACCCAATGCACTGAGGTTAATGGCCTGGAGGCTTGGCATGGAGGAGAGCTGGGCAGCATTCACAGTGACTGTGCCAGCAGGGATGGAGGCAGCTGAGGCAATGGGTGTAAGGGTGGTGTTGCTACTGCTTGTCTGCCCCAAGGAAACACCCTGTATTGGAGCCAAGGTGATTGTCTGGGCCTGTGGATTCTGAACTTGGAGGTTCTGCGGCTGAAGAGTCTGCCATCTGACCTGTCCATTAGGCCCCACTGTTGGTGTCCAGATGATGATGGGGCCAGAGTTTGGAACAGCCTGAAGCTCGAGGTTCTGGAGGGTTTCCTGGGAGATAGCTTGAGTTGTAAAGGTCTGCCCTGACAGTGGTGCTGCTTGAAGGGCCTGGAGGGCCTGTCCCCCTTGAACTAGCTGAGGCTGAATAAGAATCTGTTGTTGTTGCTGTGTTTGCTGGTTTTGCTCTCCCTCTTTTTGCTGACTTGTTTGTAGTGAACCTTCAGATGCCTGGTTCTTCTGGATGTTCAGAGCATCAGACCCCTGTAACCCACTGATCCTCTGGGGTGTCTGGCCTTGAGAGTTGGTCCCTGCTGATCTGCTGGTGGTAAAGTTCATAATTCCCATGTTGCTGGTGGTAGTAGTTGTTGAGTAGCTATTGGTATTGGTGAAAAAGGAGCTGGAACTGGCTTGTGATGATACCAGGCTGGCAGAACTGATGGCAGTCCCTGAGGTGACAGGCTGTGAGCCACTCTCCTGGGACCCAGAGTTGCTGATCATGACTGCCTGAGATCTGGGAGTCAAGGTAGCTGCAGAAACACTATTGACAGGTAGCAAGGTGATGTTCCCATTGAGGGCCACTGGTACATTGGTCACATACTGAGTCTGCCCCGAGAGAACATTATTAGCCAGACCTTGGAGGGGGACAGCCTGTTGGAGCAGGTTTGGCATAGCAGCAATGATGTTGCCTCCACTTCCTCGATTTGTGATAATCTGTTGGTTTGCACCTGGTATGATCTGAATTTGACCAGAACCATCCTGCTGAACTTGGGCCCCAGTGGCTGCAAATTGCAGCTGTTGCCCATCAACAGTCTGAAACTGTGGGATTACTTGATACTGAATATTGGTCATCACTCCAGGTAGTCCTGCAGGACTTGCTGGTTCTGTAAATTTGGGGTGGCAGCCACAACATACTGCCCACCAGAGACTGTGTGATTCTTGGAAGACTCATGCCATTAGTACTGCTGCCACTCTGTTCCTTTGAGGTAGGGGTAGCCCCAGAGGAGGAAGAGATAATCTGCTAGCCATTGGTGCCCTGTGAGTGTTGTGTGGCTGCAAGGTCCAGTTCACCTGTGCCCCCTGACTGGCTTGGGCCCTGGGAGTTGTTACTGTTCTCATTGGGTGACTCAATTCTGCTGCAAGTTGCTGCCAGAAGAGCCAAAGGGGATGGCTGGGACTCCTGCCTTCCTCCTCCTCCACTGCTGTTACTGCCTGTGCTACTGCTTCGAGCCTGAGAAAAGGCACCACCACCATTACCATTGCCCCCATTATTGCCACCAACTCCTTTTTCAATCTTTACCATGGCTGTGTCATTTCATCCATGGAATAATCTTGCTTGCTCATGGTGGCAGCTGAGGGATGAGCTCAAGGGGGACCTGTCTGGGGGGGTTGGTGGGGGCCGGGATCTTCTGCCCATTTTTTAATTGGATTGTTTGTCTTTTTGTTATTGATGTGTTGGAGTGTTCTATAAACTCTAGAGATAGGTCCCTTGTCAGATATGTCATTACCAAATATTTTTTCCCAATTTGTAGGTTCTCTATTGACTCTTTTGGAGAAGTCTTTGGAAGTACACAAAAATTTAATCTTTAGAAGGTCCCAATCATCTGGTTTCTCTTCTGTTGTTTGTGCATTTTGAGTTATGTTTGATAG
>NW_006921851.1:184058-185288 GCF_000298275.1 Orycteropus afer afer | reverse complement strand
CTCCTTTGCCCTTCCAATGTGTTATCTATTTCTGACAATTTAGTATTAATCTTCTGTATTTCTATATGTACATTTAGAATCATTTCTAATTTTTCCTTTATTTTGTCATTTTGTTCTTGTATTTTCTTCCAAAATTCTTCTAAAATTTTTTTCTGTGTTTTCTTTGGTCTGTCTCTCAATCCTTTGTAGATACCTCAAGATAATTCTTTTGAATTCCTTATCAGAGAGTTCCAATGCTGCTTCTTCCTTAGGGATGTGTTCTGGGTCTGAATCCTGCTCCCTTGTTTCTACCACTTTATCCTTCTTTTTTGTGTAAACTGTGATGATCTGTTGTTTCCGAGGCACAGTGGCCTTGTTGTATTTATATCTCTGTTAACTATTTGTGAGAGCAGCCAAGGGTGATTCAGGCTCTTCTTGGAGGTTTTTTTTTTTTTTTTTTTTTTTTTATCATTTGCCTGCTGTTGGAGAAGGAGGTGGTGGCTCTCACTCAGTAAGTGAAGTCTCAGAAGTTGTGGGTGTAGTTGTCTCTTATGGGGACTGTTGTCTCCCACTCAGTTAGACAAAAATAACAATTGAATAAACATCAAAAAACTAAAAGCCCATGGAAAATAAACACACCTTGTAATCACATAGGAACAGTAACCAAAAAAAAGAATAAAGGGAATAAAAGAAGGGAAAACAAGCAAACATTCAATATCTGGGGATAGGGCACTAAGGAAAAAATAGTAGGGAAGGAGATTAATAAATGAAGAAAGAAAATGGGAAAAATGAAAAAAGAAAAACATGGAATGGCATTAATCATGGCAAAAAGGGTGGAAAGGAAAAAGGAAAAAAACAACCTTGTATTAAAAACAACAAAAAATATTTCAATGAGGCACAGAGAAAAGAAAAAATGTTGAAAACTAGGACCTGGTAGGGGAAGATTAAGAATAATAATAAAAAGGACAAATGTATTAATAATATTAGTTGTTTTAAAACAGACAAATACAAGCAAACTAATCACCACAAAAGAGAAAGTGAAAAAGCAAAAAGTTAAAATAAAAATTATAAAAAGAGAGAAAAAAATCGGTGGAGGACAGGGCAGGGCACCCAGGCTCCATCTGAGCACACAGACTGTGATGGAGTTCCTGTGGACCCAGAAGGTAGGTGGGAGTGGGGAATGGCTGCACCTCTATTCACCAAGCAGGTGTGAGGTATAAGAGTAATAAGAGCTATGTCATACCTTTTCAG
>NW_006921851.1:181851-183477 GCF_000298275.1 Orycteropus afer afer | reverse complement strand
CAGCTCCCCTCCCACTTCCTCCTGATAATTACCTCCTCCCGGTGTCCATCCCTCCATGCCCTCCTGCCCCCTGAGCTGTCTCCCTGTGCATGAGCAGCTCTTCTTTCTCCCATGATTGTTCTCTCCAAAGAGTGTACCCACTTCAGGTAAATGTTTAACTCATATGCCTGTCCTTTGCTTGGTTGGAAGCCACAGGTGTGGGCTCAATTCCAGACCTGATGGGCAGCTAGGAATCATAGTCTCAGTGGTTCCACCAGGCTCTATGGGACCAGCAAACTTGTTCCCCCTTCCCCCCTTTTTTTTCCTCCAAATGATTTTGAGTTTTGTCCACATTGTTCTCCCACTCCATCCAGGATCTCCTACATAGATCCCCCTCCAAGTGGTTGACACTGACAGCCAGGCACCATCCAGTTCTTCTGGTCTCATAGTGGTATAGGCTGCAGATTGGATGGTGTATCAGTCACTAGGACTGATTGTATCAATGAAGGATATTGGATTCTTGGTTGGAAATTCTTATCCTTCAGTGTTTTATATATGCTGGCCCATTGCCTTCTTGCCTACATGGTTTCTACTGAGTAATCAGAACTTGGCCTAACTGTTTAATTATTATAAGTAATATTTCTTTTGTCCTGGGAAGCCTGCAAGATTCTTTCTTTGTCTTTGGTTTGGGAGAGTTTGATTATGATATGTCTTGGTGTTTTTCTGTTGGGATCTATCCTGTATTGGATTCTTTGTGCTTCTTGGACAAATATCTTTTCTTCCTTCATGATATGGGCAAAGTTTTCTGTAAGTAAGTCTTCCACAATTTCTCAGTGAGTTTTTATTCTTGTTCTGGAATTCCAATAAGGTGTATGTTGTTTCTTTTCATGTCATCCCATATAACTCTTAGATTCTGCTTATTTCCCTTATATCTTTGTCTGATTTTTCTCCATACAGGCTGGTGTCAAGGGATTGATCTTCTAGTTGGGAAGTGTGTTCTTCAGCCAGTTCTAGCCTATCCTTTTGTGCGTCCACTGTGTTGTGTAATTTTATAATTTTGGTATTCTTGTTCTGGATTTCTAATTGCTGTTTTTGTATGAGTTCTGATTGTGTATTAATCTTGTTATTTTGTTCTTGAATGGTTTTCCTGAGTTCTTCCAGGGTACTGTCTGTGTTCTCCTTGATTCTGCTTGGTGTTTCCTTAAGCTCTTGTAGAGTTCTATAAACATACCCTCTGAATTTATTCTTAGATAATTCTATTGCCTCCTCTTCCTCCATGTTTATTGAGACTTTTGTTTGGAATTTTATTTCTATTGATATATACTGTTTTCTTGTTTGATTTGAGGTTGCCTGTTGTTTCCTTGACATTTTGAGGTTGTCTTTAACTGTTAGTTATGTATTGATTTTTTTGTCTGATTTTATGATTTAATATTTTTGGAAAGGTGGAGTTAGCATATTTTATTTTTTTGGTTATTAATTCAGGTGTGTTGGGTTGCTCTGAAGTTTTCTTCATGATGATGGAATCACTGTGTGGAATGTGGATCCAGATCTCTGTTCATCATGGATTTGACGGGAAAAACAAAAAGTTATCTGCAAAGGACAGCCAGTAAGAATAAGCTCTGATTTCTCAGCAGAAACCATGCAAGC
>NW_006921851.1:179286-181434 GCF_000298275.1 Orycteropus afer afer | reverse complement strand
AAGGAAGTTAAGAGAGTTGCAAGATAGAATAGACTGTTCTAAACTCGAGGAGAAAATTATAAATCACAGGGTAACCTCAAAGAAAAAAGATAAACCTTCACATTCCAATAAAAAAGAGGACAAGCACAAATATTCAGCATATACTAAAACAACAGCAACAAAGGAAATGATAACACGAATCATAAACATCATGGATTTGAGCCAGCAGGTGTGGTGGCTTAATGTGGTTTTTCTGTTGAATGAGGAAGAGGGTGGTGGGGAAAGGAGTAACAAAAGTGAGAGAGGAAACACACACACACACACACACAAAGCTCCAAGGTCCCCCTACCCCCAAAAGTAAACCTCCAGTAGCCATTTCCAGGGCTTTGAGTAGTTGGACAATCTACTTCTGTAGTGATACTGCCTTGGAAACCCAAGGAAGGGTTGCTATGAGTTGGATCTGACTTGATGGCAGTGTGTTGCATGCAAGTAGGCTGCTAATGATGACATTATACTGTTACTCACAGACCCACAGCTCAAGTTTGGCAAAGACCCCAATCGTTGGGGGGGTGCCACTTTCTGCCAGGTTCTTACAGCCACAAAAACCCCATACTCCAATCCCCTCCATACCAAAAAACTGTCCTGGTGTAGTGCCCTGATTAGCACTGCAAGTTTGTCCCCGGGCCCGCTCACTTGTGGCATGTTTCCCTTTCTGCTCCCAATTCAGTGGCACTTGGAGCCAGAGGGCTCTCTGCTTCCTCCCTGTGGTCCCAAGTTTACTGATAAACATGGGTGCTGAAGGTGGATATGTGGAGTAGTCTCAGGTCCTCTGGTGCATTCTCTTCACTGCCTCAGGGAGCCTCTGATGCCCTGTCTTGCTGGCCAGCCAAGTTTACTAAAGGGTAGGTTCGCCTATTTTTTTTTTTCTTTCCAGGTAATTACACTGCCTCTCTCTCCTTTCTAATACTACTCCCCTGAGTTTGGTGTACTCTGACTTAATGAGCTTTTCAGAGCACCAGAATCCCTGCTTCAAACTGTTGCACCTAGTTTTTCAGGCACTAAGACGTTAGAGGGAACTAGTGTGTGGGCTATAGGTAAGACACCATCTTCCCATCTCTGAGACCTCCTACTTTATTCTTCTTCTTTAGTCCAAAAAACCCACAAACTCAGTGCCATTGAGGTTATTTGACTCATAGCGCCCTCTCCTTGGGTTTCTGAGGAAGTACCTCTATGGAAGTAGATTGCTTGAATCTTCCTTCAGAGGAGTGGTTGGTGGGTTTGAACCTCCAGCCTTCTGGTTAGCAGTCAAATGCCTTAGGCACTATGCCACTAGATCACCTTTCTTCTTCAGTAGTGGTTTGCTTATCCAAGGTCTCTTTCCTTTCCATATGAAATTAGTGATTGGCTTTTCCATGTCTTTGAAGAACGTGGATGGAATCTGGATCAGGATTGCATTGAATCTATAGATTTCTTTGGGTAGTATTCACATTTGCACGATGTTCAATCTTCCCATCTATGAGGATAGTATGTCCTTCCAGTTATGTAGATCTCTTATAATATCTTGAAATAGTGTGTTGTAGTTTTCTTTATATAAGACTTTTGTGTTCCTGGTAAGATTTATTTTCAAGTATCTTATCTTTTTGGTAGCTATTGTAAATGGTATTGATTTCCTTTCCAGAAACCTCCTTGCTTGTGTAGAGGAAGCCAACTAATTTTTGAATGTTGATCTTGTATCCTGCATCTGTGCTAAATCGTTCAATAAGTTCCAGTAATTTTCTTGCTGAATTTCTTGTGTTTTATATGTACAGGATCATATCCTCTGCAAATAGGGATAACTTTACTTTTTCCTTACCAATTTGGATGCTTTGATTTCCCTTTCTTGCCTTATTGCCCTGGCTAAGACTTCCAATACAATATTGAATAGAAGTGGAGTTAGAGAGCATCATTGGTTCCTGTTCACAGAGGGAATGGTTTCAGTCTCTCTCCATTGAGAATAATGTTGGCTGTTGGTTTTCCATATATGACCTTTATTTATTTATTTATTTTAAATTGTGATTTGGGTAAGGATTTATAGAGCAAATTCACTTTCCATACAGCAGTTCACATATACTTTGTCTCATGTCATTGACCACAGTTTGCCACAATGCAACAGCTCCCCTCCCACTTCCT
>NW_006921851.1:177788-178321 GCF_000298275.1 Orycteropus afer afer | reverse complement strand
CCTCCCATGTACCTCTCTATGTCTTTCTCATCCTCAGTGGTGCCATATTGGTCACTCACATTTGGTACATTGCCCTTCTCTTCACCCAAATCCATCCTTATCTCTATCTATCTAACAGCGTTCCATCCCCTCCCCTCACACCCCTGGTAACCAACAAAGAAAATGACCTTCCATAGATAAGCGTTTCCTTGACTATTTCAATAACAGACCAATACAATATTTGTCCTTTTGTGATTGACTTATTTCACTCAGCATAATGTCCTCCAAGTTCATCCACGTTATGCGGTGTTTTGCAGATTCTACATTATTCTTTAGCATTGCATAGTATTTCATTGTGTGTATGTACCATACTTTGGTTATCCATTCCTCAGGTGATGGACATCTAAGTTGTTTCCATCTTTTGGCTATTGTAAATAGTGCTGCAATGAACATGAGTGTGCATATATCTGTTCTTGTCATGGCTCTTATTTCTTTAGGGTATATACCTAGTAATGGAATGGCTGGGTCAAATGGTATTTCTAATTCCAACTTTT
>NW_006921851.1:166799-173558 GCF_000298275.1 Orycteropus afer afer | reverse complement strand
GAGAGTTTTGATCAGGAATGGGTGTTGGATTTTATCAAATGCCTTTTCTGCATCAATTGATATGATCATGTGGTTCTTTTCCTTTGTTTTATTTATGTGGTGGATAACGTTGATTTTTTTTCTGATGTTGAACCTTCCCTGCATACCTGATATTTGAATGGTGGTACGGAAGGCCAATGGTCGTGGCCCTCCTGGTGGAAGAGTGTCAGGTGGGGAGACACATTCAGTAAAGTGGGGAGAAGGACATGGCTATGCCCTTAGGACAGCTGGAAGTGTGCAACCCCA
Organism: Orycteropus afer afer; assembly: GCF_000298275.1. Taxonomy (NCBI): domain Eukaryota; kingdom Metazoa; phylum Chordata; class Mammalia; order Tubulidentata; family Orycteropodidae; genus Orycteropus; species Orycteropus afer. Next base: position 173,273 of record NW_006921851.1, on the reverse strand, counting down.
TTTGTCTCTTTATTCCCTGTTTTCATTCAGGTCCTTCTAGTAGTTGGCATTTAATCCACTTCTTAACCCCTCCCTTCAAAGCTCAGAGTTCCCAGATTGTCTTTGGTATCAATTTCAATTCGTATCTCAATTCTTTGTTGCAGAGGGTCTGCGTAGGTTGTCTGTCTATTCTGCTATCTCACTGGCAGTACTTAAACCAATCACTTTTGATATATAAAAGAGTAGATTAGGCACAAAGACAAATAAGTACAGATTGGGCAAGATAGATGCCATACCACATGAAGATCAATTTCAGACTGCAGAAGTTGGTAAAAGTCTTCAATTTCTCATCTTTGGCTTTGGTGTTTGGTGCATAAATTTGAATAATAGTAGTATTAACTGGCCTTCCTTGAAGGCATATGGATATTATCCTAGCACAGCATTGTACTTTAGGACATATCTTGAAACATTCTTTGTGATGATGAATGCCACACCATTCTTCTTCAATTTGTCATTCCTAGCATAGTATGTCATACGGTTGTCTGATTCAAAATGGCCAAAACCAGTCCATTTCAGCTCACTAATGCCTAGGATATCAATCTTCATGCATTCCATTTCATTTTTGACAACTTCCAATTTTCCTAGATTCGTACTTCATACATACACTGTTCCAATTATTAATGGATGTTTGCAGCTGTTTCTCATCAGTTTGAGTTGTACCATGTCAGCACATGGAGGTACAGAAAGCTTTACTTTATCCATATTAGTAAGGTCAGTTCTACTCTGAAGAGGCAGCTCTTTCCCAGTCATATTTTGAGTGCCTTCCCACCTAAGGAGGTCATCATCTAGCACTGTACTGGACAGTGTTTCAGAGCTATTCATAAAGTTGCCCAGTAATGTATCAGACAATGTTTCTCTGCTATTGATAAGGTTTTCCATGGCCAATTCTTTGAGAAGTGGGTGGCCTCTTTCTTTAATACAAATACCAATCAATGCAATACCAATCCAAATTCCACCAACATTCTTTAGGGACATGAAAAAAATCAATCACTAATTTCATATGGAAAGGAGAGAGAGCATGGATAAGCAAAACACTACTGAGGAGGAAAAATTTGGTAGCAGGTCTCACATTCCGAGATCTCAAAACATAGTATACAGCCACAGTAGTCAAAATAGCTTGGTGTTGGTACAATAATAAACACATAGACCAGTGGAACAGAACTGAGAGTTCAGAAACAGACTCATACACCTATGGACAGCTGATCTTTGACAAAGGGTTGAAACCCATTCAGGGGGAAAGAGAGTCTCTTCAACAAATGATGCTGGCAAAACTGGATATCCATTTGCAGAAAAATGAAACAAAATCCATACCTCACCATACACAAAAATGAGCTCAGGATGGATCAAAGACTTAAATGTAAAACCCCAAACTATAAACTTCATCAAAGATAAGATAGGGGCAAACTTAGGGATCTTGATTTATGGTATAAATAGACTATCAAGCATAACCCAAAATGTACAAACAGCAGAAAATAAACTAGATGACTAGGACCTTCTAAAAATGGAATTCTTATGTGCTCAAAAGATTTCTCCAAAAGAGTAAAAAGAGAACCTAAAGATTGGGAAAAATATTTGGCAATGACATATCTGGCAAGGGACTTATCTCTAAAATTTATAGAAAACTTCAACATCTCAACATAAAAATGACAAACAATCCAATTCAAAAAAGGATATGAACAGACTGTGGTGGTGAAGTTTGTGTGTCAACTTGGCTGGGCCTGGTTGAGTGGCTGGGCAGCTGGTGGTAGTTATTCCCCATGATGAGACTGACAGTCAACTCCATGGTGGGATCTACTACAAGCAGCAGAGTAGCTGGTTTGGGTATGTGGTTTGCTTTCTGTTTATAAGCAGCAGCTTTGAGAATGGTCTCCAGCTTATGGTACAGTTGAACCCTGCATGTAGCTGTGTCATTGTTCAGCAGCCTGCCATGCTCTGCCGACCTTGGGGCTTTCAATGGACTTGAATTAATGGCCTGCCATGTGATTTGGTAACATTGGGACTGTGCTATTTTATTTGTCAGTCTGGGGCTTGTTAGCCTCAGCAGACAGTAGCTGTCTGAGTGAAGAAAAGCCTCTAGCTTCAGTGGGCTGGGAGCATCTTGCTGAAGCCCAAGGTCGAAGGGCTTTCACACAGTCCCTAGAGTCTGGCACTTTGAACTCGGACTTTTAGCCTCCTGAACTTTAAGAGAATAAACTCCTGTTTGTTAAGGCCATCCCATTTGTGGTATATATTCTTGTCAGAGTGGCACTAGGTAACCAGAACACAGACACTTCACCAAAGAAGATACTCAGGCAGCCAACAAGCACATAAAGAAATGTTCACTATCATTAGCCATTAAAAACAAAACAAAACAAAACAAAACAAAACAAAATTCACTGCCATTGAGTTGGATCCGACTCACAGCGACCCCTCCTTTGGTTCCCAAGGCAGTATCACTATGAGAGTAGATAGCCCAACCTTCCTTCTGAGGAGTGGCTGGTGGGTTTGAACTGTCAGTCTTCCGGTTAGCAGTCAAATGCCTTAGGCACTACGCCACCAGAGCTCCCTGTTAGCCATTAGAGAGATATAAATCAAAACAACAATGATATCATCTCACTCCTGCAGTAATAATAAAGTTTAACGGGACAGAAAACAACAAATGATGGTGAGGGTGTGGAGAGATTGGATCTCTCATACACTGCTGGTGGGACTGTAAAATGGTACAACCACTGTGGAAAATGGTGTGGTAGTTAAGTTGTATGTCAACCTGGCTAGGCCTAGTTTTGAGTGGCTGGATAGCTGGATGTAGTTATTCTCCATGATAGGACTGGTAATCAACTGGTGAAATCTACTGGAGCAGCTGAGGACCTGCCTTAGGGATGTGGTCTGCTTCCAGTATATAAGAAGAAGCTTTGAGAAGGATCTCTGCAGCTTTCTGATACGCTTGGATCTTGCATGTAGCCTGCCATGTTGTCTGCTGATCTTGGGACTATTAATGGACTTAAATTAGTGGCCTGCTGTGTTGCCTGATAATTTTGAGACTGTGCCATTTTACTTGTTGACCTTGGGTTTGTCAGCCTCAGCAGTCAGCAGCTGTCTGAGTTAAGAGAAACCTCCAGCTTCAGTGGGCCTGTAGCAAGAGGAAGAGCTGAAGTCCAAGGCCAATGGGCTTTCACCCAGCCCCTAGAGCTGGCACTTTGAACTCAGACTTCTAGCCCCTAAAACTATAAGAGAATAAATCCTTGTTTGTTAAAGCCATATTTTTATTCCACTTTCTTAAAGTGATATTTTCCTGTTAGAGGGGCACTAGATGACCAAAACAAATCCTATGGCACTTCCTTAAAAAATTGGAAGTAAAATATCATTTGATTCAGAAATCTCATTACTAGGAATATACCCTAAATAGGTGAGACTTGGGACACAAATAGATACATACACATCCATGTTTATTGCAGCACTATTTACAATAGCAAAGAGATGGAAACTACCTAAGTACCTATCAACATATGAATGGATAACGAAACTATGATACATACACACAATAGAATACTATGTAACATTAAAGAATAATGAAGAACCAGTGAATCACCTTATAGCATGGATGAACATGGAGGACATTATGGTGAGTGAAATAAATCAGTCATAGAGGGACAACCATTTTAAGAGGCTATTATTACAAAAAGTCAAGGAAAGGTTTACACATTGAACAAAGTTTTCTTCATTAGTTACCAGGGATGGGAGGGGAGTAGAATGGATGGAAAAGAGATGGATAATTAAGAGAGAGGTTTGATGTGGGTGAAGGGATTTAAAAAATGAAGAAAGAAAGAAGATTAGTTGATAGTTTTTGAAGCTAGGTTATGGGCATGTAAGGGTCTTTGTACTCAAAATTGTACTAGTCTTTGTTTCTTTTAGAAATATTTTATAAAATAATAATAAAAACCCAACAACACAATATTCCCTTATGTTGTCTGAGTGACTGTCTATGTACAAGTTCCCCATGAGCACAATTAAGTGTTCTAGAATTCCCATTCTTCACAACGTTATCCATAATTTGTTTTAATCCACACAGTTGAATGCTTTTGTGGATTTATTAGAACACAGGTAAATATCTTTCTAGTATTCTCTGCTTTCAGCCAAGATCTATCTGATATCAGGAAGGATAGCCTTTGTTTCACATCCTCTTCTGAATCTGGCTTGAATTTCTGGCAGTTCCCTGTTGATGTACAGCTGCAGGCATTTTTTTTGAATTGTTTCCAGCAAATTTTACTTGCATGTGATATTAAGATGTTGTTCTATAATTTATGCATTACGTTGGATTATCTTTCTTTGGAACTGGCATGAATATAGATCTGTTGTTGGTTGGCCCAGTAGCTGTCTTCCAAATTTCTTTTCATAGACAACAAGTGAGCCCTTCCAGCATAGCCTCTGTTTGTTGAAACATCTCAGTTGGTGGACCCTTGGTTTTCACCAATGCCTTCAGTGCAGTTTGGACTTCTTTTTGTACTATCAATTCTTGATCATATGCTATTTATTGAAATGTTCAAACATTAACAAACTTTTTTTGGGGGGGTACAGTGACTCTGTGTATTCCTTCTTTGATGCTACCTACATCATTCAATTTTTTGCTCAAAGGATTCTTCAATATTGCACCTTAAAGCTTGAATTTTTTCTTCAGGTCTTTCAGTTTGAGAAATACCGAGTTCTTTCCTAACTCCAGGTCTTTGCACATTTCATTATAATACTTTATCTTGTCTTCCTCAGCCATTCTTTGAAATCTTCTGTTCAGCTCATTTCTTTTGTTTGTTTTAGCTCCTCTGTGTTCAAGAGAAACTTTCAGAGTTTCTTTTGACATTAATTTTGATAGTTTTTTTCCCCTGTCTTTTTAATGACCCTTTCCTGTCTTCATGTGTAATGCTCCTGATGTCATCCCACAAATCTTCTGGTCTTCAGTCATCAGTATTCAGTGCATCAAATCTATTCTTGAGATGATATCTAAATTCAGGCATGATACATTCAAAGTTGTACTTTGAATCTTGTGGATTTGTTTCAATTTTCTTTAGCTTCAACTTGAACTTACATATGAGTAATTGATAGTCTGTTCTGCAGTTGATGCCTAGCCTTGTCCCAACAGATGATATGTCCAGCATCACCACAATATGCAAGCCTTCACAATAGAACAGACTGAAGGTGGTGATTGAAAACATTATGTTGAGTTAAATAAGTCCATCAAAAAAGGACAAATATTGTGTAATTTCACTTATATGAAGCAAACAAGTATCTAGAAAATGATGAGTGGTTGCCAGGAGTGGGAGAGAGGGAGAAGAGGGGAGTTTTTGTTTAGGGTCATTGAGTGTACGTTAATAGTTGTGGAATAATTTGGAAATGGATAGAAATAATGGTTATAGAACATGAAGAATATGATCAATGCTACTGAATTATATATGTAGAAATTGTTGAATTGGTGAGTGTTTTGTTGTTTGTTGTATATATTTTAATAATAATAATAATAATAAATGTATTGGGGAGAAACAAGATGGCAGACTAGGCAGATGCACTATCTAGATCTTCTACAACAGACTTGAAAAAAGAAGGGAAACAGCTATGGATGACAATCTTGGTAAAGAAGTTGATTAAATACAGGTGAGAGGAAGAGACTGCATGAAAACTGAACAAAGAGCAGTAAACTACTAACCAGCACAGTTTGGCCATTTTGAATTATTGCAAGCAGCATTCCCATTAGAGCAGGAAAGAGATAACTGGCTCTACTTGCCCAGAACTACTTCAGCACCCACATTGGTGATCAGGTGACTAGAGAGATGTGTCCTTCCCTAATACCTCGCACAATCTCCCAGTGACCAGAGACATGGCCTTTCCCACCCTCACACTCCCAGCTGCTGGTCAAACTCCCTCCACTGCCAGTGCTGGGCTGCCTTTTAAAAATCTTTCTGCTTAGTTCTTTTATCCGTCTGTATTCTTCCTCAGTGCTCACTAGGTTAGCAGCACCTATACATGCCTCTCTCTGGTCAAAAGTTCACATGCTGGTGGAACGAGCACTGTCTTCCTGCACAGCCATGTTTGGTGTCTGGTACTCTGACAGAACTATGCTGCTTTTTTCCTTTCTTCCTTCTCAGTTTTCCCTCTTCTCTCCTAAGTTTTCCACTTCTTCATTTTCTTTTGTTTCTTCCTCTTCACTCTATCTTTTTTTCTCTTTCTTTTTGTTCCTGCCCACCTTCTGTTGTCAGCAGCACCTGCTCTCCCCCCGCCCCTGTGGAGATGGAGTGAGCTCTCCTGAAGTGAGCTGCTGCAGTTGTGCTTGGTGACTAACACATGCATCATTTTTGTTTTTATCTTCTCTTTTCTTTTTCTTTCTTCCTTTCTTCTCAGTCCTTCCCTCTTCTCCTGGTGTTATTTTCCACTCCCCATCACAATCCTTTTTCCTCTTTTCCTTCTTCTTCC
>NW_006921851.1:149950-159744 GCF_000298275.1 Orycteropus afer afer | reverse complement strand
GACTGTGATGGAGTTCCTGTGGGTCCAGAAGGTAGTTGGGAGTAGGAATGGCCACACCTGCATTCACCAAGCAGGTATAGGGTGTATAACAAGAAGAATGTGGTACCTTTTCAGTCTTGCAGGCCCTGAGTGTCCTTGAGTTTGCTGGAAAGCAGAGCGTGTTCTTACGCCCCAGAAATCTGCCAGAGCACTTTTTTTTTAAAATTAAAAAAACCTCTCCACTATCTCTGTGTTCAGTAGAGCACATTGACCATCCATATTTTGTGATGCTTGCTTCCATGGAGCAAATTCCACATTTCTACTACAGCTGGTTTGGTGGCTATCACTTGCACTAGCACTGTGCCACATTTGTTTCTTGTTTTCCTTTCTTTTCTCTTTTCCTTTTCCATTTATTCATATGTCTCCCCTCTTTCCCCTGCTAGCTTTCTTTCTTTCTTCTTTTCTATCCCCCTTTTTCCTTTCTATCCCCAGCAGTTGGGATCCAGTGTCCCTACCTAACCATACCCACCCACACCTCTTGCTTCACCCACTGGGTGATTGCCACTACACTGGACCAACAACAGACAGCAGCCAACACCTGCTCAGCCAGCCCTAAACTGCTTTGCATGATCAGTGGCCAGAGACACATGCCCACACTCCCACCTGCTGCCAAATCTACCCAGAAACAGGTAGTGAGTGCCCCAGTGCTGCCAAAATAGCAACCAGAGTAACATAACTACCTTGTTGCCAAGATATATTAAAACAGAACAAAACAAAAAATTGAGGTGAAGCAGACCAACCCACAATGAACAAATTAATGTAATAACACTACAATGTCTCATAGACAAGAGACAACTTCACATCCTCTTTCCATAAAAAGAAACAGGATGAGGTGGCTCAAACAAATGACCAAAATACAGAGTTAGAAAATCTTCCAGAGGAAGAAATGCTAATGGGTTACTTAATAAAGAATTCAAAAGAACTATATTTAGGTACTTTCAGTGGACTGAGAGAAAGTGTGAGGACATCACAAACAAAAATCAAGGAAAACACAGACAAAACTCAAGAAGATTTTAAGAAAACCAACACAATACAAGAATAAATTGACAAAATAAATGGAAAATAAGTAACCATACAAATACAGCAAATAGAAATCCAGAAGATTAATACTAAAATTTCAGAAAAAACACATTGGAAGGACAAAGGAGTAGAACTGAATCAATGGAACACAGAAAAAGTGAGACTGAAGACAAATCTCCCACCACTAATCTGTTGGAGGAACAATCAGAAAAAAAAGAATGAAAAGAAAAATGAAGAAAGCTTAAGATTTATTTAGGACATTACCAAGAGGAATAACTTACATGTGATTGGAATTCCAGAACAAGAAGAGATTAAAAACAAAACAACACACACTGAGAGAATTGTTGAAGATTTATTTGTTGGAAGAAAAATTCCCTAATTATGAAAGATGAGAAGATATGCATTCAAGAAGCTCAATGAATGCCAAATAATATAGACCCCAAAATGAAATCACCAAAACGTATATAATCAAACTTTCTAAAACCAAAGACAAAGAAAGAATCCTGAAAGCAGCTTGGGAAAAACAAAAAGTCACCTACAAAGGAGAACCAATAAGACTAAGTTCTGATTTCATATAGGCAAGAGGCAGTGGGATGCGATATATAAAATGCTGAAAGAAAAAAATAAATGCCCAACAAAAATTGTATATACAGCAAAATTGTTTTTCAAATACAATGGTGAAATTAGGACATTCACAGATAAACCGAAATTAAGAGAATTTGCAAAAACCAGACCAACCTAACAAGAAAGGTTAAAAAGAGTCCTCTGGACAGAGAACTACCAACAGCAGACAACAACCAGAGATTAAGACATGTCAACATCACCTAGAAATCAACCCAGAGATAGAAGTGTCAAAAAGAAAATAAACCTACAAGCTGGAAAATAGGGAACCAGACATGCTCATTTGTAAATGATGATAACTACAAAGCAAAAGAGGGAATAAATGATGTAATTACAGAATTTCCAAATAGAGAGGCAGTTTAGATGATATCAAGATGGAACAGACTGCTTTAGACTTGGGAAGATAACAACAAATTAGATTGTAAGTGTGTTAGGCTGAGTTCTCTAGAGAAGCAAAACCAGTAAAGTGACTCCTCCTTGTGTTTCTGAGGCAGTATCTCTATGGAAGTAAGTTGCCCAGTCTTCCTTCTGAGGAGTGGCTGGTGAATTTGAACTGCCAGCCTTCTGGTTAGCAGTCAAATGCCTTAGGCAGTATGCCACCAGAGCCTATATATATATATATATATATATATATATATATATATACACACACACACACAGAGAAAAATTTATCTTAGGAAAATGGCTCACACACTAATAGAGGCTGACATGTCCCAAGTCACTAATAGAAGCTGACAAGTCCCAATTTCTTGGATCAAATGTCAAGCTGGAGGATTTTCCTGACTCATGCAGCTGCAGGGGCTGACAAAGTCAAGGTTAGGAGGCAGTATACCAGCTGTTGACTGCAATGAATGATGAATCCAAGGTCACCAGGCTGAATGGTGAATTGTTCGTTCATTTGTAGGCAGCACAATAGGATCCCGATCCACAGAAGAGTGTCTCTTTTCCCAGGATGTCCATAAATATATTGGAAGCAATATATTGAATGAAGGGAAACTCCTTTTCAATGGATTGATTGCTCAAAACTACACATCCAATCTCATCATGGGAGTAACCCACATCACAACTGCTCAGAATTGTGATCTAGCCAAGTTGACACACAACTCCAATTATCACAGTAACCTTAAAGAAAATTAATAACCTCCAAACCAAAATGAAAAAGAATATAATCATAAAGTCTCAGTAAACACTAAAACAATAGCAATGAAGAAAATGGATAAGAAAGTTCATAAATATAATGAGCACAGCACAGAAAAATACATGGAACAAAGAAAATATCAATACCACAAAAAATAAACAGGAAAATGGCAGCATAAATTCATACTTGTCAATAATTATATTCAATATAAATGGATTACACACATCAATCAAGAGACAGAAAGTAGCAGAATAGATAAGAAAATATGACCCATCAAAATGATGTCTACAAGAGACATTAGACATTAGACACAAAGACAAAAAAATAAGCTAAAAATCAAAGCATGGAAAACATATATCAAGCTAATGGCAACTGAAAAAGAGTGGAAGTGGCAACAATAATTTCTGATAAAATAGACTTTAAGGCAAAAAGCAGCAAAAGAGGCAAGAAAGGACATTATATAATGATTAAAAGGTCTGTCTCAGTTACCTCTAGAGTGCCTAAGGCATTTGACTGCTAGCCAGAAGGCTGGTGGTTCAAACCCAACAGCCATCCTTGGAAGCAAGGTTGGACAATCTACTTCCATAGTGTTACCACCTTGGAAACCCAAGGAGAGGTCAGCATGAGTTGGATCAGACTTGTTGGCGGTGGGCTTGGTTTTTGGTTTGCTAAGTGCTCTTACAGTTTTGGAGGCTAGAAGTCAGAGTTCAAAGTGCCAGGCTTTAGGGGCTGGGTGATAACCCCTCACTTCAGCTCTTCAGCTCTGCCTAGCTCTTCTGCCCCACTTAAGCTGGAGGTTTTCTTTACTCAGGCAGCTGCTGGCTGCTGAGCCTGACAAATGCAAGGTCAACAAGTAAAAAGGCACAGTCCTGATACTACTAAACCACACAAAAGGCCTTTGATTCAAGTCCATTAAGGGTCCCCAGATCAGCAGACAGCATGGCAGGCTGCTGAATAACAACTCAGAAAGTTTCAACAAAGTGGCAGGGCACAAGATCAGCATTAAAAAAAAAAAAAAAATCATTGGGATTCCTCTGCACTAACAAAGAGAACTCTGAAAAGAAAATCAGGAAAGCAGCTCCTCAGATCATAACCCAGATCATAACCCTCAGATTATAAATTAAAAATCAACAACAGGAAGTTCAAGGAAAAAAAATCAAATACATGGAAACTGAAAAACACCTTCATTAAAAACTGCTGGGTAATAGAACAAATAAAACATGAAATAAAAAATTTCCTTGAATCAAACAAGAATGAAAACACAACATATCAAAATCTTTGGGACACAGCAAGAGCAGTGCTCAGGACACAATACATAGTAATAAACACACATATCAAAAAAGAAGAAGGAATCAAAATCAACATCTTAACCTAACATCTCCAACTGTTAGAAGAAGAACAGCAAATAAACCCAACAGTCACTAGAAGAAAAGAAATAGTCAAGATTTGAGCAGAAAAATGAAGCAGAATAACAATAAATCAAGAAGTCGATACTTTGAAAGAATTAGTAAAATTGACAGACCAATGGAAAAATCTAACAAAGGAAAAAATGGAGGTTATGGAAATAATATGAATAAGAAATGAAATAGGCAATGTCACAGCAGAATGTACCGAAATAAAAAGGATAATCACAGAATACTATGAAAAACTGTTCTCCAAGAGATTTGAAAACCTAGAAGAAATGGACAAACTACTAGAAACACACTACCTACCCAATGTAACACAATGTAAGGTAGAAAACCTATCACAAAAGAAGAAATTGAACAAATCATCATGACACTCCCATCAAAAAGTGTCCTGGGCCATATGGCTTCACTGGTGAATTGTACCAAACATTCAGAGAAGAAGAGATGACACCAATATTACTCAAACTACTCCAGAACATAGAAAAGATGGAATACTACCAAACTCATTCTATGAAGCAAGCATAACCCTGACACCGAACCCAGGCAAAGACATCACTAAAAAAGATAATTACAGACCGATATCCCTGATGAACATCAATGCAAAAATTCTTAACATATGTACTCCAACAATACATCAAAAAACAAAACAAAACAACAACAACCACCACATCATGGCCAAGTGAGATTCATACCAGGTATTCAAGGATGGTTCAACATTAGAAAAACAATCAACATAGTCCACCATATATATAAAACTAAGGAAAAGAACCACATGATCATATCAATTGATGAAGAAAAGGTGTTTGACAAAATCCCACACCCATTCTTGATTAAAAACTCAGTAAAATAGGAATAAAAAGGATATTTGTCACATAATTAAGGACATATGCACAAAACAAACAGCCAATATTATTCTCAATGGAGAGAGACTGAAAACATTCTCCATGTGAACAGGAACCAGACAAGGATACCTTTTATCACAACTCTCACTTGGCTATTCAGTATTGTATTGGAAGTCTGAGCCAGAGCAATAAGGCAAGAAAGGGAAATAAAAGGCATCCAAATTGACAAAGAAGTAAAACTATCTCTATTCACAGAGAATATGATCCCATACATAGAAAATCTTGGAGGCTCAACTAGAAAACTACTGAAACTAATAGAAGGCTTCAACAAAGTGACAGGGTACAAGATCAACATACAAAAATCAGTGGGATTCCTTCGCCCTAACAAAGAGAACTCTGAAAAGGAAATTGGGAAAACAATACAATTTTCTATAGTCACCCAAAAGATGTACTTAAGAATAAGTCAAACAAGAGACACAAAAGAATCATACTAAGAAAACTACAAATCACTACTACAAGAAAGCAAAAGGGACCTACATAAATGAAAGAACATATCATGTTCATAGATAAGAAGACTAAATATTATGAAAATATCAATACTGCCCAAAGTAATCTATATATTCAATGCAATCCCAATTCAGATTCTATCAGCATTCTTCAAGGGCATGGAAAAACCAATCACTAATTTTGCAGGAAAATAAGCAAAGCACTACTGAAGAAGAACAAAGCAGGAGGTCTCACACTCTCAGATCTCAAAACCTGATACACGGTAGTCAAAACTGGCTGGTAGTTGTAGAATGACAGACACATAGACCAATGGAACAGAATTGAGATCCCAGAAATAGATCCATCCACCTATAGTCAGGTGATTTTTGAAAAAGGGCCAAAATTCATTAAATAGGGAAAGAGATACTCTCTTTAACAAATGGTTCTGGCAAAACTGGGTTGCCATTTGCAGAAAAATGAAATGAAATCTATACCTCACACCATACACAAAAACTAACTCCAGATGGAACAGACTTAAATGTAAAACCTAATAGTATAAAGTTCATCAAAGAAAAAATAGGGGCAAACTTAGAGGCCCTAATATGTGTTATTAATAAACTATGATACATGGATAAAAATGCAAAACAGCAGAAGATAAACTAGATGATTGGGACCTTCTCAAAATTAAATTATTTTGTTGTTGTTAAGTGCCGTCGAGTCAACTCATAGCGACCCCATGCACAGCAGAATGAAACACTGCCCATTCCCAAGCCAGCCCCACAATCCCTGCTATACTTGAGCCCATCATCACAGCCACCATGTCAATCCATCTCTTTGAAGGCCTCCCCCTCTTTCGTCGACCCTCCACCCTACCAAGCATGACATCCTTCTCCAGGGAATGGTCCCTTCTTACAACATGACCAAAATAGGTGAGATGAAGTCTGGCCATTCTTGCTTCCAAGGAGCATTCTGGCTGCACTTCCTCCAGGACAGATCTGTTAGTTCTTTTAGCAGTCCATGGTACTTTCAGCATTCTTCACCAGCACCACAACTCAAAAGCATCAACTCTTCTTTGGTCTTCCTTATTCATTGTCCAGCTCTCACATGCATACGAGGCAATTATTATTATGCACATCTAAAGACTTCACCAAAAGAGTAAAAAGAGAAAGTACAGATTGGGAAAAATATTAGGCAATGAAATATCTTCCAAGGGAAATGTCTCTACAAGTTGTAGAAAACTCCAACACCTCAACATCAAAAGAAAAGGAGTCCAATAAAAAAAAAAAAGGGCAGAAGACATGAAAAATCACTTCACCAAAGAAGACATTCAGGTGGCCAATAAACACATGAAGAGATGCTCATGATCATTAGGCATTAGAATGATGTAAATGAAAACAGCAATGAGACATCTTCTCACTCCAGCAATAATAGCAAAGTTCAACAAAAGAGAAAATAAATACTAGCAAGGATGTGGAGAGATTGGGACTCTCATACACTGCTTCTGGGAGTGTACAACCACTGTGAAAAATGGTATGGTGCTTCCTTAAAAAATTGGAAATAGAAATACCATTTGATCCAGCAATCCCATTCCTGGGTATATATCCTAAAGAAGTGAAAACCATGACATGAGTAGATAAATGCATACTCATGTTCATCACAGCATTATTCACAATAGCAAAGAGATGGAAACAACCTAAGTGCCCATTAACAGGTGAGTGGATATCCAAATTATGGTACAAAGATACAATGGAAAACTATGCAATACTAAAGAATAATGAGGAATCTGCAAAACAGCTGGGATCTTAAAAGCTTGCAAGAGGCCACCTAGATGTAATGATGGATCTCTCCTCACCCAGAGCAAAGAAGAATGAGGAAAACCAAAGATGCATGGAAACAATCAGTCCAAGGGACTGGTAGACCATGTGATCCTCAACCTGTATGACCATGTGACCAGAAGAACTAGATGGTGCCCAGCTATCACTGTCAACCACTCAGAGGGGGATTGGTGCAGGACATCCTGGACAGAGTGGGAGAACAAGTGGAACAAAACTCAAAATCATAAAGAAAAGAGACCAGGTTTTCTGGTCTGATAGAGCCTGGTGAGGCCCCTGGGACTATGGCCACTAGCTACCCTTCAGGTCTGGAATTGAACTCACTCCTGTGCTTCCAGCCAAACAATAGACAGACATATAGGGTGAACATTGGCATCAGGTTGATACACTACTTGGAGCGCTCAGTCATGGGAGAACAGAAGGGCAATGTTTGGACAGGAAGACAGCTCAGGGGAAGGGAGTGCACGGGATGGAAGGACACAGGGAAGATGTAACTATGGGGAGGAAGTGGGAAGAGAGCTATTACATTGTGGGGAATTGCAGTCAATGTCAGATAAAATGTGTATGAACTGCTGTATGGAAAATGAATTTTATCTGTAAACTTTCAACAAAATCACAATAAAAAAAATAATAACAATAAAAGAATCCACAATACACCTTATATATTGGATTAACTTGGAAGACATTGTGCTGAGTGAAACAAGTCAATAACAGAATGACAAATATTGTATTAGTCCACTATTGTAAAAAGTCAAGGAATGATTTATATATGGAAGGAAGTTTTCTTTGCTGCTTACCAGGGATGGGAGAGGAAGGGAAGGAAAATTGCTAGATAGGTGTTTTGGTTCTCTATTATTATTATTATTTTATTGTGATTTGGGTAAAAGTTTACAAAGCAAATCACTTTCCGTACAGCAGTTCACATATGCTTTGTCTCATGACATTGACCACAATTTACCATCTACTTCCTCCCAATAGTTAGCTCTTACCTGTGTCCATCCCTCCATGCACTCCTGCTCTCTAAGCTGTCTCCCTGTAAATAAACAGCCCTTCTTTCTCCCATGATTGTTCTCTCCAAGGAGTGCATCTACCTCAGGTAAATGTTCAACTCATATGCCAGTCTCTTATTTGGTTGGAAGCCACAGGCGTGGGTTCAATTCCAGACCTGAAGGGCAGCTAGTGGCCATAGTCTCAGTGGTTCCACTAGGCTCTATGAGAAGAGCAAACCTGGTCCCTCCCTTTTTGTTTCCAAATGATTTTGAGTTTTGTTCCACATTGTTCTCCCTCTCTATCCAGGATCTCCTACTTAGATCCTCCTCCACCTGGTTGACAGTGGTAGCCAGGCACCATCTAGTTCTGATCTTATAGTCGTTTAGGCTGAGGATTGTATGGTGTACCAGTCACTAGGAATAATTGTTTCCATGAACCTTTGGTTTTCTTCATTCTTCTTTGCTCTGGATGAGGAGAGACCCATCTTTACATCTAGATGGCTTCCTGCAAACTTTTAAGATCCCAGTCGCTACTCACCAAAGTAGGAGGTGGAACAATGCTTTGTGTAGTATATTATGCCAATTGAGCTTGA
The DNA here is from genome assembly GCF_000298275.1 of Orycteropus afer afer. Taxonomy (NCBI): domain Eukaryota; kingdom Metazoa; phylum Chordata; class Mammalia; order Tubulidentata; family Orycteropodidae; genus Orycteropus; species Orycteropus afer. The sequence continues at coordinate 150,778 of NW_006921851.1, read as the reverse complement.
TGTCCTCTGTGACTATGGGCCCGAGCCCACAGGTTCAACTACTTGGTCCCTCTGGGTAGCTGGCTGTGATCAAGAAGTGACTACAACCTTGTCCCTTGTCAGCTCTACTATACCCCTGGGAATTCTTACAGAACATTTATAGAACCATTGTCTGCCAACCCTATACACGGTCTTGGGTACATTCCCTGCTGCATAGACATACCTAATAGTTCAGCCTGTCCACCCATCTATCCACCCATATACCCATGTTTGCCTTCACTGACAATGCATTACTGTATGTGCAAAAGGGTTCATCTTTGTTGTCTGCACCTCCCACGTACCTCTCTATGTCTTCCTCTTCTTCCATGCCACCACGTTGATCACTCACATTTGGTACATTGCCCTTCTCTTCACCCAAATCAATACTTATCTCTACCTATCTAACAGTGTTCCCTCGCCTTCCCTCCCATCCCTGGTAACCAACAAAGAAAATTTCCTTCCATATATAAACCTTTCCTTGACTTTACAATAATGGACTAATACAATATTTGTCCTTCTGTGATTGACTTATTTCACTCAGTATAATGTCCTCCAAGTTCATCCACGTTATGCGGAGTTTTGCAGATTCTACATTATTCTTTAGGGTTGCATAGTATTCCACTGTGTGTATGTACCATAGTTTGGTTGTCCGTTCCTCAGTTGATGGACACCTAGGTTGTTTCCATCTTTTGGCTATTGTAAATAGTGCTACAATGAACATGGGTGTGCATATATCTGTTCTTGTCATGGTTCTCACTTCTTTAGGATATATACCTAGTAATGGAATGGCTAGGTCAAATGGTATTTCTA
>NW_006921851.1:147854-149390 GCF_000298275.1 Orycteropus afer afer | reverse complement strand
TAAATTTGCCCCTCATTTTTCCTTGAGGAACTTTATAGTTTTATGTTTCACATTTAAGTCTTTGATCCATCTGGAGTTAGTTTTTGTCTGTGCTGTGAGGTACGGCTCTTGTTTCATTCTTCTGCAAACGGATATTCAGTTTTGCCAGCATCATTTACTAAACAAATATTCTCTTTCCCATTTAATGGATTTCGGCCCTTTGTCAAATATCAGCTGACCATAGGTCAATGGATCGATTTCTAGGTTCTCAATTCTATTCTATTGGTCTATGTGTCTGTCATTGTAGCAATACCAGGCAGTTTTGACTACTGTAGTTGTACAGTAGGTTTTGAGATCTGGCAGTGTGAGACCTCCTACTTTGTTTTCCTTCTTCAGTAGTGCTTTGCTTATCTGAGGTCTCTTTCCTTTCCATATAAAGTTAATGATTGTTTTTTCCATATCCTTAAAAATTCTTGTTGGGATCTAGACTGGGATTGCATTGAATGTATAGATTGCTGTGGTGGTTATGTTTGTGTCAACTTGGCTGGGCCTTGTTGAGTGGCTGGGCAGCTGGTGTTAGTTATTCCCCATGATGAGACTGGCAATGAACTCCATGGTGGGACCTACCACAAGCAGCTGAGTAGCTGCCTTTGGGATGTTGTCTGCTTCCTCAATATAAGCAGCAGCTTTGGGAATGGTCTCTAGCTATGGCACGTTTGGACCTTGCATGTAGCTGTGTCATTGTTGAGAAGCCTGCCATGCTCTGCTGACCTTGGGACTTAAAATGGACTTGAATGAATGGCCTGCCCTGTGGTTTGGTAACATCAGGACTGTGCCTTTTTACTTGTCAAACTTGGGCTTGGCAGCCTCAGCAGCTAGCAGCTGTCCGAGTGAAGAAATGCCTCTAGCGCCAGTGGGCCAGGAGCTGAAGGCAGAGCTGAAGTCTATGGCTGAGGGGCTTTCACCAGCCCTAGAGCCTGACACTTTTCTGCCTCTAAACTGTAAGAGAATAAACCCCTGTTTGTTAAGGGCATTCCATTTATGGTATATTCTTTTCAGAGCAGCACTTAGGTAACCAGAAGAATTGCTTTGGATAGAATTGACATTTTCACAATGTTCAATCTTCCTATACATGAGCATAATATGTTTTTCCATTTATGTAGCTCTCTTATGGTTTCTTGAAGTAGTTTTTATAGTTTTCTTTGTACAGGTCTTTTGTGTCCCTGGTAAGATTTATTTGCAAGTGTTCTATTTTTTTGGTAGCTATTGTAAATGGTATTGATTTCCTTATTTCTTTTTCAGCAATATCTTAGCTGGTGTAGAGGAATCCAACTGATTTTTGGATGTTGATATTGTATCCTGCCACGATACTAAATCTCTCAATTAGTTCCAATAGATTTTTGACTGAGTCTCTTGGATTTTCTAGGTATAGGATCATATCATCAGAAAATAGGGATAGTTTGACTTCTTCTTTACCAATTTGGATGCCTTTGATTTCCCTTTCTTGCCTTATTCCCTGTCTAGGACTTCCAGTACAATGTTGAATAGAAGTGGTGA
>NW_006921851.1:144531-147729 GCF_000298275.1 Orycteropus afer afer | reverse complement strand
AATAATGTTGGCTGTTGGTTTTGCATAGATGCCCTTTATTATGTTGAGGAATGTCCCTTCTATTCCTATTTTCCTGAGAGTTTTGATCAGGAATGGGTGTTGGATTTTATCAAATGTCTTTTCTGCATCAATTAATATGATCATGTGGTTCTTTTCCTTTGTTTTATTTATGTGGTGGATGACATTGATTTTTTTCTAATGTTGAACCATCCTTGCATACCTGATATGAAGTGAATGATTTTCTTGATATATTGTTTGAGTCTATTGGTTAGGATTTTGTTGAAGATTTTTGCATCTATGTTCATGAGGGATATTGGTCTGTAGTTTTCCTTTGGAGTGATGTCTTTTGCTTGGTTTTGGTATCAAGGTTATATTCATGAAATATATCAAGGTTATATTCATGAAATGAATTAGGGAGGATTCCATCCTTTTCTATGTTTTGGAACAGTTTGAGAAGGATTGGTGTCAGTTCTTCTCTGAATGTTTGGCAGAATTCTCTGGTGGAACCATCTGGGTCAGGACTTTTTTTTTTTTTTTTGGTAATTTTTTGATGACCTGTTCATTTTCTGCTTTTGTTATGGATCTGTTAAACTTTTCTACATCAGTCTGTGTTAGTTTAGGTAAGTGGTGTGTTTCCAGAAATCTGTCCATTTCTTCCAGATTTTCAAATTTGTTGGAGTCCAGTTCTTCATAGTATCCTGATGTTATCCTTTTTATTTCAGGTGGTTCTGTTTAATGCCACCCATTTCATTTCTTATTTGTGTTTTTTGTATTCTCTCCCCCTTTTCTTTGTTAAATTTTCCAATGGTTTGTCAATTTTATTAATCTTTTCAAAAAACCAACTTCTGTTCTTGTTGAATTTTTCTATTGTCTTTCTATTTTCTGTTTCATTGATTTCTGCTCAAATCTTTATAATTTCCCTTTTTCTGGTGATTGTAGGGTTTTCTTGCTGTTCTTTTTCTAATTGTTGGAGATGTTGGTTTAAAGTGTTGATTTTGGCCTTTTCTTCTTTTTTGATGTGTGCGTTTATTCGTATAAATTGGTCTCTGATCATGGCTTTTGCTGTGTCCCAAAGATTTTGGTAAGTTGTGTTTTCATTCTCTTTTGATTGAAGGAAATTTTGAATTTCATTTTTTATTTCTCCCCTTACCCAGTCTTTCTCAAGGAGGGTGTTGCTCAGTTTCCATGTGTTTACTCTTATTCCATTGATCTTCCTAGTGTTGATTTCTAATTTGATAGCATTATGATCTGAGAAGATGTTTTGCAGTATTTCAATGTTTTAAAATTTATGAAGGCTTGTTTTATGGCCTAACATATGGTCTATCATGGAAAATGTTCCATGTGCACTGGAAAAGAATATATATTATGCTGTTGTTGGGTGAAGTGCTCTATAGATGTCTATAAGGTCAAGTTGGTGGATTGTATTGTTTAGTTCTTCTGCATCTTTGTTGAGTTTCTTTCTAGTTGCTCTATCTATCATTGGAAGTGGTGCATTAAAGTCTCCCAATATGACTGTGGAGTCATCTATTTGCTTGTTAAACTCTTTTAAAGGCTGATTTGTGTATTTTGGGCTCTTTCATTGGGTTCATAGATATTTATTATGGTTATATCTTCTTGTTCAATTTATCCTTTAATCATTATATAATGTCCTTTCTTGTCTCATATAGTGGTTTTTGTCTTAAAGTCAATTTGATCAGAAATTAATCTTGTCACCCTTGCTCTTTTACAGTAAATGTAAATCTTATAACCATAAATATCATCATAGAAAAACTAGGTGGAAAATCAGCCCTGCTACATGTCATAAATACACTATCAAAAAATGCACATATACCAGAAGACAACTAGACAATTAGGTCCCCCTAAAAATTAAACATTTATATGCATCAAAAGAATTCACCAAAAGAGTAAAAAGAGAACCTACAAAGTGGGAAAAAGTTTTTGGCAATGACATATAGGGGCTTATCTCTAACATTCATATAAAACTTCAACACCTCAACAACAACAACAAAAGACAAGCAATGCAATTTAAAAATGTTCAGAGGACATGAAGAGATACTTCACCAAATAAGACATTCAGACAGCTAACAAGGACATGATGAAATGCTTGTTATCTTTTAGCACTAGAGAGCTGCAAATCAAAACAACTGTGAGATATAATCTCACTCCAGCATTAATGGGAAAACTGAAAAGAAAAAAAAAGAAAACAAATACTGGTGAGGGTGTGGAGAAACTAGAACCCTCACACACTGCTGGTGGCATTGTAATCTGGTACAACCACTGCAGAAAGTGGTATGGAGCTACCTTAAGAAGTTGGAAATAGAAATATGACATGATCCAGCAATCCCACTACAAGGTATATTACCTACAGAAAAATGAGCTGTGAAATAAATAGATATATGCACACCCATGTTCATCACAGCATTATTCACTATAACAAAAAGATGGAAACAACCTAAGTGCCCATCACCAGATGAATAGATAAACGAAGTATAATATGTACACACAAAGGAATACTATGAAATGTTAATAATGATGAATCTGTGAAGCACTTCATAACATGGAAGGACATTATGCTAAGTGAAATTAGTTAATCCCAAAAGGACAATTATTGTATAAGACTCTTTTTAATTTTTTTTAAATTGTGATTTGGGTGAAGGTTTACAAAGCAAATTTACTTTCCATACAGAGGTTAATATATACTTTGTCTCATGACATTGGCCACAGTTTACCACAATGCAATGGCTCCCCTCCCTCTTCTTCCCCATAGTTACCTCTTCCCAGTGTCCATCCCTCCATGCACTCCTGCCCCCTGAGCTGTCTCTCTGTGCATAAGCAGCCCTTCTTTCACCCATGATTATTCTCTCCAAGGAGTGTATCTACTTGAGGTAAATGTTAAACTCATATGCCTGTCTTTTGTTTGGCTGGAAACAACAGGTGTAGGTTCAATTCTAGATCTGAAGGGCAGCTAGGGGCCATAGTCTCAGTGGTTCCACCAAGCTCTATCAGACCAGCAAACCTGGTCCCCCCCTTTTTTATTCCTCCAAATGATTTTGAGTTTTGTTCCACATTGTTCTCCCTCTCTATCAAGGGTCTCCTACATAGAACCCCTTCCAAGTGGATGACAGTGGTAGCCGGGCACCATCTAGTCCTTCTGGTCTCACAAACGTATATATAGGCTGCAGATCAGATGGTGTACCA
>NW_006921851.1:143471-144391 GCF_000298275.1 Orycteropus afer afer | reverse complement strand
TTTAAGATCCCAGTCGCTACTCACCAAAGTAGGAGGTGGAACAGTGTTTTGTATAGTATGTTATGCCAATTGAGCTTGATGTCCCCTGCAACTATGATCCCAAGCCCACAGGTTCAACTGTATAAGACTCTTATTGTAAAAGTCAATGAAAAGTTTACACACAGAAAAATCATCCTTTGAAGGTTACCAGGGGTAGGAGGGGAAGGGAGGTTCAGTCACCAAGTAGAGATTGACACTTATTGACTTAGATGAAAGGAAAGGCAATATATAATAAGCAGGAGGTAAGCACGAAATGATCAAGCCAGTGGAAGATACATGGAGGAGCACAAGAGTTCAAGGCAACAAAGGTGAGTACTATTTTATACACAATCTTGCAATAAATGTAATAAAGATAACCTATGAGTGGATATAAGACTCATTAAAAACTTGTGATATACTGATGATACAATCTTGGTTGCTGAAAGTGAAGATGACTGGAAGCACTTATTTATGAAAATCAAAGACTACAGTCTTTAGTACAGATTACACATCAACATAAAGAAAACAAAAATCCTTATAACTGTGCAAATAAGCAACATCACAATAAACTGAGAAAAGATTGAAATTGTCAAAGGTTTCATTTTACTTGGATACACAAATCAATGCCTGTGGAAGCAGCAGTCAAGAAATTGGACGTTGCCGTTCCAGCAAGATGGCGGACTAGGCAGAAGGATTGTGCAGACCCTCTTCAACAAAGAAAAGGGAAACCAATTGGCACAGACACAGAGGATGATCTTGGACCCCTGAGCCTTGAAGGGAAGGATACAGAATTGGACTAAACCCCAGCTAGCAGAAGAATTTGCATGAAAATACCAAAAAAAGGAGACATACGGAGCTGCGGTCTGACAGCGAACTGAGTGACCCTGACAGTACAGGCGGCT
>NW_006921851.1:140018-141536 GCF_000298275.1 Orycteropus afer afer | reverse complement strand
AAAAGACTGTGAAGTCCCAGAATTTCTAAATGGAATCATCACACAGTTTTCCACAGCTGTTGAACTACTTTAACTTCCCACCAGCAGTTGAACTGTGTATTTCTTCCTTCAATTATATTAGAGTTTGCTTCATAAATTGTGGGGCCCTGACATGAAAAGTGGATGGCCCCGATATTCTTCTCAAGCTGTCTTAATCTGGAAGGTCCACTGAAACCTGTACACCATGGGTTACCCTGCGGTTATTTGAAATACCAGTGGTATAGTATCCAGTTTCATAGCAATGCACAAGTCATCACTATATGACAAACTGACAGACGAGTGGTGGGTTGCTGTGGTTAGGTGCCATCAGTAGGTTCCAACTCATAGCAACTCTATGTACAACAGACGGAACACTGCCTGGTCTATGGATATATTAAGAGGTGAAAATGTGAAACTGTTGCTGGCTCAGTCAGTCTCAGTTTCCATGAGCTTTTCATAATCTATGATTCTCATTTTTTTTTTTTTAAGAAATCTAATGTTTAATGTGGGAGCTCTGGTAACATAGTGCCTAAAGCACTCGACTGCTAACCAGAAGGCTGACGGTTCATACCCACCAGTCACGCCTTGGAAGGAAGATGGGGCAATCTACTTCTGTAGTGATACTGCCTCGGAAACACAAGGAGAGGTTGCTATGAGTTGGGTCCGACTCAATGGCACATAACAACAATAACATTTAATGTATTTTTCATACAAAATGGCCACAATAAAACCTTTATGTAGTCAGCTGAAGAAACTACAATAATGTATTCCAATTTTGTAGGAAAAACTAGCTATGCTGGATGTGAAGGAAAGCATGTTGGTATATAACATAGCATCTTCCTAAGGAATCTTCAGGAAAGAAAACAGTGTTTGCTGTATGCCATTTTCCATATGCACTGATTTTAGAATTTAGACTACAAAATAAAATGTCACTTCAGTGACCTTATTCTAATTCTTGAAGTATGGATATCTTTTCATTGGTTTAACAATGTTCAGGGGGCTTGTACAAATAACACCAGTAGATGAAGCAACATTAAGTGTTGGGAAATACTGCCAGCCCTTCAGTGGGCTTAAGTGAGGAGTAGGAGGGGAGGGAAGGAGTTTGTCATGCATGAGATGCAATTCATTGGCAAGGACTTTAACTCATTTATGAAGGTTCCAGTAAGCAATTGTAGCAGAAGATAAAATATAGAAGATGTTATTGTTGTTGTTATGTGCCGTCGAGTCAGACCTGACTCATAGTGACTGATCCCTGGGTTTCTGAGGCAGTGTCACTACGGAGGTGGATTGCCCCATCTTCCTTCCTAGGAGTGGCGGGGGTTTGAACCGCCAGCCTTCTGATTGACAGTCGAGTGCCATAAGCACTATGCTACCAAAATATAGAAGAAGAAAGGAATTATTATGGAAGTGTGCTTGAGTGGATTGGAGTGGAAGTATGGGTGTGTAGTCTCAGCTCCCAGTAAGCACTGGGTCTATGGAGTTTAATATTTATCCATTTCT
>NW_006921851.1:137603-139543 GCF_000298275.1 Orycteropus afer afer | reverse complement strand
TTGGATTCAAAATGGAGTCTTGCCAGTGAGAAGCACTCTTTTTTCCCTCTGGCATCTAAGGACTTTGAAAAGTAGGTACAACAGTTTGAATTAGGAACTTTGGTACTCTGAACAGCTCACTGAATCAGAGTGCACCAAACACAGAAGAGCAGAATTAGAGGAAAGGCACAGGGAGATTATTTAGGAAAGAGCTATTGGCAGAGAACAGACAGGCACCCGAGAGAGGTCACTGGAAACTTTCCTGGGGCAGTCACTGTCTGCCGGGCTAGGACAGCTGCCTGAGATCCCTGAGCCAAGAAGGAAGACACCTTATAGCAGCATATCAGAGACCACTACAATATTCCAGTGGGCAGCAGAAGAGACCTGCCTCCAGCAGCTGATTTTGTCAGTAATTTGGGTTGTCTGGGTGCAGGTGGGCACGGGCACCACTGCTGAGATTCAGACAGAGAACTCACTGTTGCACCAGAAAGACTAGCTCCTTTCTCTCCCAGCGATCACAAAGCGGGCTTGGGTCAGACTGGGAGATGTTCTTTTCTTTGCTATGGGTATTGGGACAGCAGGTCACTAGCAGGTACTACCCCAACTCCAACACAGCTGAAATTGCATGCATCTTTGGTGCCACAGGTGGGAGTTATCACAGACAAACTCCAGAGCCAACCATTAGTGGTCTGGTGGGATTGCATCAGCACTGCAGGCAGATGGGGCTGGAGAGTGAAGAAACTGCAGCTGAGTGTGGTCCCGTGAATTTTGCCTTGGAGCCGTTCTTTGGTGCTGTGGGGCTGTGGAGGTGGGGTCTTTGAGTGTGCCTGAAATTGGCAGAAAGTTGCTACACTCTAACAATAGGAATCTTTCCTGAGGTTGAGCTGTGGTCTTGCAAATAAATATGTCATCAACAATAGCCTGCTCAAAGCCATAGAAACTGATCCTAGCAACACCAAGCTTTCCTTCTTCTGCTCCCACTTTCTCCACCAATAATTTCACTTACTCAATAGACGAAACTATATTCAGCAAATTACCATAAAACCTCCTGCTTCAAACTCTAAACCCTCTTTTCGAAACACAGAAAAACACATATCCACACTACACACAGTGATTCCACCATCACAAAGAAAACAGCAAAGCGACCCAACACACCTGAATCAATAATAAAATAAAACACACCAGCTTCACCTTTTCAAAATATTAAACCATAAAACCAGGACAAAACATATCAACACATAACCAGTAGCTAGAGACAACCTAAAGAGACAGTGCTCTACCACATTCCAGGGGCTTAAAAAGAGGTTCTGCTTTCCAGTAACCCCAAAAACTCTCCAGACCTACACTGCATGACTGAAAAGGTCCTAGTTTACACCTTCTTTTTTTTTCTCTCTCTCTCGTGGTTAACCTCGTTTCTTTTTTTTTCCTGTTTGTTAGTCTGTTCTCTTTCTTCATTATTCTCCTTCTCTATCTTTTTTCTCTTAGTGACCTATTCCCAGATATTTTATATTTACCTGTTTTCTTCTTTTCTTTCTTTCTTTTTTCTTTTTTGGGTTACTGTTCCTGTGTGATTTCTGGGTGTATTATTTGTCCATGTGCTTTTAGTTTTTTCAGTGGTTGTACAACTGTAATTTTTGCCTGAGTGGGAGACAGCAACAGTCCCTATAAGATACAAGTACACTCATACTTCCTACAACTTCACTTACTAAGCAAGAGCCAGCACCTCCTTCTCCACCAACAAGACAATGGTAAAAAACTACCAAGAAGAGCCTGAATCACCATTGGCTACTCTTCACAAACAATTAACAAAGATCTTAATACAATACCATGATGCCTCGGAGACATAAGATCATCACAGTCCACAAAAAGAAGCAAGATAAAGTGGTAGAAACAAGGGAACAGGATACAGACCCAGAACACATCCCTGAGGAAGAAGCAGCATTGGAATTCTCTGATAAGGA
>NW_006921851.1:136409-137043 GCF_000298275.1 Orycteropus afer afer | reverse complement strand
CAAACAGGATAGACCTCAAAAGAAAATCACTGAGATCCGGCAAGATGGTGGACTAGGCAGAAAGACTGCATAGACCTTCTTCAACAAAGAAAAGGGAAACCAATTAACACTGACACAGAAGATAATCCTGGACCCCTGAGACTTGAAGGGAAGGATATAGAAGTGGACTAAACCTCAACTAGCAGAAGAATTTGCATGAAAATACCAAAAAAGGAGACAGATGGCGCTGCAGTCTGGCAGTGATCCTGAGCGATCCTGACAGCACAGACAGCTTGGAGATTCCCGAGTGGTGGTAGGACATAAGAATTAACCTAAAAATCACCCTGCTAGCCAGGGACCACAGGGAGGACTGTGCATGGTGGCTGGGGAACAAATGGAGAAGGTGAAGAGAAAGGTGGGCTGAGCTGTGGACTTTTGCTGGTAAATAGGGTGCTGCCATTTTGAAGGTTTAAAAAGCGGCTTGACTATTTTGGATATTTAAAGAGACAGTGCTCTCATAGATTCCTGGGGCTTAAGAACACGTTCTGCTTTGCAGCAAACCCAAGGACACTCGGGACCTGCAAGACTGACAAGGTACGACATTCCTCTTGTTACTCTTGGTGAACAGAGGTGTGGCCATCCTCCACTCCCACCT
>NW_006921851.1:110114-110557 GCF_000298275.1 Orycteropus afer afer | reverse complement strand
AAAATCATTCATTATGACCAAGTGGCCTTCATATCAAGCATGAAAGAAAAACAATCAATGTCATCCACCACATAAATAAAACAAAGGAAAAGTACCACATGATCACCTCAATTGATGAAGAAGAGACATTTGATAAAATCCAACACCCATTCCTGATCAGTACTCTCAGCAAAATAGGAATAGAAGGTACATTCCTCAACATAATAAAGGACATCTATACAAAACCAACAGCCAACATTATTGTCAATGGAGAGAAACTGAAACCATTCCTCTTGAGAACAGGAACCAGACAAGGATGCCCACTGTCACCACTTCTCTTCAACATTGTACTGGAAGCCCTAACCAGGACCATAAGGCAAGAAAGGGAAATCAAAGTCATCCAAATTGGTAAGGAAGAAGTCAAACTATCCCTATTTGCTGATGATATGATCCTATACCTAGAA
>NW_006921851.1:102933-108939 GCF_000298275.1 Orycteropus afer afer | reverse complement strand
TAGAAATACCATTTGACCCAGCCATTCCATTACTAGGTATATACCCTAAAGAAGTGAGAGCCATGACAAGAACAGACATATGCACACCCATGTTCATTACAGCACTATGTACAATAGCCAAAAGATGGAAACAACCTAGGTGTCCATCATCTGAGGAATGGATATCCAAACTATGGTACATACACACAATGGAACACTATGCAACCCTAAAGAAAAATGTAGAATCTGAAAAACACCGCATAATATGGATAAACTTGGAGGTCATTGTGCTGAGTGAAGTAAGTCAATCACAAAAGAACAAATATTGTATTAGTCCTTTATTGTAATAGTCAAGGAAATGTTTATCTATGGAAAATCATTTTCTTTTTTGGTTACCAGGTGTGGGAGGGTAGGGTAGGGAATACTGTTAGATAGATAGAGATAAGTTTTGATTTGGGTGAAGAAAAGACAATGTACCAAATGTGAATGATCAATATAGTGGCATTGAGGATGAGAAAGACATAGAGAGGTACATGACAGTACAGACAACAAGGATGAACACTTTTGTGCATATAGTATGGCATGGTCAATGAAGGCAAACCGGGTATATGGGTGGATAGATGGGTGGACAGGCTGAAATATTAGGTATGTATATGAAATGGAGAGTGCACCCAAGAATATGTATAGGGTTGGCAGAATGTGGTCCAGTAACTTTATGTGTATGATCTGAATTCCCAGGTGTATAATGGGGCTGACAAGGGGCAAGATTGTAGTCATTGCTTGGTGACAGCGAGCTACCCAGAGGGACTGAGTAGTTGAACCTGTGGGCTTGGGACCATAGTCACAGAGGACTTCAAGCTCAGTTGGCATAACATACTACACAAAACATTGTTCCACCTCCTACTGCAGTGAGTAGCGACTGAGATCTTAAAAGCTTCCAAGCTGCCATCTAGATGCAACGATGGATCTCTCCTTGTCCAGAGCCAAGAAGAATGAAAAAAACCAAAAATTCATGGAAACAATTAGTCCTAGTGACTGGTACACCATCCAATGTGCAGCCTTTATGACTACGAGACCAGAGGAAATAGATGGTGCTTGGCTACAAGTGTCAACCACTTGGAAGAGGATTTTTTTTTTTTTTTTTAATACTCTCCCTGCAAAACAGAATTCCATTTTGGCCTACCTCATTTTTCTTTCTTTCTTCCTATTGTGATTTGGGTGAAGATTTACAGAGCAAATTCACTTTCCATACAGCAGTTCACGTACACTTTGTCTCATGACATTGACCACACTTTACCACAATGCAACAGCTCCCCACCACTTCCTCCCCATAATTACTCCTTCCCAGTGTCCATCCCTCTATGCACTCCTGTCCCCTGAGATGTCTCCCTGTGCATAAGCAGTCCTTCTTTCTCCCATGGATGTTCTCTCCAAGGAGTGCACCCACCTGAGGTAAATGTTCAACTCATGTGCCTGTCTTTTGTTTGGCTGGAAACCACAGGTGTGGGTTCAATTCCAGACCTGAAGGGCAGCTAGAGGCCATAGACTCAGTGGTTCTGCCAGGCTCTATCGGACCAGAAAACCTGCCCCCCCCTTTTTTTCCCTCCAAATGATTTTGAGTTTTGCTCCACATTGGTTTCCCTCTCTATCAAGGATCTCCTACATAGATCCCCTTCCAAGTGGATGACGGTGGTAGCCAGGCACCATCTAGTTCTTCTGGTCTCATAGTCATATAGGCTGCAGATTGGATGGTGTACCAGTCGCTAGGACTAATTGTTTCCATGAATTTTGGTTTTCTTCATTCTTCTTTGCTCTGGACGAGGAGAGACCAATCGTTGCATCTAGATGGCAGCTTGCTAGCTTTTAAGATCCCAGTCAAAGTAGTAGGTGGGACAATGTTTTGTATAGTATGTTATGCCAATTGAGCTTGATGTCTCCTGCAACTATGGTCCAAAGCCCACTGGTTCAGCTACTCAGTCCTTCTTGGTAGCTGGCTGTTATCAAGCAGTGACCAGAACCTTGCCCCTTGTCAGCTCTACTATGCACCTGGGAATTCTGATCATTCACATAAACTTATAGGACCATTATCTGCAACCCTATGCATGTTCTTGGATACCCACCCCATTTCATAGACATACCTAATTGTTCAGCCTTTCCACCCATCTATCCTGCCGTATACCCATGTTTGGTTTCATTGACAATGCAGTACTGTATGTGAAAAATGGTTCATCTTGTTGTCTGTACTTCCCAAATACCTCTCTATGTCTTTCTCATCCTCAATGTCACCATATTGGTCATTCACATTTGGTACATTGCCCTTCTCTTCACCCAAATCAATACTTATCTTTATCTATCTAACAACGTTCCCTGGTAATGAACAAAGAAAATTTCCTTCTATAGATAAACCTTTCCTTAACTTTTACAATAACAGACTAATACAATATTTGTCCTTTTGTGATTGACTTATTTCACTCAGCATAATGTCCTCCAAGTTCATCCACGTTATGTGGTGTTTTGCAGATTCTACATTATTCTTTAGCGTTGCATAGTATTCCATTGTGTGTATATACAATAGTTTGGTTATCCATTCCTCAGTTGATGGACACCTAGGTTGTTTCCATCTTTTGGCTATTGTAAATAGTGATGCGATGAATGTGGGTGTGCATATATCCGTTCTTGTCATGGCTCTCACTTCTTTAGGGTATATACCTAGTAATAGAATGGCTGGGTCAAATGGTATTTCTAATTCCAACTTTTTAAGGAATCACCATACTCCTTTCCACAATGGTTGTTCCATTTTACAGTCTCACTAGCAGTGTATGAGAGTGCCAATCTCTCCACAACCTAACCAACATTTGCTATTTTCTGTCTTATTGAACTTTGCTACCCATGGTGGAGCAAAATGGTATCTCATTGTTGTTTTGATTTTTATCTCTCTAATAGCTAATGATCATGAGCATTTCCTCATATGTTTGTTGGCTGCTTGAATATCTTCCTTGGTGAAGTGACTATTCATGTGGAAGAGGATCTTTGTAGGAGATCCTGGGTAGACAGGGAGAACAATGTGGAACAAAACTCAAAATTATTTGGAAAAAAAAGAAAAAAAGCAGGGAACAGGTTTTCTGGCCCGAGGGAGCCTCTTGGAACCACTGAGACTATGGCTCCTAGCTGCCCTTCAGTTCTGGAATTGAACACACACCTGTGGCTTCCAGGCAAACAATAGACTGGTGTATCAGTTGAGCATTTAGATGAGGTAGATACATTCCTTGGAGAGAATAAGCAGAGAGAAAGAAAGGCTGCTCAGGCACAGGGAGACAGCTCAGAGGGTAGGAGTGCATGGAGAGATGGACACAGGGAAGAGGTAATTATAGGGAGGAAGTGGGAGGGGAGATGTTGCAATATGGTAAATTGTGGTCAATGTCATGAGACAAAGGGTATGTGACCTGCTGTATGGAAAGTGTATTTGCTCTGTACATTTCATCCTAATCACAATTAAAAAAAAAAAGTAATTGGACATTGTATTGGACTGGGAAAATATGCTGCAAGGAACTTCTTTAAAGTGCACAAGAGTAAAGATATAATTTTGAAGACTCCCAAAACCAAAAAACCAAACTCACTGCTGTGGAGTCTGAACTGACTCATAGCGACCCTCTTTGGGTTTCTGAGGCAGTATCACTACTGAAGTAGACTGCCCAAATTTCCTTCCCAGGAGTGGCTGGTTGTTTGAACCGCCAACCTTTTAAAGACTACGGTGCATGTAACTCAAGTTATGTTTTTTTTTTTTTTTTAAATTTTATTGTGATTTGGGTGAAAGTTTACAGAGCAAATTCACTTTCCATACAGCAGCTCACATACACTTTGTCTCATGACATTGGCTACAATTTACCACAATGCAGCAGCTCCCTTCCCAGTTCCTCCAGATAGTTATCTCTTCCCTGTGTCCTTCCTTCTCATGCCCTCTTCCCCCCCCCCCGGCACCAGTTGTCTCCCTATGTATACACAGTCCTTGTATTTTCCAAGTTATGGTATTTTTAAATGCCTCATATTTCATGTGAAAGCTGGACAGTGAGTAAGGAAGACCAAAGATGATTTAATGCCTTTGAATTGGGGTGTTGTTGAAGAATACTGAAAATACTATGGACTGCCAGAAGACCTTCTGGTGGTGTAGTGACTAAGGCATTAGGCTGCTAACCAAAAGTCAGTAGTTTGAACCCACCAGCCACTCTACAGAAGAAAGATTGGGTTGTCTGCTTTCCTAAAGATTTTCAGCTTTGGAAACCCAATGGGGGTCACTATGAGTGAGAATCAACTTGATGGGAGTGAGTTTGAGTGAGTATTCTGGAAGAATGAACAAATCTGTCCTGGAGGAAGTGTAGCTGGAATGCTCCTTGGAAGCAAGAATGGCCAGACTTTGTCTCATCTATTTTGGTCATGTTGTCAGAAGGGACCAGTCTCTGAAGAAGTATATCATGCTTGGTAAAGTAAAGGGTCAGCAAAAAGGGGAAGGCCCTCAATAAGATGGATTGGCACAGTGCCTGCAACCATGGGCTCAAGCACAGCAAAAATTGTGAGCATGGTTCACATAGTTCTGTTGTATATAGGATCTCTATGAGCCGGAGCAGACACACCTAACAACAACAACACGAGTGGATACATAGATAAACATTCATTCTGAATAGGATTGGGGAGGTGAACAGGAGTACACCCACAAATATATACAGATTTGACAGAGGAAATCTCTATATATGTATTTATATGTGCTGTAAACATATCCACAAATACAGTAGAGCATACAGGAGGCAAACTTATGTTTTTGGTTAGTCAAAACCTTGAGGGAATGATTCACTGGGCACGGAGGCTCAGGACCATAGTGTCAGGGGACACAAAGGTAAATTGGCATAATATAGTCAACAAAGACAGTGTTCTACATTCTACTGTGGTGAATAGCCACTGGGATCTTAAGAGCTTGTCAGAGGCCATCTAAGGTACAACTATTGGTTCTCCATGTCCAGAGCAAAGAATAGTGAAGAAACATAAAAAATGCAAGGAAATAGTCTAAAGTAATAATAGACCATATGAACTCCAGCCTCCATGACCATGAGACTAGAAGAACTACATGGTGGCTAACTGCCACTGCTGACAGCTCTGAAAGGGATCACAATAGGAGTTCCCAGATAGCTTCTGAGTTGGTTCCGACTCATACTGAACCAATGTACAACAGAACAAAACCCTGCCTCATCCTGCGCTGTGGTAGTTAGAGTTATGTTTCATCTTGGCTCCTCATCTGGAGCAAATGCTGCCTTTCTGATGTCTCATGGTTGATTGATCTAAGGGGTACATCTCTCTAGGGTAGGTGGGTGCATCTCCCTGGGGTAGGTGTTCTCTTGTAGGTCCTTCTACTGTTTGGCTGAGTGCTAATCCATGTAAGTGAGCTCAATTCCAGACCTGAAGTATAACCTGGGGCCATAGTCTTGGGGGTTCCACCAGTCTCTGTCCAATCAGTAATTCTGGTCACTTTGTATTTTTGAATTTTGTTCCACATTTTCCCCCCTACTGTATCTAGGATCTCCAATTTTGATCCCTTTCTGAGTGGATGGCATTGGTAGCCAGGCACCATGTAGTTCTTTTGGTCTCAGGTTCATGAAGGCTGAGATCCCTGTAGTCCATCATATCCGTGGACAAATTGTTTCCATATGACTTTGATTTTCTGCACTCTTCTTTGCTCCAGATGAAGGGAGACGAATAGTTGCATCTGAGATGGCCACTTGAATGCTTTTGAGACAGTTGCTACTCACCAAAGTAGTATTGAGAACAAGATTTTTGTACTGTGTTGTGCCAACTGAGCTTGATGTTCTCTGAGACCATGGTCCCGAGCCTGGAGCCCTGTTGATTCTCCCCCTTAAAGTGCTTGGTTGTCACTGAGGAGCTACTGCAACCTTGTCCCCTGTTACTTATATAATGTATATGGATATCTTTGTAGCTCAAGCTGCTCTTTGAAATCTGTTCAGCTCTTTTTTTTTTTTTTTT
>NW_006921851.1:93617-95918 GCF_000298275.1 Orycteropus afer afer | reverse complement strand
GTTGTCTCTAGGTGCTGGTTATGTGTTGATTTGTTTTGTCTTGGCTTTACTGTTTAATATTTTGAAAAGCTGAAGCTGGTGTGTTTTATCTTAATATTGATTCAGGTATGTTGGGTTGCTTTGCTGTTTTCTTTGTGATGGTGGAATCACTGTCCATAGTGTGGATATGTGTTTCTGTTTTTTGTACAGGGGGTTTAGAGTTCAAAGCGTGAGGTTTTTTGGTAATTGGTTGAATATGGTTTCTTTTATTGAATGAGTGAAGTTATTGGTGGAGAAGGTGGGAGCAGGAGAAGGAAGCTTAGTGTTGCTAGGGTCGGTTATTAGGGCTTTGAGCTGGATGTTATTGATGAGGTATTTATTTGCAAGACTGAGGCTTGACCTCAGGAAAAATTCCTCTTGTTAGAGGGTCACAAATTTCCACTAATTTCAGGCACACTCAAAAGCCCCACCTCCGCGACCCCACAGTGCCAAAGCATGGCTCCAAGGCAAAATTCGGGGACTGGGCTCAGCTGCAGCTTCTTTGTTCTCTGTGCCCCTTCTGCCCGTGGTGCTGACTCAATCCAGCCAGATCCCCAATGGCCAGCTCTGGAGTTTGTCTGTGATACTGCTTACCTGCTGCACCAAAAATGCACACAATTTCAGGTGTGTTGGACTGGGGTGAGTACCTGAGCAGGCTCTTACTTATGACGTTTTTATTTGTAAGACCACGGCTCTATCTCAGGAAAGATTTGTATTATTAGAGGGTGACAAATTTCTGCCAATTTCATGCCCACTCAAAGCCCCTGCCTCCGGGCCCCACAGCTCCAAAGAACGGCTCCAGGGCAAAATTGGAGTGAGTGCACTCAGCTGCGGTTTTTCTGCTCTCGTGCCCCATCTGCCTGCAGTGGTGATGCAATCCAGCCCGACCGGCAATAGTCAGCTCTGGAGTTTATCTGGGATACCGCCCACCTGTAGCGCCAAAGATGCGTGCAATTTCAGGTGCATAGGACTCGGGGGAGTGCCTGAGCAGGCTTTAATTATGATGTATTTATTTGCAAGTCCACGGCTCAATCTCGGGAAAGATTCGTATTATTACAGGGTCACAAATTTCTGCCAATTTCATGCACATTCAAAGCCCCCGCCTCCAAGGCCCCACCGCGCTAAAGCCTGGCTCCAGGGCAAAATTTGGGGACTGGGCTCAGCTGCAGTTTCTTTGTTCTCTGTGCCCTTCTGCCGGCGGTGCTGACTCAATCCAGCCAGACCACCAATGGCCAGCTCTGGAGTTTGTCTGCAATACCGCCCACCTGTGGCACCAAAGATGCGTGCAATTTTAGCTGTGGTGAATTTGGGGGAGTAACTGCCAGTGATCTGCGATCCTGATAACTGTGGGAAAGAAAAGCAGGGTGTCTCCCAGTCTGACCCAAACCCGCTCTGTAATCTGCTGGGAGGGGAGGGAGTTAGCCTTTCTGGTGCACCAGTGAGATCTCCACCTGTGTGAGAGGAATGGTGTCTGTGACCTGCTGCCCCCTCACCTCCCAAATTACCGACAAAATCAGCCGCTGGAGACAGGTCTTTGCTGGTGCCTGCTGGAATATTGCATTGGTCACTGGTAAGCTGCTATAATTGATCTCGTTCTTGGCTTGGGGATCTCAGGCTGCCACCTCCACCCGGCAGACAGTGACTGCCCCAGAAATGTTTCCAATGGTCTCTCTTAGGTGCCCGTTCATCTTGCAGCAGTAGCTCTTTCCTAAAAAAAAAAAAAAAGAAAAAAAATCTCCCCGTACCTTTCCTCCAATTCTCCTCCTCTGTGTTTGGTGCAATCTGGTTCAGTGAGCTGTTCAGAGAGCCAAAAATCTCAATTCAAACTGTTGTACCTAGTTCTTAAAGTTCTTAGATGCCAGAGGGAAAAAATGCGGAGCTCACTGGCAAGACTCCATTTTGAACCCCCCTGTTCAGCTCTTTTATCTTGTCATTTCTTCCACTTGCTTTAGCTACTCTTTGCTCAAGGGCAAGTTTCAGTGTTTCTTCTGACATCCATTTTGGTCTTTTCTTTCTCATATTTTAATGACCTCTTGCTTTCTTCATGGATAATGTTCTTGATGTCATCCCACATTTCCTCTGGTTTTCAATCAAGAATGAATAGGCTGTTAGGAGATGCCAGGGACACATAAAGCCAATTACTATAATGAAATGTCCAAAGACCTGCAGTTAGTAAACCAAAAGGGAAGAACACACTTGGCATTTCTCAAGCTGAAAGAACTGAAGAAAAAAAATTAAGCCTTGACTTGCAATATTGAAATATTCTACGGGCAAAATATTGAA
>NW_006921851.1:87822-92475 GCF_000298275.1 Orycteropus afer afer | reverse complement strand
ACAATAAATGGAGAAAAGATTGATATTGTCAAAGACTTCATGTTGCTTGGTTCTACAATCAACGCCAGTGGAAGCAGCAGTCGGGACATCAGCCAACACAGCACTGGGCAAAGGGGTTGCAAAAGACCTCTTCTAAGTGCTGACAAGCAAAGACATCTCCTTGAGGACTAAGGTGCACCTGACACAAGCCATGGTATTTTCAGTTGCCTCATATGCATGTGAGAGCTGGACAATGAAGAAGGAAGACTGAAGAATTGATACTTTTAAGTTGTGTTGGCAAAGAATGCTGAAAGTACCATGGACTACTAAAAAAACTAACAAATCTGTCCTGGAGGAAGTGCAGCTGGAATGCTCCTTGGAAGTGAGAATGACCAGATTTCATCTTACATAATTTGGTCATGTTGTCAGAAGGGACCATTCCCTGGAGAACGATGTCATGCTTGGTAAGGTGGAAGGTCAATGAAACAGGGGAAGGCCCCCAATGAGATGGATTGACACAATGACAGTGGCAAAGGGCTCAAGTATAGCAGAGATAGTGGAGCTGGCTCAGGACCGGGTGGTGTTTTGCTCTGCTGTGCATAAAGTCACTATGAGTCAGAGACGACTCAACGACACCTAACAACAACAACATTTTTTTTTTTTTTTTTTAGCACAAATACACATGTAAGAATATCATCAGCCAAATCTATCCATGGTCAGGGGTATATCCTTGTTCACTTACTTACACTTGATCTAATCTGTCTATGCATTTACCCTTAGAGTAGTGTTGTCACTGCTGCTAATACAGTATTGTGCATGTAATAGTATTTACCTCTGTTGTCTATATCTCTTGTTCATGTTTCTGTGTTCTCCTTTTCCCTAATGTCATTGTGTTGGTCACACACGTTTGTTATACTGCCCTCCCATTCACACAAATCAACACATAACTCCTTTTCTTTTTCTTTTTTGTAAACTCTGTACCCAAATCCTACCTCTTACAAGTTCCAACTGAAATGATGCCTTTTATTTATTTATTTATTATTGTGATTTGGGTGAAAATTTACAGAGCAAATACACTTTTCATACAGCAGTTCACATACACTTTGTCTCATGATATTGACTACAATTTACCCCAATGCAACAGCTCACCTCCCACTTCCTCCTGATAGTTACCTCTTTCCAGTGTCCATCCCTCCATGTACTCCTGCCCCCTGAGCTGTCTTTCTGTGCATAAACAGCCCTTCTTTCTCCCATTATTGTTCTCTCCATGAGTGTATCTACCTCAGGTAAATGTTCAACTCATATGCCTGTCTTTCGTTTGGCTGGAAGCCAGGGGTGTGGGTTCAATTCCAGACCTGAAGAGCAGCTAAAGGCCATAGTCTCAGTGGTTCAACCAACTTTTATCAGACCAGCAAACCCGCCCCCCCCCTTTTTTTCCAAATGATTTTAAGTTTTGTTCCACATTGTTCTCTCTCTCTATCAAGGATCTCCTACATAGAACCTCCTCCAAGTTGTTGACAGTGGTAGCTCGGCACCAGCTAGTTCTTCTGGTCTCATAGTTGTATAGGCTGTGGATCACTTGGTATACTAGTCGCCAGGATTAATTCAACACTTAACTCTTAATTAGTCAGAAAATTTCCTTCCCATCCTTGGTAACCAACAAAGTAAATTTCCTTCTCTGTGTAAATCTTTCCTTGACTCTTTGTAATAATGGACTCATACAATATTTGTCCTGTGATCAACATATTTCACTCATAATATCCTCCAGATTAATCCACATTGTGAGGTGATTCACGTATTCTTCATTATTCATTAATATTGCACAGTATTCCATTGTGTGAATGTACCATAGTTTTGTTATTCATTTATCTGTTGATGGGCACTTGGTTGTTTCCATCTCTTTGCTATAGTAAATTGTGCTGTGATGAACATGGGTGTGCATTTGTCTATTCCTGTCGTGGATCTCATCTATTTAGGATATATTTTTAGTAATGGAATTGCTGGATCAAATGATATTTCTATTTCCAATTTTTAAAGAACACGCCATACTGTTTTCCACAATGGTTGTACCATTTTACAGTCTCATAAGCAGTGTATGAGAGATCCAATCTCTCCACACCCTTACCAGCATTTGTTATTTTCTATATTGTTGAACTTTGCTATTAGTGCTGGGGTGAGATGATATTTCATTGTTATTTTGATTTGTGTGGTGGTTAAGGTTATGTGTCAACTTGGCTGGGCCTGGTTTTGAGTGGCTGGGCAGCTGGTTGTAGTTATTCCCCATGGTGAGATTGGTAATCAACTCATGGTGCAATCTACTGGAACAGCCGAGTAGCTGCTTTAGGGATGTGATCTGCTTCCATTATATAAAGAGAAGCTTTGGGAATGGTCAGAAGCTTTTTGGCATGCTTGGACCCTGCATGTAGCTGGGTCTTCATTTAGCAGCCTGCCATGTTTCTAGCTGATGTTGGGACTGTCGTCTCTGGACTTGAATTAGTGGCTTGCCATGTTGTTTGGTAATATTGGGACTGTGCCTTTTTACTTGTCAACTGCAGGCTTGTTAGCCTTAGCAGCCAGCAGCTGCCTGAGTGAAGAGACACCTGTAGATCCAGTGGGCTGGGAGTAAGAGGCAGAACTGAAGCCTAAGGTTGAGGGGTTTTCACCCAGCTCCTAGAACTTGGTGCTTTGAACTCAGACTTCTAGCCTCCTAAACTGTAAGAAAATAAGTCCCTGTTTGTTAAAGCCACATATTTGTGGTATTTTCTGTTAGAGCAGCATGAAATAACAAAAACAATTTGCATCTCTCCAATGGCTAATAATCATGAGCATTTCCTCATGTGTTTGTTGGCTGCTGTATATCTTCTTTAGTGAAGTGTTTGTTCATGTCCTTTGTCCAATTTTGACTTCATTTTTTTTTTTGTCTTTTTGAAAAATGTTGAGATTTTGAAGTTTTTAATAAATTTTTGAGATAAGTCCCTTGTCAGATATGTCATAGCAAATATATATATATTTCCAATTTGTAGGTACCTTTTTTACTCTTGGAGAAGTCTTTTGATGTGCAAAATAATTTAATTTTTAAAAGGTCTCAGTCATCTAGTTTCTCTTTTTGCTGCTTGTGCATTTTGGGTTATGCTTGATATGTCTATTAAATTATGGCCCCCTAGATTTGCCTCTATTTTTGTCTTTGATGAACTTTAGGTTTTGAGTTTTACATTTAAGTCTTTGATGCATCTTCAGTTCGTTTTTGTGTATGGTGTAAGGTATGGATCTTGTTTCATTTTTTCTGCAGTTTTCCAATTTTGTCCACCCCCCCCCCCAATTTTGTCAGCACCATTTGTTAAAGAGTCTATCTCTCTCCCATTTAATGGGTTTTGGCCCCTTGTCAAAGATCAACTGTCTGTAGACGGATGGGTCTATTTCTGAATTCTGAATTCTGTTCCACTGGTCTATTTGTCTACCATTATACCAATACTATGCTGTTTTGACTACTGAGGCTGTATAATAGGTTTTGAGATCTGAGAGTGTGAGACCTTCTACTTTTTTCTTCAATATTGCTTTGCTTATCTAAGGTCTCTTTCCTTTCCATATAAAGTTAGTGATTGGTTTTTCCATGTCCATAAAATATGCTGATGGAATCTGGATCAGGATTGCATTGAATGTATATATTGCTTTGGCTAGTATTGACATTTTCACAATATTCAATCTTCCTATCCATGAACAAGACACATTCTTTCATTTATGTAGGGCTCTTGTGGTTTCTTGTAGTAGTGCTTTGTAGTTTTCTTTGTATAGGTCTTTTGTGTCCCTTTATTCCAAATAAATTTTATCTTTTTTGGTATGCAATGCAATGCAACACTCTGTAGTTGAGTTGGATCTGGCTCATAGCGACCCCTCCTTGGGTTTCCAAGGTGGTATCACTCCTTCCAAGGAGTGGCTGATGGGTTTGAACCACCACCCTTCTGGTTAGCAGTCAAATGCCTTATGCACTATGCCACCAGAGTAGTTATTGCAAACGGTACTATTTTCCTTTTCAGAGATATCTTTGTTGATGTAGAGTAATTAAACTGATTTTTATATGTTGTTCTTTTATCCTGCCACTTTGCTGATCCTTTCAATTAGTTCCACTAATTTTCTTGCTGAGTCTCTTGAGTTTTCTATGTATAGGATCACGTCATCTACAAATAGAGATAGTTTTACTTCCTCTTTGCCAATTTAGATGTCTTTTATTTCTCTTTCTTGCCTTATTTCCCTGGGTAGGATTTAAAATACATTTATTTATTTATTTATTTATTGTGATTTGGGTGAAGGTTTACAGAGCAAATTTACTTTCCATACAGCGGTTCATATATACTTTGTCTCATGACATTGACCACAGTTTACCACAATGCAACAGCTCCCCTCCCATTTCCTCCCCATAGTTATCTCTTCCCCGTGTCCATCCCTCCATGCACTCCTGCTTCCTGAGCTGTCTCCTTGTGCATAAGCAGCCCTTCTTTCTCCCATGATTGTTATCTCCAAGGAGTGTATCTACTTAAGTTAAATATTCAACTCATATGCCTGTCTTTTGTTTGGCTGGAAACCACAGGTGTGGGTTCAGTTCCAGATCTGAAGGGCAGCTAGGGGCCATAGTCTCAGTGGTTCCACCAGGCTCTATCGGACCAGCAAACCTGGTCC
>NW_006921851.1:69161-86584 GCF_000298275.1 Orycteropus afer afer | reverse complement strand
GTGTATGAGAGTCCCAATCTCTTCACAACCTTGCCACATTTGTTATTTTCTGTCTTGTTGAACTTTGCTGCTAGTGCTGGAGCAAGATGGTATCTCATTGTTGTTTTGGTTTGCATCTCTCTAATAGCTAATGATCCTGAGCATTTCCTCATATGTTTGTTGGCCGCTTGAATATCATCCTTGGTGAAGGGTCTATTCATGTCTTTTGCCCATTTTTTAATTGGATTGTTTGTCTTTTTGTTATTGAGGTGTTGGAGTTTTCTATAAATTCTGGAGATAAGCCCTTGTCAGATATATTATTACCAAGATTTCCTAATTTTTTAATTTGAACATTTGTTTCTACTGTCTTGTCCTGTTTTTTTAATTTTTTATTTGTAGCTGTCTGTTGTCTCCTGCACATTTTGAAGTTGTTGTCTTTATTTTTTGGTTGTCTGCTGATTTGTTTCACCCTGGTTGTATCCTTTACTTTGTTTTAATATATCTGGAAGTGTGGAGCAGGTGTATTTCTTTGGTTGTTAGCTTGACTGTGTTGGTGGTGTAACTGATGGGAATGTGAGTGAAGGCTTCTGTTTGTTGTGAAGAAGAGTTGCAGTTGGGATGAGCTGGTGTTTTCCACCATCTGTCATTGATCCTGTGGTTCAGGAGGTATTGGTGTTACTTGTCTGTTGGGTGAGATGGTCAATGTAGTAGATATGGCTGATTAGTGGAGAGTTAATGTGTTCCTCCCTTTGGATGAGAAAGGAAAAATTGAAAAAAAGAAAGAAAGCAAGAGAGAGAGAGAGAAAGAAATCCAAGGAGAAGGAGAGATGAAAATATAGAATAAAAATAGATGATAAGGAACAGGGACAAAGGAAAAAAATATATATATGTATAAGAAAAAGAGAGGGATTAAAAATGGAGTCTCATCAGTAATCACCATGCTATTTCCCTCTAGCATCTTAGTATTTGAAAAACTGGGTATAACACTTTGAATTAGG
The DNA here is from genome assembly GCF_000298275.1 of Orycteropus afer afer. Taxonomy (NCBI): domain Eukaryota; kingdom Metazoa; phylum Chordata; class Mammalia; order Tubulidentata; family Orycteropodidae; genus Orycteropus; species Orycteropus afer. The sequence goes on along the minus strand of NW_006921851.1, from coordinate 85,607 downwards.
GATTCTGGTGCTCTGAACAGCTCACTGAGTAGAATTAAAAAGGAGAAAGGGATGTGGTGGGGGGAATAATAAGATCAGAAGATCTATCCTGTGGAGTGCTGACAGGCAGCCAAGAAAGGCCATCAGAGACCTCCCTAGGTTAAACAAGAAGACACACCACACCAGCATACCAGTTACCACACCAGCATACTAGTGATCACCCCAAGGATCCACCTTCAGCATCTGATTTGATCAGTAATGTGGGTTGGCTAGGTGCAAACGGGCATGGCCAGCACTGCTGAAACCTGAGCAGAGAGTCCATTGGGGCCACAAGAGGGCGGGCCCAGGGAGGTACCCCTGCAGTGGATCACTGATCAGGCTTGGGTCAGCTTAGTGATACTGAGGGGCCAGCGTTTGCCTTTGTCACTAATATTGGAACTACAAGTTGCGCAGGCACTGGCCTGGCTCCTGCGCTGCTGAAACCAAGAAGATCTTTGGCACGGTGGGTGGGCGGACACAGAGAGGAACTCCTGTGGCATACCATGGTCTGGGGCAGTGCTGTGGATCAAATCTGGAGATCCTGGATAGAGTGGAAGGAAAATCATGGAACAAAATCCAAAAACTCAATAATGACCAGAATTACTGGTCAGATGGAGTCTGGTGAGACCCCAAATACTATGGTCTGAGATACATTCTGGGTCTGGAATAAAGCTCATTCCCAGAGGCTGGCTGTCATCTGAATAGTAAACAAGATGTATTTGAAGAGCACTCAACCCAGGGTGATGCATCCACGTACTCTATGGAAATGCATCCTTTGTAGCAATCAACCACTGGGCACCAAAGGGGCAGCATTTACATGGAGAAAATGCAGGACAAACAGGAGTGTATAACTATAAGGAGCATGAGGAGAGGGTTACTGGGCAGGGAGGCGAGGAGACTGGGTTAGGGTTGGGTGTTGGAGACCAAGGAAAAGATTTTTTGAAAGGATATGATTGTAAGGCACATGTTCTAATAGCAACAAGAGATGGCAAGGCCTCTCTTATAGTTGAATGCTTACTTAGCAGAATATTGAATGTCAAGAATAATTATTATTCCAGTTTTCATGCTTATTATATTATAGGAGCATTTCATACTTTGGGTCATTATGCCCTAGTAATTAGTGTTTAGTTAATAGGTTACTTCAGTTATACATATTTATTATCTTGATAGAACAATTTATACTTTAAAATAATGTATTTTAGCAAATATTTTACTGTTCCTGTAAAAGCTTTTAATCTAACTAATCATCTGTTACCTCTGGGTACATAGAAGAGTAAAATTTTAACTTTGTGAAAGAATATTTAATTGCATTAAACATATTCCTTTTAACTTTGTAGAAAATACTTGATCATATTAAGCAGATTCCAAGAATAATGATGTAATCATGTATTAATGTATAAATAAAGTAGAAAGTGGACATCAGGGGTTGCTCTCACAGAATACGCAGAGCATCTGCCTGGCTCCCATTTCTTTTAAATCCTTTAATCCTTTCATGTTGTTCTGTTTAGAACAGTCAGTTTTATCTTCCAATTGCCTTTACTTTTGCATCGTTTGGAAGTTTTGTACCTATACTATTTATTACCTCTTTCTGGTTTGTAGTTGTCCTCATTTTCCAATTCATGCCTCTGGTTCCCTGTTTACAGCCTTGTAAATTTATTTTAATTTGAATACTTCTATAACTAGGTTGATTTCTGGTTATGTTATTATGCACATTAATTATTAGTTGTTGTCTGCTGCTATTGGTTCTCTGTCTGTAGGACTCTCTGTAGCATCTGCTAAAGATGTAAGGTTGATCTGCTTTTAACAAATTTTCTTAATTTTTGTTTATCTGGAAATGTCCTAACTTCACCATCACATTGGAGGGAAAATTTTGCTGAGAAATCAGAGTTCAGTTTTATTGGTGGTACATTTTAGGTAACTTTTCATTTTACTCATGCTGCTTTCAGGATTCTTTCTTTGTCTTTGGTTTTGGTGAATTTGGTTATGCTATGTCTCAGTGATTTTCTTTTTGGGCCTACCCTGTTTGTTGGAAGAGAATTTCCCTGATATGATGGAAGACAAAAATATATATATTCAAGAAGTTCAACAAACCCCAAATAAGATAGACCCCCAAAAGAAAATCACCAAGACATATCATCATCAAACTCACCAAAACCAAAGACAAAGAAATAATCCTGAAAGCAGCATGGGAAAAATGAAGAGTTACCTACAAGGGGCAACCAATAAGACTAAGCTCAGATTTCTCAGCAGAAATCATGCAAGCAAGACGACAATGTGATGGTATATATAAAACCCTGAAAGAAAAAGATTTCCAACCAAGAATTGTATATTCAGCAAAATTGTCCCTCAAATATAATGGTGAAATCAAAAGATTTCCAGATAAGCAAAAATTAAGGGCATTTGTTAAAACCAGACCAATCTTATGAAAGATCTAACGGGAGTTCCTTGGACAGAGAACCTACAACAGCAAACAACAACCGACCATTAACACACATGATGACATAACCCAGAAACCAACCCTGTTATGGAAGTATCCAAAGTAAATTAGCCTACAACATTGTAAACAGGGAACCAGAGACATCAATTGACAAATGAGGATAACTACAAACCAAAAAGAGGGAAAAAATGGTGTAGTTGCGGAACTTCTAAATGGTAGGAAAGTCAAGACAACTGCAAGATAGAATGGACTGTTCTAAACTTGGCAAGAAAATTCTAAATCACAGGGTAACCTTAGAGAAAAATTATAAACCTTCACATCACAATAAAAAAGAGGACAAGCACAAATATTTAGCAAATACTAAACCAATATCAATGAAGCAAGTGATAACACACTTCATAAACAAAACAAGCTCAGCAAAGAAATGAATAGACACTTCATGAAAGAGGATATTCAGGTGGCCAGCAAATACATGAAGACAATCATTAGCCATTGGACAGATACAAATCAAAACAACAATGAGATACCATCTCACCCTGGCACTAAAGGCAAAGTTCAACAAGACAGAAAATAATAAATGCTGGCAAGGATGTGGAGAGATTGGGACTCTCATGCCCTGCTGGTGGGACTGTCAGATGATACAACCACTGTGGAAAGCAGTATGGTGATTCCTTTAAAAGCTGGAATTAGAAATACCATTTGACCACCAATCCCATTACTAGGTATATATCCTAAAGAAGTGACAGCCAGGACAAGAACAGATATATGTACACCTATGTTCATCACAGCACTATTTACAATAGCAAAAGAATGGAAACAATCTAGGTGCCCATCAACAGAAGAATGGATAACTAAACTGTGGTACGTACACACAACAGAATACTATGCAACACTAAAGAATATTGCAGAATCTGCAAAACACCACATAACATGCATGAACTTGGAGGACATTATTCTGAGTGAAGTAAGTCAATCACAGGAGGACAAATATGGTTTTAGTTCATTATTGTAAAAAGTCAAGGAAAGGTTTGTATATGGAAGGAAATATTGTCAGTCCTCAGGGATGGGAGAAGAAGGGAGTAAACACTGCAAAAAACAAACAAACAAACAAAAAACCAATCAAAAAAACATTGACCCATGTCACTTTAATTTTGTGTAGTTCACTGTACACAAATTATATTTCAATAAATTGTATTTTTTTAAAAAAGGTTCCAGTCATCTACGTTCTCTTTCACTGCCAGCGCATTGTGGGTTATGCTTGATACTCTATTTATGCCATAAATTAGGGCCCCTAGATTTGCCCCTCTTTTATCTTTGATAAGCTTTATAGTTTGGGGTTTTACAGTTAAGTCTTTGATCCAACTTGAGTTTGTTTTTATGTATGGGGTGAGGTATGGGTCTTGTTTCATTTTTCTGCAAGTGGATATCCAGTTTTTCCAGCACCATTTGTTAAGGAGGCTGTCTCTCCCTCATTTAATGGGTTTTGGTCCTTTGTCAAAGATCAGCTGTCCATACATGGATGGGTCTATTTCTGGGTTTTTGATTCTGTTCCATTAGTCTATATGTATAACATCCTACCAATACCACGCCATTTTAACTATTGTGGCTGTATAGTAGGTTTTGAGATCCTGGAGTGAGAGACCTCCTACTTTGTTTTTCTCCAGTAGTGCTTTGCTTATCCATGGTCTCTTTCCTTTCCATATGAAATTAATAATTGGTTTTTCCATATACTTAAAAAATGTTGATGGTATCTGGATTGGGATTGCATTGCATGTGTAGATTGCTTTCAGTAATATTGACATTTTCACAATATTCAGTCTTCCTGTCCATGAACAAGGCAGGTTCTTCCATTATTTATGTAGATCCCTTGTAGTTTCTTGTGGTAGTGTTTTGCAGTTTTCTTTGTATATGTTTTTTGTGTCTCTGGTAAGATTTATTCCTAGATATTTTATCTTTTTGGTTGTTGTTGTTGGTATGTGCTGTGGAGTTGGACCGACTCATATCGACCCCTCCTTAGGTTCCTGAGGAGGTATTACTATGGAAGTAGATTGCCCAACCTTCCTTCCGAGGAGTGGCTGGTGGGTTTGAATTGCCAGCCTTCTGGTTAGCAGTCAAGTGCCTTAGGCACTACGGTAGCTATTGTAAATGGTATTGTTTTCCTTATTTCCTTTTCAGAGGCCTCTTTTTTGATGTAGAGGAATCCAGCTGATTTTTGTATGTTGACCTTGTATCCTGCCATTTTGCTGAACATCTCTATTTGTTCCAGTAGCTTTTTTGCTGAGTCTCTTGGGTTTTCTATGTATGATATCATGTTGTTCACAAATAGAGAGCTTTACTTCCTCTTTGCCAATTTATATGCCTTTTATTTCTCTTTCTTGTCTTAATTGCCGTGGCTAGGATTTCCAATACAATGTTAAATAGTCGTGATAGAAGGCATCCATGTCTAGTTCCCGTTTGCAAGAGGAATGCTTTGAGTCTTTCTCTGTTAACAATAATGTTGGCTGTCACCTTTACATATATGCCCTTTATTATATTGAGGAATTTCCCTTCTATCTCTATTTTGCTGAGAGTTCTGAACAGGAACAGGTGTTGGATCTTGCCAAATGTCTTTTCTACATTGATTTATATCATCATATGGTTCTTTTGTTTTGTTTTGTTTATGTGGTGGATTACACTGATTGTTTTTCTGATGTTGAACCATCCTTGCACATCAGGGATGAATCCTACTTGGTCAGGATGTACTACTTTTTGCTTTGTTGTTGGATTCTGTTGGCTAGGGTTTTTGTTTTTTAAAAATAATTTTACATCTATATACATGAGGGATATTGGTCTGTAGTTTTCCTTTTTAGTGGTGTCTTTTCCTGGTTTTGGTATCAGTGCTATGCTTGTTTCATAGGATGAATTTTGAAGCATCCCATCCTTTTCTATGTTCTGGAATAGTTTAAGTGTCAACTCTTCCCTGAATGTTTGGTAAAATTCTCCAGTGAAGTCATCTGGGCCAAGACTGTTTCTTGTGGGAAGTTTTTTTTTTTTTTTTTTTTAATGACTTGCTCAATTTCTTCTTTTGTTATGGGTCTTTTCAAGCATTCTGTCTCCAATTGGGATAGTTCAGGTAGGTCTTGTGTTTCTAGAAACTTGTCCATATCTTCTAGCTTCTCAAATCTGTTGGAGTATTAAATGTTTGGTAGCTATTGTAAATGGTATTGTTTTCCTTCATTATATTCCTTCATAATATTCTGTCAATATATTTTTTATTTCCATTGGTTCTGTTGTGATGTTGTCCTTTTTGTTTATTATTCTTGTTATTTGCAACTTTATACCATTGTGATCTGAGAAGATGTTTTGTAGCATTTCTATGTTTTTTTAATTTATTGAGGTTTGTTTTGTGTCCTAACATATGGTCTATTCTGGAGAATGATCCATGTGCACTGGAGAAGAATATGTATTGTGCTTTCAAATGGGCATCTAAGATGTAGCTAATGGTCTCCTATTGTCAGAAGCAAAGAAGAGTGTAAAAAAAATAAGGGCATTTGGAAGCAATAAGCCCTAGGACATCATGGCCCTTGAGACCAGAACTAGATGGTGCCCAGCTACCAATGCAAACCACTCAGGAAAGAATCAATTCTGGAGATCCTGGATAGAATGGGAGGGAAAATGTGGAACAAAACCCAAAAACTCAGTAATGACCAGAATTACTGGTCGGATGGGGTCTGATGGGACTGCCAATACTATGGCCCTGGGATACGTTCTGGGCCTGGAATAAAACTCACTCCCAGGGGCTGGCTCTCACCCCAATAGTAAACAAGGAGTACACACAGACCACTCAACCTAGGATGAAGCACCCAAATACTCTATGGAAATGCATCTATTGGAACAATTGACCACGAGGTACCAGCAGGGCAACATTCACATGGAAGAAATGCAGGACACATTGGAATGCATAACTATGAGGGGCACAGGACAGGTGGTTACTGGGCAGGAAGGGGAGGAGACTCGGTTAGGTTTGGGGATGGTAAATGGGGAGTGAAACTAAATGTACACATAATGTTGAATGCAAACCAAACTCTGCTCTGTAAACTTGCACCTAAAGCACAATAATAATAATAAAAGAATATGTATTGTGCTTTTTTTGGGTGGAGTGCTCTGTATCTGTCTACGAGGTCAAGTTGGTTGGTTGTATTGTTGAGTTCTTCTATATCTTTGTTGACTTTTTTCCTAGTTCTGTCCCTCCTTAACGTGGTGTGTTAAAATCTCTTACTACTATTGTAGAGTTGTCCATTTTTCCTTTCAATTCAGTTAATATTTACTTCACTTATTTTGGAAATCTTTTATCGGGTGTATAAATATTAATTATGGTGATATCTTCTTGGTCAATTGATCCTTTAAGCATCATATAATGTCCTTCTTTGCCCCTTATGCTGGTTTTCACCTTGAAGTCTATTTTATCAGAAATTAATATTGCCACTCCTGCTCTTTTTTGGTTGCCATTAGTTTGGTAAATTTTTTCCACCCTTTATTTTCAGTTTGTTTTTACCTTTGTGGCTTAGGTAGGTCTTTTGTATGCAGCATATCGATGGGCCTTTTCTTATCCAATCAGCCACTCTCTTCTCTTGACTGGACCCACTTCATCCATTCACATTGAATGTGATTAGTGATAGGTATGAATTTATTCCTGTCATTCTATTTTGGGTTTTTTTTTTTTTTTTTTGTATTGGTGATTTCCTTGTTCCAAATATTTTTCTGAGCTGAACTCATTTTGTTATCAAGTGTTTTTTCTCTTTTCTTCTTTAATGTTGGTTGTGTGCTTACTAAGCCCACATGCTTTTCTTCTTTCTGGGTTTGCTTAGGGAGGTTGTTAATTTTCTTTGTGGTTATGCTGAAGTAAATTCTTGTCTCCTTAAGTTTGGAACAGTTAGTTCTATAAAGACATTGTCCTGCCTTTCTCTCCAGTTTGAAGTTTTGTAATTAGAACTTTTATTCCCTCTATTTGCTTTGTTCCTGGTGTCATTTGCAGATTGACTCCCTTATTTCTTTATGCACATTGTTTCATGAGCTTATTTTGAGGATCTATTTCTGGTTTGGTTTCTAAATGGTGATGCCAAGTGTCCTGATTTTAATTTGTTGTTCTCTGTTGAGGGTTCTTGTAGGCTTGGTCTAGTTTTCACAAATTCTTTAATTTCTGTTTGTCTGAGAATGTCTTGATTTCACCCTCATATTTGAGGGACAATTTAGCTGACATAGAATTCTTGGTTAGAAGTTCTTTTCCTTCAAGGTTTTATACATGCTGTCCCATTGTCTTCTTGCCTGCAAGGTTTCTGCTGAGTAATCAGAACTTAGTCTTATTGGTTGTCCATTGTAGGAGACATTTCATTTTTCCCAAGCTGCTCCCAAGAGTCTTTCTTTATCTTGGTCTTGGAGAGTTTGATTTTAATATGTCTTGGTAACTTTGTTTTGAGGTCTATCCTATATGGGATTCATTGAGCTTCTTGTACAGCTATCTTTTCTTCCTTCATGATATGGGGAAAATTTTCTGTTAGCAAGTTTTCCACAATATTCTCAGTGGTTTTTTTTTGGGGTGTGTGTGTGTGTTTTTGTTTATGTGTTTGTTTGTTTGTTTTGCTTCCTCTTGTTCTGGTTTCCAGTGAAGCCTATGTTGTTTCTTTTCATGTCATCCCATATAACCCTTAGGTTCTCTTCATTTCTCTTAAATCTTTGTTTTGGTTTCTCTTCATACAGGCTGGCATCTGTATTCTAGTTGGGAAATGCATTCTTCACCCAGTTCTGGTCTACTCTTTTGTCCTGCCACTGTGTTGTCTAACTGTAATTTTAATGTTCATCTCCTGGATTTCTAATTGCTGTTTTTGTTCTAATTGTGTATTTATCTTGTCATTTTGTTCCTGAATGGTTTTCCTGAATTCTTTCAGGGTACTGTCTGCTCATTGATTCTGTTTTTGGTTTCCTTGAGCTCTTGGAGAGTCTTATATACATATCTTCTGAATTCCTTCTCAGATAATCCCATTGCCTGTTCTTATTCCATGATAGATAATTCTTTAGCCTGGGGTTTTGTTTCTATTGTCTTGCTTTGTTTTTTTGTTTGATTCGAGGTTGTCTGCTGTTTCTTAGACATTTTGAAGTTGTTCTCTTTAACTGTTAGCTATGTATTGATATGTTTTACCCTGATTTTATGTTTCACTACATCTGAAAGTGTGGAGCAGGTGTACTTTTTTGGTTATTAATTCAGTTGTACTGGGCTGCTCTCCAGTTCTCTTTGCCTTGGTGGAATCACTGGTGGGGATATGGATGCAGGTCTCTGTTTATCATGAAGGGGATTTGGTGTTGGGATGAGCAAGTGTTGTGGTGGTTTAGTGTTTTTCTTCTATTGGATGATACAGAGAAGGAGGGGAAAAAGGAGAAAAAGAAAAAAAAAAAAAAAAAGGAACCAGTAGTGAGTCTCTGTTTTCTGAGTTTGGGCAAGGTGCTGCTGGCTCAGGTAGTGTTGTTTGTGTCTTGCTGGGACAGCTACTAATTATCATGTACTACTACCAATCAAAGATCCGTGGTTCAAGATAGACAGAGAGCCTGATGGGTAGAGGGTCACCACTTTCCACTTGAATCAAGAAGCTGGGAAAACTCTGTACTCTGGTCCACTCTGTGCTAAAAAGTGCTCATGGAAGAGTTGAACTTCAGCCCGCTGCTCTGCACTCACTCTGGGGCTCCACACACTTGGAGGGACATTTCCTCCTTCCCCTACTCCTTTCTGAACTCCATGGAAGCCTGAGTCAAGGGGGATTTTCATCTGTTTCCCAGCAAGGTTATCTGATCACTCAGCTCAGCTCCCAAGGTCTCTGTAAAAAAAGTCTTGGTGTGGATGTTCTGAATCCCCAGTACTTCTGTGGATTCCATGATTTTTTTCCCCTCCCTCTCACTTCCAATCCCTTTTGTATTACTAATGAGACCTCCAATTCTCCTTCTCTCTGTCTCTCCACCAACTAGGCAGGTTTGTTTATTTTTCTCAGTGGTTCAATGTGCTCTTTTTCTCTGTGTCCACTAAATCTGGCACCTTATCTTCTCCTTAGTTGCTCATAACTCCAGTATCATTGTTTTCATCTGCTTTACCTAGTTATTCAGGAATTGAGATGCTAGAGGGAACAAAAATGTGGGCTACAGGTATGATGCCATCTTCCCCCTTCCATTTGTTGTTTTTGTATGGATTCAAATTTTTCATTTATTTAGTGTATTTGTTTTTGTATTCTTTTCCTAACTTGTTCTAGAGTTTTGTTGGTGTTTTCCTTAATTTTTTCCCCAGTGTTTTCATTGATCTGTCTCTCAATCCATTCAAGTCACATAAATAAAATTCTTTTGAATTTTTTATTAGACAGTTCCAATGCTGCTTCTTCCTCAGAGAGGTTTTCTGGGTCTGTATCCTATTCCCTTGTTTGTATTACTATATCTTGCTTCTTTGTGTGAATAGGAATGGTCATTTGTCTTCAAGATATTATGATGTCATTGTATTTATATTTCTACTATATTTGCTAGTTTGGCAGTACTTAAGCACTCACTTGTTTCCCGGTGAGTGTGATATAGGATGAGACTGTGTGCACATATCTCTGTCAGCTGTTAATGATGAGCAATTGAGGGTGAATTGGGCTGTATTGCCCACTGTCTGTCACCAATTTGTTGATACAGAAGCAATTTTGGCCCTCACCCAATGAGTGGGGCTGCAGGATGTGCAGATGTGGTTGGGTGGTATGGGCATGATTGCTGTCTCTCACCCAGTTAAACAAAAATAAAATAAAATAAAATAAAAACAAGGGAAGAAAAAACATAAACCTCATAAACAAATAATGATAAACAAAAAAAAAAAAAAAAAGATGAAAAAAGGCAACAAAATAAAATAAAAAAGACAAAAGGATGACAAAGAGGAAACAAACACAATATCTGGGGAGGGAGAATAAGAGACAAGAACAAGAGAAAAATAATCATAAAGAAAAAATAAGAAAAATGCTAAAGGAGAAAGAAGGGATGGGAAGAACCAAAAGACGGGGGAAAAAAAGAAAAGGAAAAAGAAGGGAAGCAGGAAAAGGGAGAGGAATCAGGGAAAGGAAAGAGAAAAAAAAAAAAAGAGAAAGGAAGGAAAAAAAGTATAATTTAAAAATAAAACTGGGTGTGGGGCAGGGCATCCAGGCTCTGTTTCTGCTGGCTAAGCAGGCTATGGGAAGCAGAGTACCTGGTCCTGGTACTAGTTCCTGCCTGCCAGAAGGAAACTGGGACAGGACACCTGATCTCAGAAGAGTTCCTGTTGATCCAGAAGAAGTCTAGGGGCAAGGAATCTGGACCTAGAAAAAGTACCTGCTAGCCCAAATGGTGGTAGGACCAAGGCACCTGATATCAGAAGGAATTCCTGCCTGCTCAAAATGCAGCTGGGAATAGAGCACCCAGTCTCAGAAAAATTTCCTGCTGTCCCAAAATGCAGCTGGGTTCAGGGCCCCTTCTCCCAGAAAAAGTTCCTAGCATTCCCAAAGGGGAGCTTAATGTAGGACACCTGAACCCAGTAACAGTTTTTGCCAGCCAAAAATGCTGCAGGGAGCAGGGTACCTGATCTCAGAGCTAATTCCTATCTACTGAAGGCAACTGGGGCAGAGTACTTATTTCAGACTAGTTCCTGCTGATGAAAACAGTGTTTGTGGGCAGGGCTCCTAGACCCTGAAAAGGTCTCTGCTAGTCCCAAAGGTGATTGGGAGCAAGGGAACTGGCTCCAGAGGGAGTTCCAGCCAGTTCAAAAAGCAGCTGTGGGCAAGTCTTGTAGACCCAGACAAAATTCCTGCTGTTTCAAAAGATAACTGGGAGCAGGGTCCCATTCCCAGAAAAAAGGATTCTTTGGTCCCAAAATCCTGCTGTATGTAGGGTATCCAGTCTCAGAAAAAATTCATACTGGCCCAAAATGTGGCTAGGAACAGACCACTTAGGGTTAGGACCAGTTCCTTCCTGCCCAGAAGGCAGCTGGTTGCAGGGTGACCAGACGAGATGGAATTCCTGCTGGGCCAGAAGGTAGGTGGACATGTGGGATGGTCAAGTTTCCATTCACCTGGGGTGTGGGTACAAGGGTAACAAGGGGAATATCACACCTTTCTAGTTGTCAGCCTTCAGTGCAGTTGTCCATGCTGCCCTCAGCAACCAAAACTTATTCTTAGGTTGCTACTGGGAATGCCACTTGCAATTACTCAAAATGGTCATGCCACTTGCAAATATTCAAAATGGCTGAGCCCTCAGATAACTCTGTTTGTCTCTTTATTTGGTGTTTTCCTTTTTAGTCATCAGCCACCTGTGCAGTTTCCCATGCAGTCTTTGGCAAGCAGAGCTAATTCTTAGGTTGTTGCCTGGATTGTAACACCACTTGTAAATATCCAAATTGTCCATGCTGTCAGGACAGCCAACTGTCTGCAGCTCCATTTGTCTCTTTATTCACTGTTTTTATTCAGGTTCTTCCACTAGTTGGTATTTAATCCACTTTTTTCCCCCCTAACTCTTATTGTGATGAAAACATACACAACAAGAAGCTCACCAACATAACAACTTCCACATTTACAGCTCAGAGACATTGATGACATTTTTCATATTGTGCCACCATTATTGTTATCCTTTTCCAAAATATTGCACCACCATTAGCATAAACTCAATATCCTGAAAACAGAAGCTTCCCCTTTCCCCCTCCCTCCTACCACAGTAACCAATAATAATCTTTGGTTTATTTTATTTTCTTTCTTTCTTTTTTTTTAACTGAGCTGGTCATTTTCTCTCCTCATCCCTCCCATCCCTGGTAACCAACAAAGAAAATTTCCTTCCATATATAAATCTTTCCTTGACTTACCATAGTGGACTCCTACAATACTTGTCCTTCTGTGATTGACTTATTTCACTCAACATAATGTCCTCCAAGTTCATCCATGTTATGCAGTGTTTTTCAGATTCTACATTATTCTTCAGTGTTGTATAGTATTCCATTGTGTGTATGTACCATAATTTGCTTATCCATTCTTCTGTTGATGGACACTAGTTTGTTTCCATCTCTTTGCTATTGTGAATAGTGCTGTAATGAACATGAGTGTGCATATACCTATTCGTGTCTTGGCTCTCACTTATATAGGATGTATACATAGTAATTGGATTACTGAATAAAATGGCATTTCCATTTTCAACTTTTTAAGGAATTGCCGTACTGATTTCCAGCAGTTGTATCATTTTATAGTCCCATCAGCAGTGTATTAGAGTCTGAATCTTTCCCATCCTCAGCAACATTTGTTACTTCCTGTCTTGTTGAACTTTGCTATTAGTGCTGGGGTGAGATGGTATCTCACTGTTGTTTTGGTTTGCATCTCTCTAATGACTAGTGATCGTGAACATTTCTTCATGTGTTTGTTGGCTGCCTGAATATCTTCTTTGGTGAAGTGTCTGTTCAAGTATTCTGCCCATTTTTTAATTGGTCAATCCACTTCTTTATCCTTCCCTTCAAAGGTCAGGTTCCAGGATTATCTTCTGTATCTGTTTCAATAGTGGTCTGGTTACCTTGTACTGCTCTGACAGGAAATATATCACAAACGGGATAGCCTTAACAAACAGTTTATTCTCTTACGGTTTGGGAGGCTAGAAGTCCGATCAGGAGGCTAGAAGTGCCAGGCTGTAGGGGCTGTGTGAAAGCCCCTCAACCTTGGGCTTCAGCTCTGCTTCTTGCCCCCAGCTCACTGAAGCTAGAGGCATCTCTTCACTCAGACAGCTATTGGCTGCTGAGACTAATAAGCCCAAGGTCAACAAATAAAATGGCACAGTCCCAATGTTACCAAAGCACACAGCAGGCCATTAATTCAAGTCCATTGTAAGTCCCCAGGTCGGCAGAGCATGGCAGGCTGTTGAACAATGACTTGGCTACACGCAGGGTCCAAGCATGCCATAAGCTAGAGACCATCCCTAAAGCTGCTTCTTATATATGGGAAGCAGACCACATACCCAAAGGCTGCTCACAGTATGGAGTTGATTACCAGTCTCATCATGGGGAATACTACATCCAGCTGCCCAGCCACTCAACCAGGCCCAGCCAAGTTGACACACAAACTTAACTACCACAAATTGGTTTCTCATTTCTTTGTTGCAGAGGGTCTGTGCAGCTTGTCTGCCTATTTTACCATATTTCAGAAAGTCTGAACTCATCCCTTTTTGGTTTTACCTTATATGCAGCTCACACTATCAAGACTGTGTTTCAAAATCTCATCCAAGGCCATAAATTCATTACACACTTTTTTTTTCTTTCTAGATTATCACAGCAACAATATTTCAAATGTTTTACTATTATATAAGTCACCATGTCCCCAAAGTCCTATAACATTGCCCAGACCCAAAATCAATGCTGTAGGTTTTAGTTTTCAGGTAAAGAAACAGATCAAAAGGTACCAATTACTGTATTACTTAGGGTTCTACTCTAATAATGCTGTGTAACAAACAACCCCCAAATTGAGCACCAAGTATTCACTTCTTACTCACAGGTTGTCCATGATTTTGCTGACTTCCATTGACATCAACTGGGCTAGGCTGAATTCCTGGCTCTGGGTAGGATTCTTATATATCCCCATTCTAGACTTCAGGCTGAAGGAGAAATGACTACCAAAGCATGCTCTTGTCATGGGAGAGGAGGAAAATTCAAGAGTTCAAGCCAAACCATATAAGCATGTCCCTGATTCAATGTAGCTTGACCACTTTTTTTTTTTTTTTTTTTTTCCCAGAGTAGGATTTGTTTTGGTTACCTACTGCCACCTAGTACCACCAATGGGCAGTTTTATACAAACAGGGATTAACTCTCTTACAGTTTATGAGGCTAAAAGCCCAAGTCCAAAGTGCCAGCTCTAGGGATTGAATGAAACCCCCTCAACCTTGGGCTTCATTTCTGCTTCTTGCTACTGGCCCACTGGATCTGGAGGCGTCTTTTCATTCAGGCGGCTGCTGGCTGATGAGGCTAATAAACCTAAGGTCTGCAAGTAAATAGCACAGTCCCAAGATTATCACACAATACGACAAGCTACTGGTTCAAGTCAAGGAACAATCCTAAGATTGGAAGGCTGAATGAAGACTCAGCAGGGTCCAAACATGCAAAAACACTGCAGAGACCTATCTCAGAACTTCTCATATACTGAAAGCAAATCATGTCCCTAAAGCAGCTACAGCTGCTCCAGTAGATTCCACCATGGAGTTTATTATCAACCTCATTGTGGGGAATAACTTCAGCCAGCTGACAAGCCACTCAAAATTAGGCCCAACCAAGTTGACACATAACCTTAATGACCACAAATGTATATTTATTGTTGTTGTTGTTAGGCAGCATGGAGGTGATCTTTGACTCATAGTGGCCCCATGTAAGAGCGTAGAACATCCCATAGGGTTTCCTTGGCTGTAATCTTTACAGAAAGCAGCTCTGGTGGTGTAGTGGTGAAGGCACTTGGCTGCTAAACAAAAGGGTTCAAACCCACCACCCCTTCCATGGAAGAAAGATGAGGCAGTCTGCTTCCATAAAGATTTACAGCCTTGGAAAACCAACAGAGGTTGCTATGAGTCAGAAGCAACTCGATGACAGTGAGTTTGTTTGTTTGTTTTGTTTTGTTTTAATCTTTACAGAAGTAGATTTCCAGGCCTTTCTTCCAAGGAGTGGCTAGTGGGTTCCAACTGCCAACCATTCAGTTAGCAGCTGATTTCTTAATTGTTGTACTACTTGTTCTCCTTAGCACATATATAGAAAATAATATAAGCAGAACTGCAAATAGCTGCAGACAGTTTCTGCGTATACCTGCTCAGAATATGAAAGGTTAATGCTGAGAATAATTTAAGAATATGCAAATAATTTTTCCTCTTGAACATGAGTGAGAATTATATAAACCTCAGGTAAATGGTAAGTTTAAAAGTAAATATTGGCTCTTTCTTGATTCTAGCACCAAAAAAGTGTTAACTTGTCATGTATGATAGTTCCAAGTGTATTAACTGTAGCTAATTTCTTTGCATGAGTGTTTAGCCCCATGAATTAAATATATTCTGTGTAAGAGATTTGTACAGTCATTCAATAGGTTTAATGAGCACGTGAGACCAGGAGACCTTATGGGCACTATGCCACTGGAGCTCCCAGATAACAACCAGCAACGTTAATTGAAATTTAAATGAATTTTCCATTGCCAAGAACACAGCATCACTTAAATGGTCTCTTTGGCCTACTACCTTCTGAAGCAACTAACATGCTCCATCTCCTATATTTTGTTTTTTGTTTGCTTGCTTGTTTGTTTGTTTTTAACTTTTTATTGTGGTTTGGGTGAAAGTTTACACAGAAAATTGGTTTTCCATTCAACAGTACACACATATTTTTTGTGTGTGTGTGTGTGTGACATTGATTGCAATCCCCACAATGTGACAGTACTCCTCCCACTTTCTCCCTATGTTTACTATTTCCATTCTGTCCTTCTTTCTTATCCTTTCCTGCTTTCTGAACTTTATCCCTGGACAAATGCTGACATTTTGATTTCATATGGTTGATTGTTCTAAGTAGTGTGTACTTCTCTGGTGTTTTTGATCACCTTATGGGCCTGCATTTGTTTGGCTGAAAGATAGGCCACAGGAGTGAGTTTTGTTCCAGGCTTCAAGGGTGACTAAGGGCTGTAGTCTCAAGGGTTTCACCAGCCTCTCAAAGCAGTAAGCCTGGTTGTTTGTTATTATTTTGAGTTTGTTACACATTTTTCTCCCACTCTATTCAGGACCTTCTATTATGATCCCTTCAGAGTGGTCAGCAGTAATAGCTGGGCACCATCTAGTTCTTCTGGTCTCAGGGTTGGGGAAGCTAGGGTTCACACAGTCCAATAGTTCCTTGGACTGATTGTTTCCATGTGCCTTTATTTATTTATTTATTTATTTATTGTGATTTGGGTGAAGATTTACAGAGCAAATTCACTTTCCATACAGCAGTTCAC
>NW_006921851.1:62316-68676 GCF_000298275.1 Orycteropus afer afer | reverse complement strand
CTTTCTTCTTTGCTCTTGATGAGGAGAGACCCATCGTTGCATCTAGATGGCAGCTTGCTAGCTTTTAAGATCCCAGTCGCTACTTGCCAAAGTAGGAGGTGGAACAACGTTTTGTATTGTATGTTATGCCAATTGAGCTTGATATCCCCTGTGACTATGGTCCCAAGCCCGCATGTTCAACTACTCAGTCCCTCTGGATAGCTGGCTGTGACCAAGCAGAGACCACAACCTTGCCCCTTGTCAGCACTATACACCTGGGAATTCTGATCATTCACATAAACTTATAGGACCATTGTCTGCCAACCCTATATATGCTCTTGGATACACTCCCCATTTCATAGACATACCTAATTGTTTAGCCTGTCCACCTATCTATCCATCCATATACCCATGTTTGCCTTCACTGACAACTCAGTACTGTATATGCAAAAATGTTTATATTTGTTGTGTGTACTTCCTCCATGTGCCTTTGATGTCCTTCACTCTTCTTTGCTTTGGACAGGGAAAGAACAATAGTTACACTTTAGAGGACCACTCATAAACTTTTAGACCTCAGTTGCTACTCACCCCAGTAATATGTAGAATATTGTCTTTGTGGACTATGTTATGCCAATTGACCTTAGTGTCCTCCAGGACTAAGGTCCTGAGGCCCTACGCCCAGCAGTTCATTCCTTCAAGGTGTTTGGTTATTGCTAAGAAGTTTTCATAATTTTGCCCCTTGGATGCTCTAATACATTCGTGGATATATTTGCAGCATACATAAACACATATGTGGAAATATCTTCTGTCAAACCTTTCATGGGTGTAATCCCACCCTGTTCAGCTCGAGAGTCTATGTGCCCACCCATAGATTATTGTTATTACTGTTATTGCAGGATTCTGTATGCAATACTATTCACTTTTGTTGCCTTTAACTCTTGTGCTCCCCCTTATTTCTTCTAATGTCTTGATCATTGTGGTAGTTAAGGTTGTGTGTCAACTTGGCTGGGCCTGGTTGAGTGTCTAGGAAGCTGGTGGTAGTTATTCTCCATGAAGAGAATGGCAATCAACTCCATGGTGAGATCTACCACAAACAGCTGAATAACTGCTTTAGGGATGTGGTCTTCTTCCCACATATAAGAAGAAGCTTTGGGAATGGTCTCTACTTTATGGAATGCTTGAACTGTACATGCAGCCAAGTCATTGTTCAGCAGCCTGTCATGCTCTGCCAATCTTGGGACTTTCAATGGACTTGAATTAGTAGCCTGCCATGTTGTTTTGTAACATTCGGACTGTGCCTTTTTACTTGTCAACCTTGGGCCTGTCAGCCTCAGCAGCCAGCAGCTGTCTGAGTGAAGAAAATCCTCCAGCTTCAGTGGGCCGAGAGCAGGAGGCAGAGCTGAAGCCCATGGTTGAGGGGCTTTTACCCAGCGCCTAGAGCCTGGCACTTTGAACTCAGACTTAAAGCCTTCAAAATTGTAACAGAATAAACTCGTTTGTTCAAGCCATTCCATGTGCAGTATTTTCTGTTAGAGCAGCACAAAGGTAACCAATACAATCATTTTCTGCTGACTTCCCTTTATTGTATATTGCCTTTCCCTTCACACAGGTTAATATGTGTCTACCCTCTAGTCAGTAATTTAACCTCCCATTCTCTTGCACCCCTTTAAAGAATGTTTCTTTCTATGAATAAAACTTTTCTTGACTTTTTATAGTAGTGGTCTCATATGATAATTGTCCTTTTGTGATAGACTAATTTTCCTCAGCGTAATATCCTTCCATGTTATGAGGTGTTTTGCAGATTCATCATTGTTCTTTAACATTGCATAGCATTCCATCATGTGTATGTACCATAGTGTGTTTATCCATTCATCCATTGATGGTCACTTAGGTTGTTTCCATCCTTTTGCTATTGTGAATAATGCTGCAATCAACATGGATGCACATATGTCTGTTTGGTCTTATTACTCTAGAGCATATACCTATGAATGGTATTGCTGGAACATAGGGTATACCTATTTCCAACTTTTTAAGAAAACACCATGTTGTTTTCCACAGTGATTGCACCACTTTCCAGTCCCACAGGAGTATATAAGGGTTCCAGTCTCTCCACCTTCTCCAGAATTTGTTGTTTTCTCTTTCTCCAACTTTGCTATTAATGCTGGGTTGAGATGCTGTCTCATTGTTTTGACTTCCATCTCTCTGATGGCTAATAAAAGGAGCTCTCGCTATTGATTGCAAATATTTTTTCATATGTTTGTTAGTTGTCTAAATTTTTTTTTGGTAAATTATCTGTTCATGTCCTTTGCAAATTTTCAATTGGATTATTTGTCTTTTAGATATTAGTCCCTTGTCTGATTTGTCTTTGCCAAAAAAATGTTTTCCTAGTCTGTAATTTCTCTTTTTATTCTTTTGGTGAACTCTTTTGATGTGCATAAATATTTAAGTTTTAGAAGAGTCCAGTCATCTAATTTGTCTTCTTCTGTTTGTATGTTTTTAGTTATGTTTGATAGCATATTTATATCATGTGTTACAATCCCTAAGTTTGCCCCTATTTTTTTCTTTGATGAACTTTATAGTTTTAGGTTTCACATTCAGGTCTTTGATCCATCTTGAGTTCATTTTTGTGTACGGTGTGAGGTACAGCTCTTGTTTCATTTTTCTGCAAACGAATATCCAGCTTTGCCAGTACCATTTGTTAAAGAGGCTAGCTCTCCCCCATTTAACAGGTTTCAGGCCTTTGTCAAAGATCAGCTGTCCAAAAGTGGATGGATTTTTTCTGGATTCTCAGTTCTGTTCCACTGGTCCATGAGTCTATCGTACAAATATCAGGATGTTTTGGCTACTACAGTAGTTAAAGTTGTGTGTCAACCTGGCTGGGCCTGGTTTTGAGTGGTTGGCTGGTTAGCTGGATGTAGTTTTCCCCATGATGAGATTGGTAATGAACTCCATGGTGAAACCTGCTGGAGCAGCTGAGTAGCTGCCTTCAGGATGTGGTCTTCTTCCAGTATATAAGGAGAAGCTTTGAGAAAGGTCTCTGTGGCTTTTTGGTATGCTTGGACCCTGTGTGTGGCCATCTTCATTCAGCAACCTGCCATGTTGTCTTCCAGTCTTAGGATTGTTCCTGACCTTGAACCAGTGGCCTGCCATGTTGTGTGATAATCTTGGGACTGTGCCATTTATTTGTGGACCTTGGGCTTATTAGCCTTATCAGCCAGCAGCTGCCTGAGTAAAGAGATGCCTCCAGCTCTAGTGGGCCAGAAGCAAGAAGCAGAGTTGAAGCCCAAGGTTGAGGAGCTTTCACCCAGCCCCTAGAGCTGGCCTGTTGAACTCAGACTTCTAGCCTCATAAACTGTAAGAGAATAAATCCCTGTTTGTTAAAGCCATCCCATTTGTGGTATTTCTGTTAGAGAAGCACTAAAGGACCAAAACAACTGCCATGACTGTTTTGAGATTGGGGAGTGTAAGACCCCCAACTTTGTTTTCCTACTTCAGTTGTGCTTTGCTTATATAAGCTGTCTTTCCTTTCTATATAAAATTAGTGATTGGTTTTTCCATGTCTTTAAAGAATGTTGATGGAATCAGAATCAGAATTGCATTCAATCTGTAGATTGCTTTGGGTAATATTGAAATTTTCGCAATATTCAGTCTTCCTATCCATGAACATGACATGATCTTCCATTTTTGTAGGGCTCTTATATTCATAGCAGTGTTTTGCAATTTTCTTTGTACAGGTTTTTGTGTCCCTGGTAAGATTTATTCCTAAGTATTTTGTTTTGTTGGTAGTATTCCAAATGATATTGTTTCCCTTGTTTCCTTTTCAGAGATCTCTTTGTTGTTGTAGAGTAATCCAACTGATTTTTGTATGTTGATCTTGCACCCTGCCACTTTACTGAGTCTTTCAATTAGTTCCAGTAGTTTTCTAGCTGAGTCTCTTCACCTTTCTGTGTGTAGGATCATGTCATCTGCAAATAGAGAAAGTTTTACTTTTTCTTTGTCAATACGAATGCCTTTCATTTCTCTTTCTTGACTTCCGGCTCTGACTAGGACTTCCAATACAATGTTGAATAGAATTGGTGACAATAGACATCCTTGCTTGGTTCCCATTCACAAGGGGAATGCATTGAGTCTCCCTCCATTGAGAATAATGTTGGTTGTTGGTTTGTGTATATGCCTTTTATTATATTTTAAAATTTCCCTTCTATTCCTATTTTGTTGAGAGTTTTTTTGCTCTGTTTTGTTTTGTTTTGTTTGTCAGGATTGGGTGCTGGATTTTATCTTTTCTGTGTTGCTTGATATGATTATGTGGTACTTTTCCTTTATTTATGTGATGGATTACATTGATTGTTTTTCCAATGTCAAACCATCTTTGCATATCTGGTATGAATCCTACTTGGTCCTGGTGTTTTTTTTTTTTTTTTGATATTGTGTTGGATTCTATTGGTGAGGATTTTGTTGAAGGTTTTTGAGTCTATATTCACGAGGAGTATTGGCTTATAGTTTTCCTTTTTAGTGGTGTCTTTACCTGGCTTTGGTATCAGGGTTATGCTTGCTTCATAGAATGAGTTTGGGAGTATTTCCTTCTTTCCCATGTTCTGGAATAGTTTGAGTAGGATAGGTGTCAGCTCTTCTCTGAACACTTGATTTTTGTGTTTGTGGGGAGTTTTTATGACCTGCTCAATTTCTTCTTTTGTTATGGGTTTCTTCAAGTTTTCTATCTCAGTCCATGTTAGCTTACGTAGGTCTTGTGTTTCTAGAAATTTATCCATTACTTCTAGACTTTTTAAATTTTTTGGAGTATAGTTCTTCATAGAAGAATCTTTTACTTCAGTTGCTTCTGTTGTGATGTTGCTCATATAATTTATTAGTCATGTCATTTGCATGTCTTTGTTTTCCTTAATTACATTCACCAATAATTGGTCAATATTGTTAATCTTTTTGAAAAACCAGCTTCTAGTCTTACTTATTTTTTCTGTTGCTTTTCTATTTTCTGCTTCCTTTATTTCTGCTCTGATCTTTATTATTTCCTTTCTTCTGGAGACTGTAGGCTTCTTTTGCAGCTTTTTTTCTAATTGTTGGAGTTGTTGGGTTAAGGTATCATTTTGGTTCTTTCTTCTTCTGTCATGTGTGCATTTATTGCTATAAATTGTCCTTTGTGTCCCAAAGGTTTTGATATGTTGTGTTTTCATTCGTTTCTAGCAATATATATATTTTTTTTCACACTTTATTTCTTCTGTATTCCAGTGGTTCTTTTTTGTTTTTTTCCCCCAGTGGTTCTTGAGTACTGTGTTATTCAGTTTCCATGAATTTGATTATTTTCCCTGGGACTTCCAATTATTGATTTATAATCTTATAGCATTTGATCTGAGAAGATTCTTCGTAGTATTTCCATGTTTTTAAATTTATAGAGGCTTGTTTGTGGCTTACCATATGTTGTTGTTGTTGTTGTTAGGTGCTGTTGAGTCATAGCCTACTGATAAGGACCCCATTCACAGCAGAACGAAACACTGCCTGATCCTGCACCAGCTCCATGATCCCTGGTATTTTTGAGCCCATCATCACAGTCACCGTGTCAGTCCATCTCATTGAAGGCCTCCCCCTCTTTTGTCAACCCTCTACCCTACTAAGCATGACATCCTTCTCCAGGGTATGATCCCTTCTGACAACATGACCAAAATAGATGAGATGAAGTCTGGCCATTCTCACTTCCAAGGAGCATTTCGAGTGCACTTCCTCCAGGACAGATCTGTTAGTCCTTTTAGCAGTCCATGGTATTTTCAGCATTCTTCGCCAGCACCACAACTCAAAAGCATCAACTCTTCTTTGGTCTTCCTTTTTCATTGTCCAGCTCTCACATGCATACCAGGCAATTGGAAATATCATGGCTTGTGTCAGGCACACCTTAGTCCTCAAGGAGACATCCTTGCTCCTCAACACATGAAACAATTCCTTCGTGGTTTGCCTTCCCAATGCTACACGTCATCTAATGTCCTGACTGCTGCTTCCTTTGCCATCAATTGTAGAACCAAGCAATGGGAATTCTTTGACAACCTCAATCTTCTCTCCATTTATTGTGATGCTGCTCATTGGTCCAGTTGTGAGGATTTTTGTTTTCTTTATATTGAGATGTAATCCATAGTGCAGACTGTACTCTTTAACCTTCATCAGTAAGTGCCTCAAGTCATCTTCATTTTCGGCAAGCAAAGTTGTATCATCTGTGTGTCTCAGGTTGTTAATGATTCTTCCTCCAATTGTGATGCCATGTTTTCCTTCATATAGTCCAGCTTCTTGGGTTATTTGCTCAGCATGTAGATTGAACAAGTGTGGGGAAAGGATACAACCCTGACACACTCTCTTCTTGATTTTAAACCATGTAGTGTC
>NW_006921851.1:54465-62216 GCF_000298275.1 Orycteropus afer afer | reverse complement strand
ATATGAGTAAGGCTGAGTTTACTCAGATGATGCAGCTCTTTCCCAGTCCTATTTTGAGAGCCTTCTAACCTAACTGGACTATTCATAAAGTTGCGCAGTAATGTATCAAACAGTGTTTCTTTGCTATTCATAAGGTTTTCCTTGGCCAATTCTTTGAGAAGTGGACGAACTCTTCCTTCTTCCTAGTGTGTCTCAGTCTGTAAGCTGGAGTGATACCTGTGCAATAGGTGCATCCCGCTGGGTTTGAAACACCAGTGGCCCAGCCTCAAAACTCACATCAACATGTCACCACGGTAGGACAAACCAACAGACAAGTTTGTATCCCTGTTAGAAACCACTCGTACCACCCTTACCTGGGTTCCTGCTGCTGACTCTTCCTCTGTTTGGGTTCCCAGCCTTTTAATCCCCTTTCTCCTGCTCTTCCACACTGCTGCTTTGGGCTTGCCTGAGTACCCTCTCCTCACCTGGATCCCTGAGGCTGACTGCTCCTCTGTTTGGGTTCCCGGCCTTTTAATCCCCTTCCCCCTGCTCTCCTGCCCTGCTGCTTTGGGTGTGCCTGAGTTCCCTCTCCTCACCTGGATCTCTGCAGCTGACTGCTCCTTTGTCTGGGTTCCTGGCTTTTAATCCCCTTTCTCCCACTCTCCCATCCTGCTGCTTTGGGTGTGCCTGGGTTCTCTCTCCTCACCTGGACCCCTGCGGCTGACTGCTGACTTACCATATAGTCTATTATAAAGAATGATCCATGTGCACTGGAAAAGAATGTGTAATTGTGTTTTTGATGGGTGGAGTGTTCTGTATATGTTTATAAGGTCATGTTGGCCAATAGTGCTGTTGAGATATTCAGAATTTTTGTTGAGTTTTTTTCTAGTTGTTCTGTCCTTCATCAAAAGTGGCATCTTAAAGTCTCCTACTATTATTGTAGAAATGTCTATTTCTCCTTTCAATTCAGTCAATGTTTGTTTTGTGTATTTTGGAGCTCTTTCATTGGCTGCATAGATATTTGTTATGGTTATGTCCTTTTGGTCATTTGACCCTTTTATCATCATTTAATGCCCTTCCTTGTCCCTTATGCTAATTTACACCTTAAAATCTAGTTTATCAGAAATTGATATTTCCACTCCTGCTCTTTTTTGGTTGCCAATACTTTTATTTATTTTTCCACCTCTTGATTTTTCATTTATTTTTATCCTAGTGCCTAAAGCAAGTCTTATGTAGGCAGCAGATTGATGAATCGTCTTTTCTTATACAATCTCCATGCTCTTTCTCTTGACTGGTGCATTTTTAATCCATTCACATTCAGCATAATTAATGATAGGTATGAATTTACTGCTATCATTCTTTTGTGCTTTTTGTTGTGGTGTTGATTAATTCTTTGTTCAAAATATTTTTCTATGTTGAGTTCTTTTTGTTATTGAGTTTTCTTTCACTTTCCTTCAATAGTGATGAGTTAGTATTTACTAAGTTTTTTTTATTTTCTTTTTTTCTTTTTGTGGTTACAAGGCTTCTTAGTTTTCTTCGGGGTTACCCTGTAAAAGATTCTTATCTCCCTAAGTTTGTAACAGTCTGTTCTATACTGATATCATCCTGTCTTCTCTTATTTGAAAGTTTTGTAATTTTAGTATTTATTCTCTCTCTTTACTTTGTAGTCAGTGTCATATACAAATTGACTCCTCTGACTATTTTCTGTTATGTGAGCTTATTTTAGTTTTGAGAATTCTTTTTCTGAGTTGGTTTCTGGGTGGTGTTGTAATGTGTCATAATCTTCAGTTGTTGTCTTCCATTGTTGGCTTTCTGTTGGAAGGACTCCTGTTAGTATTTCTTGTTGGATTGTTCTGGTTTGTACAAAATGCCTTAATTTCTGTTTTTATGGGAGTGTCCTATTTTCACCACCATATCTGAGGAACAGTTTTGCTGGATATATAATTCTTGGCTGGCATTTTTTTTTTTTTCCTTCAAGGTTTTGTATATGTCATCTTAATTTTCTTCTTGGGAACTCTGGTAGTCCCTAAGGGACTTGACTGCTAACCAGAAGGCTGGAGGTTAAAACCCACAAGCCACTCCTCAGAAGGAAGGTTGGGCAATCTATTTTCCTAGTGATACTGCCTCAGAAACCCAAGGAGGGGCCGCTATGAGTCAGGTCTGACTGGACAGCACATAACAACAACAGCAACAATGCCTTCTTGCCTACATAGTTTCTGTTGAGAAATAAGAGTTTAGTCTTATTTGTTGCCCTTTATAGGTAACATTTTGTTTTTCCCTAGCTGCTTTCAAGATTATTTCTTTGTCTTTAGTTTTTGAAAGTTTTATTATAATATGTCTTGGTGACTTTCTCTTGGGATCTACCCTGTATGGGGTTCGTTGACATCTTAGATAGATATCTTTTCATCTTCCATTACATTGGAGAATTTTCTGCTAGCTAGTCTTCAATAATTTTCTCTGTGACTTTTGTGGGTTTTTTTTTGTTTTGTTTTGTTTGTTTGTTTTGTTTTCCTCTTCTTGTTCTGGAATTACAATTAGGGATATGTTATTTCTTTTGATATCATACCATATACCTGTTAGCTTTTTTTTTTTTTTTTTCTCTTCATTTTTTTTTCCCCCTGATTTTTCTTCCTACAAGCTGGTGTCAAAATTTTTCCTCTAGCTGGAGAACAAATTCTTCAGCAAGTTCCAGTCTACTCTTTTGTCCTTCCAATGTGTTATTTATCTCCATAATTTTAGTGTTCATCTTCTGGATTTCTATTTGATGTTTTTGTATGATTTCTAATTGTCTGTTTATTTTGTTATTTTGCTCTTGTATGATTTTCCTGAATTCTTCAAGGGTGTTGTCTGTCTTCTCCTTGCTTCTTTTTATGGTTTCCTTGAGCCCTTTTGAATTCCTTATCAGGTATTCTATTACTTGTTCTTCTTTGGGGAGATTTCTTGATTCTTTTGTTTGGTCACTTGCTTCTGCTATCTTGTTCTGCTTCTTTGTTTTAGTTGACTTTATTTGTTTGATTATTTTGTGTTGGTTTGTATCACTCTGATTTTTTATTTTGCTTTGTTTTGATATACCTAAATGTGTGAGGAAGGTGTGCTTCTTTGATTGTTAGCTTGTCAGCACTGGGGCACTCCCCAGCTGTCTACAGATTGGTGGAGTAAATGGTGGAAATATGGGTGCAGGTCTCTGTCATGAAGAGCAGCTGCAGTTGGGATGACCAGGTGTTTCAACCAGCTGTCATTAATCCAGTAGTGCAGGAGATGGTGATGATGCTCATCCATTGGGTGATGTCATCAATGTAGTAGATTTGACTGACTAGCGGAGAGTAAATGTCATCCTCCCATTGGTTGGGACAGGACAAAAAAAAAAAAAAAAGAAGAAGACAAAAACAAGGGGGGGGGGCAAGATGAAAAATTGCTAAAAATGAAAGATGAGGAAAAAGAAATGAATAGATAAAAAGGATGAAAAGTTGAGGGAAAAAGGAAAAGAGTAAAATGAGGGCTAGACAAGAAAACTGAGGAGGAGGTACTTTTCTAGTTATAGTCAGCTGGCAGCCCTTGGAAGCAGACAGTTGTGGTGGAAACCACTGATTGATCCATCAGGGTGTGTGCCCACAGAAGTGAAAGGAGCTTGGCGTGACTGAGCATCTCAATGAGAGAAAGCTGCAGGTGTATACCTCTTATGCTGAGTGTGAGAAAGATCGGCCAGTGATGCATATGCAGGAAGGGAGAGCTGCAGCCCCTGGGTCTGTCTGTTTGGAGTGGGTCTCTGAAGGTGGCTGGGCTGTAGAGAAGGGGTGGGGTGTCAGGGCTGGACTTCCCTGGCCAGTAGTTTGGTGGTGGTTAGGAGAAGTTCTGTCTCTGTTCATAAGGAAGCTATATTCTTTGGAACAAAGAGTGTGGCTCACCAGTCACAGTTCACTGGCATGGGTCTGGTGCCCTTGTGGGCATGTGGACTCATTTATCTAGCTCTTTCCTAGAGTCAAAAGACCATACAGCCTAGCTTCTTCAACCACCCCAACACAGGCTTTTTCCCTTGCATAAGTCCTCAGCCCAAAAGGCTGTGGCATAGTGGTAAAAGCACTTGGCTGTCAACCAAAAGGGCAGCAGCTTGAACCCATCAGTTGCCCTGTGGGAGAAAGATGAGGCAATCCACCTCTCAAAGATCCACAACCCCAGAAACACCATGAGGCAACATCACTTCATCCCAAAAAATGTTTGCTGTGAGTCAGAATTAATAAAAGCAGGTCTGGCTTGGTTTAACTAATGGTGAGTTATTTCATTCCCTTTCTCTGGCTTCCTCCTTGCTCCATGGCAACCTGTGCCACTGGAAGTCTAACTCACTTCCATGTACATTCCTCTCCCAGCTCCCATGTGACTTCAGCTCAACTAAAAGCCTCCCAGTCTGTTTACTCTGTGTCTTTATCACCACCTCAATTCCATGAACCTTTTTCCCCCTCTTCATCCACTTCTGTGTTTTAAACGGGTATTCTTCACACAGTCCTGGCTTCTTTTCTCTCCCCAGCCACTGAACTCATTTCATCTCCCTTTCTAATCAGTGCTCAATCTAATTTTTTATCTTCTCATTTGATGGTCAGAATCACAGGATCATTATTTGTATCTGTTTCAGTTGACTTTCCTGGATCTCTGCTGCAGAGGAATTGAGCATAATATGTTAGTAGAATCCCACCTTGTCTCTGCCTCAAAAAAAAAAAAAAAAAAAGAATTAATTATTACTGGTTACCTTTGTAGGTAACTTTTTGTTTTTCCCAAGCTGTTATCAAGCTTCTTTCTTTGTTTTTGGTTTTGGGGAGTTTGATTATGATATGTCTTAATGATTTTATTAGGGGTCTATCCTATTAAGGCCAGCACCTGAAGCAGGCAGGCCCAGGGCTTGGAGGTTGCTTTTTGCTTGGGGATGGCTCTATATTAAGGCTGAGGCCTGAAGTAGGCAGGCCTGGGGCTTGGAGGCTACTTTTCATTTGGGTATGACTCCATACGAAGGCCAGGGCCCAAGATAGGCAGGTCTGGGGCTGGGGGTTGCTTCTCACTTGGGGTGGCTATTTGTTAAAGCCAGATCCCAAAGTAGGCAGGCCTGGGGCTAGTTGGCTGGTTTTTGCTTGGACATGGCTCTGTATTAAGGCTGGGGTCCAAAGTAGGAAGACCCAGGGCTTGGAGGCTGCTTTTCACTTGGGGGAGCTCTATTTTAATGTCAGGCCCTGAGTAGGTAGGCCTGGGGCTTGGAGGCTGCTTTTTCCTTGTGTGTTTTATATTAAGACATGGGCCTGGCGTAGGTGGGCCTGGGGCTTGGAGGACTTTTAACTTAGGTGCGGCTCTATATTAAGGCTGGGGCCTGAAGTAGGTGGGCCTGGGGCTGGGGCTGCTTTTCACTTGGCAGCAGCTGTTTATTAAGGCCAGGGCCTGATGTCGGTGGGCCCAGGGCTTGGAGGCTGCTTTTCACTTGGGGGTGGCTCTATTTTAAGACTGGGGCCCAAGGTAGGCAGGCCTGGGGCTTGGAGACTGCTTTTTGCTTGGGGAAGGCTCTTCATTAAGTCTGGGGCCCAAGAGTGGCAAGCCTGGGGCTTAGGGGATGCTTTTTGTTTGCGGGTGGCTGTATTTTAAGGCCAGGACTCAAGGTAGGCAGGTGCAGGGCTCGGGGGCTACTTTTTGCTTGGGGATGGCTCTATTTTAAGGCAGAGGCTTGAGGTAGGTGGGCACAGGCTCAGGGGCTGCTTTCACTTGGGGGTGGCTCTATTTTAAGGCTATTGCCCAAGGTAGATGGGTGCACAGGTGTTAAGAATAACTAAGGGAGATGAACTTGTCTGTTTGTCATCCTGTGCTGGCTTATGTGTTGCTGTGAGCCTGGAGGTTATGCCACTGGTGTTGCAAAATGCCAGCAGGGTTACCCGGGGTGGACAAGTTTCAGTGGTGCTTCTGGGCTAAGACAACTCAGAGGAAGGAAGAGGTCATCCACTTCTCAGAAAATTGGCCAGTGAAAACCTTATGAATAGAAGTGAAACATTGTCTGATACATTACTGGAAAACTTTTATGAACACCCCTGAAACATTGTCCAATATAGTGTCAGAAGATGAACCCAGCATGTCAAAGGCACTCAAAATTTGACTGGGGAAGAGCTGACTCCTCGAAGTAAAGACGACCTTAATGATATGGATAGAGTAAAGCTTTTGGGAACTCCACTGGCTGATGTGGCATTACTCAAAATGAGTAGAAACAGATGCAAACATCCATTAATAATTGGAACACAGAATGTACAAAGTATGAATCTAGGAAAATTGGAAGTTTTCAAAAACAAAATGGAATGCATAAAGATTGACATCTTAGACATTAGCTGAAATGGACTGGTTTTGGCCATTTTGAATCAGACTACCATATTATCTCCTATGCCAGGAATGATAAATTGAAGATGAATGGTGTGGCATTCATTGCCACAAAGACTATTTCAAGATCTGTCCTGAAGTACAACGTTGTCAGTGATAGGATAATATCTATATGCTTACAAGGAAGACCAGTTAATACTACTATTATTCAAATTTTTGCACCAACCACCAAAGACAAAGATGAGGAAATTGAAGGTTTCTACCAACTTCTGCAGTCTGAAATTGGTCAAACATGCAATGAGGATGTGTTGATTATCACTGGTGACTGGAACGCAAAAGTTAGAAACAAAGAAGGGTTACTGGCCATTGGAAAATATGATCTTGGTGATAGAAATAACACTGGAGATTTTATGACAAAATTTTGCAAGATCAATGACATATTCATTGCAAATACCCTTTTTCAACAACATAAGTAAAAACTATAGATGTGGACATTAGCAGATGAAATACACACGAATCAGATTGACTACATCTGTGGCAAGAGGTGATGGAGAGGTTCAGTATCTTCAGCCAAAACAAGGCCAGGAGATGATTGTGGAACAGACCATCAACTGCTCATATACATATTCAAGTTGAAGTTGAAGACAATTAAAACAAGTCCACAAGAGCCAAACTCTGACCTTGATAATATCCCTCCTGAATTTAGAGACCATTTAAGAATGATTTGATGCATTGAGTACCAATGACCGAAAACCAGAATAATTGTGGGGTGACATCAAGAACATCATCCATGAAGAAAGCAAGAGTTCATTAAAAAGATGGGAAAAGAAGAAAAGACCAAAATGGATGTCAGAAGAGACTCTGAAATTTGCCCTTGAGTGGAGAGTAGCTAAACCAAATGGAAGAAATAACAAGATAAAGGAGCTGAACAGAAGATTTCAAAGAGCAGCTCAAACAGACAAAGCCAACTACTATAATGAAATGTGCAAAGACCTGGAGTTAGCAAACCAAAAGAGAAGAACATACTTGGTATTTCTCAAGCTGAAAGAACGGAGGAAAGAATTAAGGCTTAAGTTGCAATATTGAAAGATTCTATGGGAAAAATACTGAACGATGCAGGAAGTATCAAAAGAAGATGGAGGTAACACTTGCCCAAGCAAGGCAGAGGCCAGGCAGAGAGGCCAAGGGCCAAAGAAAGGTGTGCCTTTGGGCATGGCCAAGGGGAGGCTGTTCTGCTTGAAGAATTGTATCCTGAGCATTTCTGAATCTGAATTGTAACTTGTTGCTTCCCTAATAAACCCCATAATCATGAAAAAAAAAAGAAGAAGAAGAAGAAGAAGAAGAAGATGGAGGGAATACACAGAGTTACTGTACCAAGAAGAACTGGTTGATCTTCATCCATTTTAGGAGGTGGCATATGATCAAGAACCAATGGT
>NW_006921851.1:46476-54355 GCF_000298275.1 Orycteropus afer afer | reverse complement strand
AGCTACCTGGCCAACTGACTGGAAGAGATCTATATTTGTACCCATTCCAAAGAAAGGTGATCCCACAGAATGTGGAAATTATTGAACAATATCCTTAATATTGCATGCAAGTAAAATCTTACTGAAGACAATTAAAAAACGTTTACAGCAGTATATTGACAGAGAGCTTCCAGAAATGCAAGCTGGATTTAGAAGGGGATCTGGAATGAGGGATATCATTGCTGATGTCAGATGGATCTTAGCTGAAAGCAAAGAATACCAGAAAGATGTTTACTTATGTTTTATTGACTATGCCAAAGCATTTGATTGTGTGGATCATAACAAATTGTGGATTACGCTGAGAAGAATGGCAATTCCAGAACACTTGATTGTATTCATAAGGAACCTGTACATAGATCAGGAGGCTGTCATTCAAGCAGAAAAGGGGACACTGCATGGTTCAAAGTAAAGAAGGGAGTGTGTCAAGGTTGTATCCTTTCACCATACTTATTCAACTTAAAAGCTGAGCAAATAATGTGAGAAGCTGGATTATATGAAGAAGAATGTGGCATCAGGATTGGAGGAAGACTCATTAACAACCTGCAATATGCAGATAACACAACTTTGCTTGCTGAAAGTGAGCATGACTTGAAGCACTTACTGATGAAGATTAAAGACTACAGTCTGCAGTATGGATTACACCTCAACACAAAGAAAACAAAAATCCTCACAAGTGGTCCAGTAAACAGCTTCATGGTAGATGGAGTTGTCAAGGATTTCATATTACTTGGTTCTAGAATCAACACCAATGGAAGCAGCAGTCAAGACACCAGATGATGTATTGCATTGGGCAAATCTTCATCTTTCAAGTGATGAAGAACAAAGATGTCTCCTTGAAAACTAAAGTGCACCTAACCTAAGCTGTGGTATTTTCAATCACTTCTTATGCATATGAGAGCTGGACACTGAATAAGGAAGACCAAAGAAGAGTTGATACTTTTGAGTTGTGGTGTTGGAGAAGAATGCTAAGACTACCATCGTCTGCTAAAAGAACTAACAAATCTGTCCTGAAAGAAGTGCAGCCAGAATGCTCCTTGGAAGGGAGAATGGCCAGACTTCATCTCATCTATTTTGGTCATGTTGTCAGAAGGAACCACTCCCTAGAGAAGGATATCATGCTTGGTAAAGTGGAGGGTCAATGAAGAAGGAGAAGCCCCTCAACGAGATGGATAGACACATCAGCTGCAACAATAGGCTCAGGTATAACGAGGATCATGAGGCTAACACAAGACCAGGCAATTTCATTCTGCGGTGCATAGGGCCGCTGTGAGTTGGAGATAATTCGATGGCACCTAACAACAACGTTCTATGTGAGGTTCATTGAGCTTCTCATTCTTCATGATATTAGGGAAGTTTTCTTCCAACAAATCTTCAGCAGTTTTCTCAGTGCTTTTTATTGGCTCTTGCTGTTCTGGAAATCCAATCATATGTAAGTTATTCTTGATAATGTTTCAAAATAATCTTTAAGCTTTCTCCTTTTTTCTCTCCTCATCCTCCTCCTTCTTCCCCTTCCTCTTCCTCTTCTTCCCTTTCCCTTTTCCCTTCTTCTCCTTCTCCTTCTTCTTGTTCTATTTTCTGCTTACAGATTAGTATTAAAAGATTTGTCTTCAAGTTTGCTACATCTGACTTCCATTGATTCAATTCTACTTCTTTACCCTTCCAATG
This sequence comes from Orycteropus afer afer, assembly GCF_000298275.1. Classification (NCBI taxonomy): domain Eukaryota; kingdom Metazoa; phylum Chordata; class Mammalia; order Tubulidentata; family Orycteropodidae; genus Orycteropus; species Orycteropus afer. Next base: position 52,651 of record NW_006921851.1, on the reverse strand, counting down.
TATTATCTATTTCTGAATTTTGATATTAATCTTCAGGATTTCTATTTGCTGTTTTTGTATGGTTTCTAATTTTCCTCCCCCCCCCCAATTCGTTTGTTCTTGTATTGCTTTCCTGGATTCTTCTAGAGTTTTGTCTGTGTTTTCTTTGATTTTTCTATGATTTCCTTGAGCTCTTTCTTTCTTTCTTTTTTTTTAAAATTGTGATTTGGGTGAAGGTTTACAGAGCAAATTCACTTTCCCTACAGCGGTTCACATGTACTTTGTCTCATGACATTGACCACAGTTTACCACAATGCAACATCTCCCCTTCCACTTCCTCCCCATAGTTACCTCTCCCCTGCATCCATCCCTCCATGCACTTCTGCCCCCTGAGCTGTCTCCCTGTGCATAAGCAGCCCTTCTTTCTCCCATGATTGTTCTTTCCAAGGAGTGTATCTACTTGAAGTAAGTGTTCAACTCATATGCCTGTCTTTTGTTTGGCTGGAAACCACAGGTGTGGGTTCACTTCCAGATCTGAAGGAAGCTAGGGGCCATAGTCTCAGTGGTTCCACCAGGCTCTATTGGACCAGGAAACCTGGTCCCCCCCTTTTATTATTATTTTTTTTCTCCAAATGATTTTGAGTTTTGTTCCACATTGTTCACCCTCTCTATCAAGGATCTCCTACATAGTTGATCTCTTTCTTAATCTGTTATAGAGACCTAAATATAATTCTTTTGAGTTCCTTATCAGGTAGTTCCAATACCATTTCTTCCTCTGGAAGATATTCTGGCTCTGCATCTTTGTCATTTGCTTGAGCTATCTTGTCCTTTTTTGAGTATGATTTGAAGTTGTCTGTAGTCTTTAAGACATTGTGGTATTATTGTATTTATTTGTTGATTGTATGCTTGTTTACATCACCCTGCTGTTTTGTTTTGAATTGTTTTAATATTTTCAGGCAATGGGACAGATGTGCTACTCTGGTTGCTAATTTGGCAGCACTAGGGTGTTCACCACCTGTCTCCAGGTGGATTTTGTAGCAAATGGAAGTGTGGGTGCAAGTCTGTGATCATTGGTCATGTAAGGCAGCTGAGAGCAGAGTAGGAAAGTGTTGACGGACATCTTTCATTGATCCAGTGGTGCTGAAGCAGGTGATGGCACTCACCCAGTGGATGAGGTGGCAGATGTTGCAGGTATGCCTGGGTAAGGTCTCTGGCTCCTGACTGCTGAGAAAAGAACGAGAAAAATAAGGATGGAACAGGAAAAAAAAAAAAAAATAGGGGGAAGAGCTAAGAAGAAAGAAAAGCAAAAAAGAAATTAAAAAGCAGCACAGTACTGGTGCAACTGCTAGCCACCAAACACAGCTGCAGCAGGAATGCAACATGCATTCCATGGGAGCATGCACTGCCAAATATGGAGGAGCAGAAATGGGCAGTATTGAATGCAGAGGTGGCAAAGGATGAAGCATCACTCTGCAGGATAAAAATATAATAATAAAAAAAAAAAAGGAGGGGAAGAGGGAAGAAGCAGAAATGGAAGAAAAGAGGGAAAAAGAAGAGGGAGCTAAGAGGAAAAAAGAAAGTGACACAGTACTCTGGCAGTGATGGGGGGCAGTTTAACTGTCTGCCATAGGGGTGAAGTGGTTGTGCCTCTGATCATCAGGAGATTGTTCAAGGTAAGGGGGGAGATCACACCTTTCTGATGGCTAATCACCTATGTGGGTGCCAATGCAGTCTTGCGCAAGTGGAGCTGATTATCTGGTTCCTACCCCGATCAGAAAGTGACTTGCAATAATTCAAAATGGATGCACTGTGCTGTGCCAGTTGCCAATTCACTGTTCCATGGGCCTTTTTGTTTGCTCTTTTGTTCAGTCTCTTCCTCTAGTCTGTATTTGATCTACTTCTTTATCATTTCCTTTGCAGCTCTGGGTTCCATGATAATCATCCATATCCATTTCACTTGGTTTCTTGGATCTTTGTTGTAAAGGGTCTGGATAGTATATCTGCCTAATTCACCATCTTGGATCCTCCTCCCTAAACACTCACTTTCTATTGGCCAAGCACATCCCATGGATAAGCACAAGTGAGATGGCAAAGGAGCATGCATATACATCTATGACGAGTAAGATTAAAGAGTTGGGAACAAAGATTCAATTTACTACAAGGAATGAGTGAGGAACCATACACCTGGAACAAGAATATTGCTTATGCCTCAAACAGAATTACTATACCTGAGGGTACCTTTTTCAAAATTCTTATAGTTTCTTTATCACTGCTTTATCAACTCCAAGAAACCACTTCTGTTTTCTGATAACTTCTTTGCAGCCTCTTAAAATTGTGCAACAGAAGTACTTAATGGTTTGTTTCTTTTCTCCTGAAGTATTTTCTCACTAATCCTAAGAAATATCCCTCACCCTTTCCCAAGAAATTAAAACATCTCCCCTCCCTTTTCTGTGGCATTGGCTGGTTTGCCATTCACAAAACCCATTTTCTCCTTCTTTTGCACACAAGCTAGAATATATTTATCAGACTTCCTTTTGGTTACTGTGGTTAATGGGGTGTGATAAAATGATGTATACCACTTCAAGGTCAGTTTCATACAAACTTCCCACTCTTTTCCTCCATGTTCTTTTACCCTTCCATGGTGATCTTGGAAGCCTCATATTGAAGACAAAAAAGCTGACAGATGGAAGGAGCCTGAGTCCCTAAGTCACTGCTTAGAAGAGAAATGCATGCCAACCAGGAACAGCCATTTTGTACTTTATTTGATCAAGAAATAAATCTATATGGTGTGAAGATACCTAGTTTGTGATTTATCTATTATAGCAGTTGCTGTCTTAACAGAGTCTCTCTCTCTCTTTTTTTAAATTGTGATTTGGGTGAAAGTTTACAGAGCAAATTAATTTTCCATACAACAGTTCATACACATTTTATTCCATGACGTTGATTGCAATCCCCATAATCTAACAGCTCTCTTCCCTCTTCTTCCCTGTGTCTTTCTTTCCTATTCATTCTGGCCTTCTGAGGTATCTCCCTGTACAAATACTGTCCTGATCATCCATGGTTGATTGTTCTAAGGAGTGTACCTATCTGATGTAAATGTTCACCTTATATGCTTGTCTACTGTTTGACTGGAAGCCTTGGGAGTGAGTTCAATTCCAGGCCCGAGGGGTGAGTAGGGGCCATAGTCTCAGGGGTTTCACCAGTCTCTATCAGACCAGTGTCTTAACAGAGTCTTGACTCAGAATTGATTCAAAACAGAGTCTTTGACCAAGTTTCTGGTGCCTTATCTTCCTTTCCTATCTTCAGAGTTCATTTGCCAGGAATGAGGAAAGAGACCCTGGGGCAAATTTTACAGTTCTGTCTGCCAAAAGATAATGGGACAGTAGAGAAGGGGTTGCTCTGGGGACCTAAACCATCATTTATGAAAGAAAGAAAGGGGCTGCTCTGGGTTGAAATAAGGAAGTTTATCCAGAACCAAGAAGATGGTTGGCCAAAAATATCTTTAGCCATATTTTCTACTCTGGGTTTCTCTTGGTTTTGTTTCCTTTTTTTTTTTTTTTTTTTAATGAATCTTTAGCTATTTAAATATGACCAAAGAAGCCTGTGATTGGCAGAAGAAAAGAGGATGTGGGAGACACTGCTGCAGGCTGCACGCCATGCAGTAGGAGCCAGGTGGTTGCCCCACAACTAGAGACAACCCAGGAGAAAGGGAAAGAGGGACTGTGTGAAAGAAGAGCTGTAGAGGTGTTCCTATCCTCAAGTCCTGTCTTCTGCTTAGAGAGCTTCTCTGCAGGAGGCAAAGGCAGCTTCTCTCTGAGTCTATGGATTAATCATCAGCTCCTGACCTCATTTGTACCCTTAAGCCTAGTCAGAGCTCACTTGTGGCCATTCTGCCTCAACCCCTTTCTCTCAGCTCCCATCAATCCCATACCAGTCTTTCTTTAATAACATTCTTATCACTTCCACACCTGTCCTAGCTGCCCCCATCTTATGGTGTCAGTGTTCTGTTAGAAAGACATTTATCTAGATATTTCTAAATAGTGCAGAGAAGTACAAATGGGGAGGAAGGGATGGAAGAGCTAAAAGGTTTGAGAGGGAGAATACCAAGAAGTCAAGAAGCTACTATGGATCCCACAAACCCGCACTAACTGCTAAGCTGTTGAAGATGCTGCTGAACATGAGCCATTCTTATTGCCACCACTAAAGCCACTGGCACTGACTTCCCTTTTCTGTGTCTTTGATCTCTTGTCATTGCTTCCTATTGGCAGAATTTAACCAGAAACCAGGTGGCAAAGGAGTCTGAGACATGTAGTTTTCAGACTTCCATCCCAAGTGCTAGTGATGGAAACAGAAACATGAGTGTGGGTCTGAGGGCCAACATACAAATACTGGCACATGAAATATAGTGTTGTTTACAACACTCAGTTTTCTAGATGTGTCTTACTCCTAGTCTTCTTTTGACTTCTGATTTTTTTTTGAATTAAAAATTATTTTTATTATGGAAGTTTTCAAACATACACAATTACTAAGAGTAGTATAATAATCTTTTATGTATCTGTCATCTAACTTCAACAATTATCAATACCTGTCCAATCATTTTTTTTTATTGTGATTTGGGTGAAAATTTACAGAGCAAATACACTTTCCATACAACAGTTCACATACACTTTGTCTCATGACATTGATTGACCACAATTTAGCACAATGCAACATCTCCCCTCCCACTTCCTCCTGATAGTTACCTCTTCCCTGTGTCCATCTCTCCATGCACTCCTACCCCCTGAGCTGTCTCCCTGTGCCTGAGCAGCCCTTCTTTCTCTCATGCTTATTCTCTCCAAGAGTGTATCTACTTCAGGTAAATGCTTAACTGATATGCCTGTCTATTGTTTGGCTGGAAGCCACAGGTGTGCATTCAATTCCAGACCTGAAGGCCAGCTAGAGACCATAGTCTCAGTGGTTCCACCAGGCTCCCTCGGGCCAGCAAACCTGTTCCCACTTTTTTTTTCCCAAATGATTTTGAGTTTTGTTCCACATTGCTCTCCCTGTCTATTTAGGATCTCCTACCAGGATCCTCTTCCAAGTGCTTGACAGTAGTAGCCAAGCAACATCTATTTCTTCCTGTCTCATAGTCGTATAGGCTGCAGATCGGATGGTGTACCAGTTGCTAGGACTAACTGTTTCTATGAATTTTTGTTTTTCTTCATTCTTCTTGGCTCTGGATGAGGACAGACCCATCATTGCATCTAGATGGCAGCTTGCAAGCTTTTAAGATCTCAGTCGCTACTCACCACAGTAGGAAGTCGAACAATGTTTTGTGTACTGTTATGCCAATTGAGCTTGATGTCCCCTGCGACTATGGTCACAAGCTCACAGGTTCAACTACTCAGTCCCTCTGGGTAGCTAGCTGTGACCAAGCAATCACTACAACCTTACCCCTTGTCAGCCCCATTATACACCTGGGAATTCAGATCATACACATAAAGTTATTGGACCACTTTCTGCCAACCCTATACATGTTCTTGGGTGCACTCTTTACTTCATACACATACCTAATATTTCAGCCTGTCCACCCATATACCCGTGTTTGCCTTCACTGACCATGCCATAATATATGTGCAAAAGGGTTCATCTTTGTTGTCTATACTTCCCACGTACCTCTCTATGTTTTTCACTTTCACAATGCCACTATATTGATCACTCACATTTGGTACATTGCCCTTTTCTTCACCAAAATCAAAACTTATCTCTATCTATCTAACAGTATTCCCTACCCTTCCCTCCCACCCCTGGTAACAAACAAAGAAAATGGTCTTCCATAGATAAATGTTTCCTTGACTATTACAATAACGAACTAATACAATATTTGTCCTTCTGTGATCGACTTATTTCACTCAGCATAATGTACTCCAAGTTCATCCACGTTATGCGGTGTTTTGCAGATTCTACATTATTCTTTAGGGTTGCATAGTATTCCATTGTGTGTATGTACCATAGTTGGATATCCATTCCTTAGTTGATGGACACCTAAGTTGTTCCATCTTTTGGCTATTGTAAATAGTGCTGTGATGAACATGGGTGTGCATGTCTGTTCTTGTCATGGCTCTCACTTCTTTAGGGTATATACCTAGTAATGGAATAGCTGGGTCAAATGGTATTTCTAGTTCCAACTTTTGAAGGAATCGCCATACTGCTTTCC
>NW_006921851.1:3039-18556 GCF_000298275.1 Orycteropus afer afer | reverse complement strand
CAATCCTTTGAAGATACCTAAGTATAATTCTTTTGAATTTCTTATCAGAGAGTTCCAGTGCTGCTTCTTCCTCAGGGATGTGTTCTGGGTCTGCATCCTGCTCCCTTGTTTCTACCACTTTATCCTGCTTCTTTGTGTGGACTGTGATGGTCTGTTGTCTCTGAGGCATCGTGGTGTTGTATTTATATCTCTGTTAACTGTTTGTGAATGGCAGCCAAGGGTGATTCAGGCTCTTCTTGGTGGTTTTTTATCACTGGTCCATTGCTGGAGAAGGAGGTAGTGGCTCTCACTCTGTAAGTGAAGTCACAGGAGGTGTGGGTGTAGTTGTGTCTTATGGGGACTGTTGTTGTCTCCCACTCAGTTAGACACAAATTACAATTGAATACCCATAAAAAAACTAAAAGTACATGGACAAAAAACACACCATGTAATCACACGGGAACAGTAACCAAAAAAAGATAAAAGGGAAAAAGAAGAAGAAAAAACAAGAAAACCTGCAATATCTGGGGATAGGGCACTAAGAGAAAAAAAGTAGAGGAGAATAATGAAGGAAAGAAAAATGGGAAAAATGCAAAAAGAAAAACAAGGAATGGGGTTAACCATGAGAAAAAAGGGGGAAGAAAGAAAAAAAAAAAAGAAAGAAAAACCACTTAAATTAAAAAAAAAAAAATTCAACAAGGAACAGGGAAAAGAAAAAATGCTGAAAACTAGAACCTGGGAGGAGAAGATTAAGAATAATAATAAAAGGGAAAAGAGTATTAATAATAATAGTTGTTTTAAAACAGTCAAATACAAGCAAACTAATCACCAGATAAAAGAAAGCAAAAAAGAAAAAAATAAAAAAAGAGAAAAAAAAACCATTGGAGGACAGGGTAGGCCACCCAGGCTACATCTGAGCACACCAACTATGATGGAGTTCCTGTGGGCTCAGAAGGTAGGTGGGAGTGGGGGATGGCTGAACCTCCGTTCACCAAGTGGGTATGGGGTATAAGAGTAACAAAAGGAATGTCATACCTTTTCAGTCGTGCAGGTCCAGGTCAGGAATGTCCTTGGGGTTGCTGGAAAGCAGAACCTCTTCTTAAGCCCTTGGAATCTGCAAGAGCACTGTCTCTTTACATATCCAAAATAGTCAAGCCGCTTGTGAACATTCAAAATGGTGGCATCCTCTGGACCGGCAAAAGTCCACAGTTCAGCCCGCCTTTCTCTTCACCTCCGTTTATTCCCCAGCCACCAGAGCAGTCCTCTGTGCAGTCCCTGGCTAGCAGGGCTGATTTTTATTTTAATTCTTAGGTCCTACCACCACTTGGGAGTCTCCAAGCTATCTGTGCCATCAGGATCGCTGAGGATTGCTGCCAGACTGCAGCTCCGTATGTCTCCTTTTTTTGGTATTTTCATGCAAATTTTTCTTCTAGTTGCGGTTTAGTCCACTTCTATATCCTTCCCTTCAAGGCTCAGGGTTCCAAGATTATCTTCTGTGTCTGTGTTAATTGGTTTCCCTTTTCTTTGTTGAAGAGGGTCTGTGCAGTCTTTCTGCCTAGTCTGCCATCTTGCCAGAACTTCCTCAGCTGTTTTATCTTGTCATGGCTTCCATTTGGTTTAGCTATTTTCCACTCAAGGACAAGTTTCAGAGTCTCTTCTGACATCCATTTTGGTCTTTTCTTCTTTTCTTGTGTTTTTAATGACCTCTTGCTTTCTTTATGGATGACGTTCTTGATGTCATCCTCCAATTCTTCTGGTTTTTGGGCATTGGTTTTCAATGTATCAAATCTATTCTTTAGATGGTCTCTAAATCCAGGAGGAATATATTCAAGTTCATATTTTGGCTCTCATGGACTTATTTTAATTGTCTTCAACTTCATGTTGAACTTGCTTATGAGCATTTGATTGTCTGTTCCACAATCAGCTTCTGGCCTTGTTTTGGCTGAAGATATTGAGCTTTTCCATCACCTCTTGCCACAGATGTAGTCAATCTGATTCCCGTGTACTCCATCTGGCGAAGTCAGATGTATAACTGCCATTTGTGTTGTTGTAAATATGTATTTCTATGAATAATTCTTTGGTCTTGCAAAATTTTATCATGTGATCTTCAGTGTTATTTCTGTCACCAAGGCCAAAATTTCCAACAACCGGTGATTCTTCTTTGTTTCTAACTTTTACATTCCAGTCACCAGTGATAATTAACACATCCTGATTGCACATTTGGTCAGTTTCAGACTACAGAAGTTGATGAAAATCTTCAATTTCCTCATCTTTGGCTTTGGTGGTTGGTCCATAAATTTGAATAATAGTAGTATTAACTGGTCTTCCTTGTAGGCATATAGATATTATCCTATCATTGATAGCGTTGTACTTCAGGACAGATCTTGAAACATCCTTTGCAATGATGAATGCCACACCATTCCTCTTCAAATTGTCATTCCTGGCATAGTAGATCATATGGTTGTCTGATTTAAAATGGCCAAAACTGGTCCATTTCAGCTCACTAATACCTAGGATATTAATCTTTATGCATTCCATTTTATTTTTGACAACTTCCAGTTTTCCTGTTCATACTCCGTACATTCCATGTTCTGATTATTAATAGATGTTTGCAGCTGTTTCTCCTCAATTTGAGTTGTGCCACATCACCAAATGGAGGTCTCAAAAGCTTTACTTTATCCATATCATTAAGGTTGGTTCTACTCTGGTGATGCAGCTCTTTCCCAGTTGTATTTTGAGAGCCTTCCAACCTAGGGGCTCATCCTCTGGACTATTCATAAAGTTGTGCAGTAAAGTATTGGACTGTTTCTCTGCTATTCATAAGGTTTTTCCTGGCCAATTATTTGAGAAATGGATGGCCTCTTCCTTCTTCCTAGTGTGTCTCAGTGTGTAAGCTGCATTGAAACCTGTGAACAATGTGCAACCCTGCTGGTGTTTAAAACACTGGTGGCACAACCTCAAGCCTTACAGCAACACACAAGCCACCACAGTACAACAAACTGACAGACAAGTTTGTCTTCCTCAGCTGTTCAAAACGTCTTCACTCCCCCCTTTACCTGGATCCCTGATGCTGTTTCCTTTGTCATCCCCTGACACTGCTCGCTCTATCCTCCCTCTGGCTTTTCTTTCCTTTCCCCTGCTTCCCTGCCTCTAAGGGGTGGGGCCTGGGTCTCTTCTCTTACCTGGATTCCTGCTGCTGCTCATTCTGTCATCCTCCTTTAATCATCTATAATTCCTGCCTTGTCTCTTATGATGGTTTGTCTTAAAGTCAATTTTATCAGAAATTAATATTGCTCTTCCTGCTCTTTTATGGTTGCCATTTGTTTGATATATCTTTTTCCAGCCTTTAATTTTTAGTCTATTTTTGCTTTTCTCTCTAAGGTGTATCTCTTGTAGACAGATATTGATGAGTTATGTTTTCTTGTCCAGTCTGCAACTCTCCGTCTCTTGAGTGGTGCATTTAATCTGTTCACATTCAGTGTAATTATTGACAAATATGAATTGGTTGCTGTCATTTTGTTATGTGTTTTCTCATGGTGTTGCTGATTTCTTTGTTTCATATAATTGTCTGTGCTGAGCTCATTTTGTTTATGAATCATATTATCATTTCCTTTGTTGCTATTTGTGCTTGTCCTTCTTATTATTTTGATGTGAAGGTTTATCATTTTTTCTTTGAGGTTATCCTGATTTATAATTTTCTTCCCAAGTTTATAACATGTAGGTTATTCTTTTTTATGGTATCCCACATGAACCTTAGGTTTTCTTCATTTTGTTTTCATCATTTTTCTCATCAATCCCTTTCCAAAGAAGTACTGAGGTATTTGTCTTCAATCTCACAAATTCTGTCTTCCATTGATTCAATTCCATTCCTTTGCCCATTCAATGTGTTACCTACTTCTGAAAATTTAGCATTAATCTTCTGAATTTCTATTTGTAGATTTTGTATTATTTCTAATTTTTCACCTATTTTGTCATTTTGTTTTTGTATTGTCTTTTGAAATTGTTCTGGAATTTTTTCTGTGATTTCCTCAATTTTGTCAGTGTTTTCCTTGATCTGTCTCTCTCAATCTGTTGAAGGTACCTAAATATAATTCTTTTGAATTCCTTATCAGGAGTTCCAGTGCTGCTTCTTTCTCAGGGATGTGTTCTGGGTCTGTATTTTGTTCCATTATTTCTCCTGCTTTATCCTTCTTCTTTGTGTGGGCTGTGATGCTCTGCTGTCTTGGGGGCATTGTGACATTTTTGTGTTTATATTTAATTGGTGATTGTATGTTGGAGTGACTTGCCCACAATTTTCATTTTCTTTAGATGTTAAGTAAGTAAGCAGGGTACTGTGCTCCTCTATTCGCTAGTTGGCAGCACTTATACACTCCTCACCTGTCTTCTTTCCCATTATCAGCCTCTCATATGTCCCTGTGGCCCTTGGCAAGCATAGCCTATTCTTAGGTCTTGTTTTTATTTAGGTTCTTCCACTAGTTGGTGCCTAATACACTTCTGTATATTTCTTTTCAAAGCTCAGGGCTCCAAGATTATCTTTTGTATCTCTGTCAATTAGTTTCTCTTTTCTTTGTTGACGAGAGTCTGTGTAACTTGTCTGCCTATTCTGCCACCTTACAGGAAGCCTTCAGTGTCTTTTTTTTTTTTTTTTTGCCTTGATCATTTTGCATCATCCTTCCCCTTATTGTATACGCCTTTCACTCCACCTAAGTTAATATACGTCTTTCACCTAACTAGTGATTTACCCTCCCTTCTCCTTCTACTCCTGGCAACCTTCAAATAATGTTTCTTTCTTTGTGTAAACCTTTTCTTGACTTTTTATAGTACTAATCTCATACAATATTTGCCCTTTCATGATCGACTAATTTCACTCAGCATCGTGTCCTCCAGGTTCATACATGTTATGAGGTGTTTTGCAGATTCATTATTTCTCAACATTGTGTGTATGTACCATGGTTTGTTCATCCATTCATCTGAAGAAATGAAGTCTTGATACATGCTACAGTGTGGATAAAGCTTGAAGACATTATGTTGAGTGAATTAAGTCAACCACAAAAGGACAAATATTGTGTGACCTCACTTGTATAACAAAATCAAGAAAAGGCAAATTTATAGAGACCAATGATTGTCAGTGGTTACCAGAGGTGGGAGAGAGGGCAGAAAAGGGTTCTATTGTTTTATGGAATACTGAGTTTCAGTGTATGGTGATGTAAAAAACACACTGATTAAGAGTAGGGGTGAGCAGATGATTACTGTAATTGCTGTCAATAAGATGTACAGAGGTAAAACTTGAATTGGGAAAAGTTGTGTAATAGTCATATTTACAACAATGACCAAAAAAAAAGCTGCTGAGGCTACTTATATACAACCAAACATGGTTCCATGGTTTGGAAGTTTAGCATCAAGTTTTCATTAGATGTCTCAGTTAATTGGCTTCAAAACATGTCCAGTGCTTCTGTTCTGCCTCCTTCATTGTGTAGTTTCTGGGAGTCTTAAAAGCTTGCAAACAGTTACTAAAGGCACAACAATTTGTCTATATTCATTCTGGAGCAGCAGAGGAAGAAACAAAAAATCAGGAATGGGAAGAGAAAAGGGAATATGGGATAATTGCCTCCATGAACAACTGCTTCCTTTGCCATGAGACCAGAAGAACTGGATGATGCTCAGCTACAATTACTGAACTTTTTGATCAAAGATTCTATGGAAAAAGCCTGATCAAAAGGAGTAAAATGCAAAACAGAAGTCTAAACTCTCATGGTTCTAGACTTTTTGGAGCCATGGAAGCTAGATGAACCCCTGAAATTATTGTTGGGTAATAATCTTTAAATTTTAACCAAAAACATACCAAGAAGCTGTCTAAAACCAAACAATAGTTCAACTTTATAAGTAAAAAATGTTTTACTTGAGCATTATGCTCTTTTAAGAATTATTTACATGGGACCAAATGGCTACCCAGAATATTAGAAAGGAACTGTAAAAATGGTATAGTGTGTAGTCCGACCTCCTCTAACTTCACAAGGAGGGAAGGAAGGTCAAGATCAATAGCCCAAAGCTGATTACTATGAGGCAGAGGTCAGACTTGCTTCTACCCTCTAACTTTTTTTTTTTTTTACCATTTCTGACACCACTCATTCACCCATGGCACTGTATTTCTCTGATGGTTTTGATAATTTGTTGCAACAGCCACACAGAACTCACAGGCAACACACACAATTATGGGCTTTATTAGGGAAGTAACAGGTTAAAATTCAGGATCAGAAAAACTTAGGATACAGTTTTTCCATTAGGACAGCTTCATCTCAGCAGTGTCTGCAGTCACACCTCTCTCTAGCCCTCAGCTTCTGCCCTGCTTGAGCAAGCACAAGCATTACAATTATCTGCCAATAAATGCCCAGAGACGACCTACTCTGTCAGCAAGCCTCCTGCCCCAAAGCTCTCTGCTTTCTTGTTCTGTGGACCAGGAAGCTCATTATTCTGTCTTGTGTCAGTCTCTTGCTTCTGCTGTCTCTGCTGCCATCATTTCTCTGCCACTGCTTCTCACTGTCTCTGGTGTCAGAGTTCTCTGTTTCCTGGATCAAAGAGGTTCAGTGCAAGGATCTTAGGTCCCTTTCTTTCTTATGGGAGTGAGATCCCCCTCCCCTTTTTCTGCCTCTGGGATGGCTCATTTTAAGCCTAGTGGGATGGCAAAACTGACCAATCCCCATGTTTGGGTCCCATACACCTTATTTTCCTGGTCCCTTCCCCACAATTGTGCCATGTACCTTATTTACATTATTAGAAAGCTATCCATTCCCTTGGTGGGCCACAAGCATTTCACATTTGTAGTCTCACCCAGTCATCTGGTGGGAGCCACAAAGACCATGGCTAGAAGGACCATACCAAGAAATTCACTGTACTGATGGAATCTTAGGGAGCAGTGAGTTTATGTTAACAGGGAGGAACAGCTCAGAAAAAGAGAGTGAGAATGATTTCACAACTCAAAAAATGTAATTAATGTTCTTGGATTGAACACCTAGAAACTGTTGACTTGGTTTATGTTTCATTGTGTATATTCTCAACTACAATCAAATAATAATAATAAAAAGGAACTGACCCAGATGGTGTTGAAGGACTAAAAAGGAGGCCAACCAATGAGAAAGGACTGGAGAAGAAAGGGCAAGAATTTAGTACTGGAGGGGCTGATATAGGCTTCTTTTCTGGGCTGTGCTATAGGTTACTTCTGTATGCTCACAATGACCCCAAGTCCTCATTGATCTAGGGCTGTTACATGCAACAACTTTTACTTGGTTGTTCTGGTTACCTAGTGCCACTCTGACAAGAATATACTACAAATGGGATGGCCTTAACAAACAGGAGTTTATTTTCTTACAGTTTGGAGGCTTTAAGTCCAAGTTCAGAGTACCAGGCTCTAGGGCTGGGTGAAAGCCCCTCAACCTTGGGGTCCAGCTCTGCCTCCTGCTCCCGGCCCACTGGAGCTAGAGGAGTTTCTTTACTCAGACAGCTGCTGGCTGCTGAAGCTGACAAGTCCAAGGCTGACTAGTAAAAAGGCACATTCCTGATGTTACCAAACCACACAGCAGGCCATTGGTTCAAGTTCATTGAAAATCCCAAGGTCAGCAGAGCATGGCAGGCTGCTGAACAATGACACGGCTACATGCAGGGTCCAAGTGTGCCATAAGCTAGAGACCATTCCCCAAGGCTTCTGCTTATATATAGGAAGCAGACCACGTTCCCTCAGGCAGCTACTCAGCTGTTCACAGTAGCTTCTACCATGAAGTTGATTGCCAGTCTCATCATGGGGAATAAGTACCACCAGCTGCCCAGCCACTCAACCAGGCCCAGCCAAGTTGCCACACAAATTGAACTACCACAGTGGTGCTTTGAGACAATGAAGTATGAGGGGAGTTCCTGGCTTCAGGCAAAGAAGCATGGAAGGACTCTGAGGCATGGTTGGGAACCAGGTGATTGCAGAGATGCAACCCACATAGTGGATTAACCCAGAACTGAATCTTCAAAACACCTTCCACCCCGGCAGTGTTCCCAGAGACATGGGGAGGCACAGGGCCCCCTTACAGCACAGGGGCTGGCTTCACACAATTCCTTAATGTCCTGAGGAAAGGTTTCCTTGAGACTGGAAGATGGAGAACAGCTGGGTTATCTCTCTGATGATCCTCTGACCTAATCCATTGTCTCCCACACTCCCTTCTCTAACCCTGATGGTGACACTCCTTTGTGGCCCTCAGAGCTCCAGAGACACTCATTGCTAGGGCAACCTGGAGAGTTGGATCTTAAACTAAAACAGAACATATTGCTCTACAAGATAAGAAGGACAGCTGTGAGCCAACCTCCCTCCTCTTATCCCATTTACCCTAACCTCCCTGGGCTGGCCAAAACCAGCCTGAGTCCATTTGGTAACCTAGATGATCTTTAGGTCTTTGTATAGTCAGTAACTGCAACCCCCCAAAATGACCCCCAGATTCCATCCTGTTTAGCTACACTTGTAAGAGCTACCAGCCATTTTCCCTCTCCATCCCTGTCACATATTGCCCTGTTCCCCCTGTCAGATATTAACCACCTTCCCTGTAACATATTAACTTGTTCTTAGAATAGTTTTAAACAATAACGCTTACTAACTGGCAGCGTCTTATCAAAGCATACACAGGTGGTGGTCATAGGGCAGTGCCTGGGCCCCCCTCCCAATTGGGACCCAGTGCCACCGAGTCTGGAGCCAGTCACCTAGCTCTCCCTTCCCAGTCACATAACCCCCATTTGCTAAATACTATTAGTGAATAGCTAAGTACTTAACATTTTGTACTAGATTTGGCTAATGCACTTTTTAGAATTTCTATAGCCCCTAAATGCCAAGATCAATTCGCCTTCCAGTGGAAAAGGGGAGTCCTGGACATTTCAAATGCTAACCCAGGGTTATTGTCATTCCTCTAAGATCTGCCTTGGCCTGATTGCACAAGACCTTCAAAGGTGGAAACCTCCAGAAGGGATTTTCATGTTTCATTACACTGATGAAGTTATGTTAACCTGTAATGACCTTTTTCTCCTAGGAGGAGCTGCTCCCCAACTAATAGCCCATCTAGAAAGCTGAGGTTGTTTTTGTTGTTGTTATGTACCCTCGAGTAGGACCCGACTCATAGCAACCCCTCCTTGGATTGCTGAGGCAGTATCACTACAGAAGTAGATTGCCCAACCTTCCTTCCGAAGAGTGGCTGGTGGGTGTGAACTGCCAGCCTTCTGGTTAGCAGTAAAGTGCTTTAGGCACTACGCTACCAGAGCTCCCAGAAAGCTGAGGATGGGTCATCAATACCTCAAAACTTCAGGGACTTGGGTTATTTGTCAAGTTCTTGGGTGTTATCTGGTGGGGTAACACTAAGGCCTTACCAGCAGTTGATATTGATAAAATCCGTGCTTATCTATTGCTCTGGTAGAAAGAGAGAGAGAGAAATTTATCTTAGGAAATTTTCTCACACACTTATAGAAGCTGGCAAGTCCCAAGTTCTTGGATCAAACATCAAACTGGATGTTTTTTTCTGACTCACGTAGCTGCAGGGGCTGATGAGCTCAAGGTTGGCAGGCAGTATACTAGCTGTTGACTCCAACAAATGATGAATCCAAGATCACCAGGTCAAATGGCATTGCTCACTCATGGGCAGTTGTAGGCAGCACAACAGGATCCCAATCCACAGAAGATTCTCTCATTTTCCCAGGATGTCCATATAGATATTGGAAGTGGGCCACACCCCTAGGGAAACTCCTTTTCAATGAATTGGCTGCTCAAAACATATACATCTGATCCCATCATGGGAATAACCCACATCACAACTGCTTAAACCACACAAAATTGTGGTCCAGCCAAGTTGACACACAACTCCAACTATCATAGTCCACCCATTGTCAACTTGGCAGTTATACACCTCTTTTAACCATATATAATCTCTAAATAAGGGCAATTGTAAAGTCGTATTTGTTCCTAACATAATACACTAACACACATACAACTGAAACACATTAATCCTGTTCACATTTCATTGTCCATAACAGAAAGAAACAAAAATACTTGATGCACATATACAATGAAGAAATATAACAATCACAGTCCTCATTTCTGCAACTGGTCATGTGGTCATAGCTGATATTCAGAACTACCTTCTTCCACCACCCATTCCTTATTTCTCTTGCCCTCAGCAAGCACCTCAGCTGGTCATGGTTCTTTGCCTGGTGGGGTGACCCAAACCTTTGCTCCTGAAGGGTCTGGGCCATTAGTAGTCATATCAGAATTGGGTTGCTGTAATTTTCCATTGACTTTAATCATAGGGCATGATAGTACTAAGAGACGTCCTAAAGAATCTCCTGTATTCCAGACATATTCTTCTTTATCTCCATTATGTAACATCAATCCAATTTCCCCTTGGTGATCAGGATCTATCACACCAGATAGTATAGTAACACCCTTCCTTGTCTGTTGATCCAGAGGGACGAAGAAGACAAAATGGTGGGGTGACATTCTTAATTTCCAGTTCAATGCAATCAGTATTGTGTCTCCAGGTGGGAGTGTTCCTCCCTTTGGGACTAAGATCTCCCAGGCCCGCAGAGCATAGGGTAGCAGGACAGGAAGCAAAAATTTTTTGAGTAGGTCACTAGGGGTAATAGTGAGTGGTACCACTCCCATTTTCACACCTTGGTTCCAGGACCTGTGAATCCTGGTTATTGGAGAAACAGCACCGTATATTGGATGCTGGTTTAGAGCATATACAGCCTCTTGGAGAACATTGTCCCATCCCTTCAAAGTATTTCCACCTAGCTGGCACCATAAATGTGTTTCCAGTAGGCCATTCTATTGTTCTATCAAGCCAGCTGCTTCAGGATGATGGAGAACATAGTAAGACCAGAGAATTCCATGAGCTTTGGCCCATTGCCGCACTTCATTTTCTGTGAAGTGAATCCTTTGATCCGAAGCAATGCTGTGTGGGATACCATGACTGTGTATTAGGTATTCTGTAAGTCCACAGATGGTAGTTTTGGCAGAAGCATTGCATGCAGGGAAGGCAAATTCATGTCCAGAATAATTATTCCAATAAGAACAAAATGCTCTCCTTTCCATGATGGAAGTGGTCCAGTGTAATAAACTTGCCACCAGGTTGCTGGCTGATCACCCTGAGGAATGGTTCTATATTGCAGACTCAGTGTTGGTCTCTGTTGCTGGCAGATTGGGCACTCAGCAGTGGCAGTATCCAAATCAGTCTTGGTAAGTGGAAGTCCATGCTGCTGAGCCCATGCATAACCTCCATCCCTGCTACCATGGCCACTTTTTTTCATGTGCCCATTGAGCAATGGAGTAGCTGGGGAAAAAGGATGACTGGTTTCTACTGAATGTGTCATCCTATCCACTTGATTGTTAAAGTCCTCCTCTACCAAGGTCACTTTTTGGTGAGCAATCACATGAGACACAAATGTCTTTACTCCTTTGGCCCATTCAGAGAGATCTATCTACATACCTCTTCCATATACATCCTTGTCACCAATTTTCTAATTATGCTACTTCTAAGTCCCAGACCGTCTGGCCAAGCCATTGGTCACAGGCCGTGAATCCATATACAATCATACATCTGGCGATTTCTCTTTCCATGCAAAGTTTAACAGCCAGATGCATGGCTCAAAGTTCTGCCCACTGGGAGGATTTTCCTTCAGCACTGTCCTTCAGGGAAGTACCAGTTGGGGCTGCAGTGCCACTGCTGTCCACTTTCGACTGGTGCCTGCATATCATGCAGAACCATCTGTAAACTGGGCATGAGTTTTCTCTTCCTCTGTCAACTGATCATAAGGAACTCCCATGAGGTCATACGTGCAGACTGGGAGAAGGAAGGTAATGTGACTGGAGTGGAGACCATAGGCATTTGGGCCATTTCCTCATGCAACTTACTTGTGCCTTCAGGTCCTGCTTGAGCCTGTTCTCTGATATACCACTTCCATTTAATGATGGAGTGCTGCTATGAATGTCCAACATTATGACTCTGTGGGTGAGACAACACCCAGTTCATGATGGGCAGCTCAGTCCTCATGGCCCATGGTTAGGTATTCATCTCTACTAAAGCCCAGTAACAAGCCAAAAGCTATTTCTCAAAAGGAGAGTAGTTATCTGCAGAGGATGGCAGGGCTTTGCTCCAAAATCCCAAGGGTCTGTGTTGCGATTCACCAATAGGGGCCTGTCAAAGACTCCAAACAGCATCTCTATCTGCTGTAGACACTTTGAGCACCATTGGATCAGCCAGGTCATATGGTCCAAGTGGCGGAGGAGCTTGCATGGCAGCCTGAACCTGTTGCAGAGCTGTCTGTTGTTCTGGGCCACACTCAGAGCTAGCAGCTTTCTGAGTCACTTGATATGTAAGCCAAAGCAACATACTCAAATGATGGACATGTTGCCTCCAAAATCCAAAGTGGTCTGCTAGATGTTGTGCCTCCTTTTTTGTTGTGGTGGAAGCCAGATACAATACCTTATCCTTCACTTTAGTAGGAAAATCTTGACATGCTCCACACCACTGGATCCCTAGAAATTTCACTGAGGTGGAACGTTCCTGAATTTTTGTTGGGTTAATTTCCTCCCTCTAGCACTCAGATGTTTCATCAGTAAGTCTAGAGTCATCAATACTTTTTCCTTACTAGGTCCAGTCAGCATAATTTGATCAATATAATGGACCACTGTTATGTCTGTAGAAGAGAATGATGATCAAGATCCCTACAGACTAAATTATGACATAGTGGTGGGAAGTTGATATACCTCTGAGGAAGCACCATGAAAATATATTGTTGGCCTTGACTGCTGAAGGCAAACTACTTCTGATGGTCCTTTGAAATTGGTATTGAGAAAAAGCCATTGGCCAGATCAATAGCTGCATACCAAGTACCAGGAGATGCACTAATTTTGTCAAACAATGAAACCCCATAGGGAACAGCAGCTGCAATTGGAGTCACCACTTGATTAAGTTTATGATAATCTACTGCCATTCTCCAAGATCCATCTGTTTTTTTGCACTGGCCAAATAGGTGAATTAAATGGGGATGTGGTGGGAATCACCACCCCTGCATTGTTCAAGTCCTTAATGGTGGCATTAATCTCTGCAACCCATCCAGGGATGCAGTATTGCTTTTGATTTACTACTTTTCTAGGTAGAGGCAGTTCTAATGGCTTCCACTTGGCTTTTCCTACCATAATAGCCCTTACTCCACATATCAGGGACCCAATGTGAGAATTCTGCCAATTGCTGAGTATATCTTTTCCAATTATGCATTCTGGAACTGAGGAAATCACTACAGGATGGGTTCGGGACCCACTGGACCCACTGCGAGATGCACCTGAGCTAAGACATCATCAATAACTTGACCTCCATATGCCCCTACCCTGACTGGTGGGCACCAGTGACCCTGTGGGTCTCCTGGAATTAGTGTCAGTTCAGAGCCAGTGTCCAGTAATCCCTGAGAAGTCTGATTATTTCCTTTTCCCCAGTGAACAGTTACTCTTGCAGAGATCCTTTTGGGAAAGGCTGGGAGAAAGATTGACATTATAAATTTTTGGCAGTGTAGTGGTGGGGGGGACCTCAAGGGGACCTGACCTCCCCTTCATTCAGGGGGTTCTGGGTCTGTAAACTGACTCAAGTCTGGGAATTTATTGAGAGGCTATGAGTCTGTATTTTGGTGATTCAATCTAGAGTGCTGTTGATGTGACCTAGAATTCTTCTATCTATACAGATCAGGTAAATACTTAGTAGGTTTCCCATGTATTTCACTACTAGGAATAGCATTGCCTAAGTAGCCAATGCCATAATTCCACACAAGTCAGAGTATTCTGATTACTGTTTTGGCTCTGCTGTCCATTATGCTAACCACACCCATCTTGTCTTTGTTGATTAACTGCTGCCACATGTCCTCTACTACCACAGGGTCCAGTCAGCCCCATCATAGTTAAGTGTCTTAGTTCAGTTAGGGCAGTTCCCACTATCAAATCCAGCTTACATAAAATAGCAATCATAGCTATTTTATTTTTCAAGGATGCTGGGGGCTCCCTTCACAAATTTGTTCCTCACCGTACTGGTGAAAGGCATGTCCTCTGGTCTCTCCGTTGCTGGGTCTATGGGTCTAATCTGATAAATCCATTCTAACAGGCCAATTTCCCTAAGCCTCTGGATACCGTCTTCTACATTATACCAAGGCAGGTCTGGTACTTCAATTTGACTTAAGGTTGTTGTTGTTGTTGTTGTTATTTGCTGTCGAGTCAGTGATTTAAGGTAGGCACCGCATAATCCATGCTACAGTAAGCCAACCAAATAAACAATTAGATCTTTTTGAGCTGAAACACTGAATGAAGAATCCATACTTTGTGGGCCTAAATCAGTAAACTGAGACTGATCCAGTGTTACATTCCTTGCAGCATTATCCCACACTCTCAGTGTTGTTGTTGTTAAGTGCCGTCGAGTCCTTTCCGATTCATAGTAACCCCATGCACAGCAGAACGAAACACTGCCCGATCCTGCGCCAGCCCCACAATCCCTGCTATAATTGAGCCCATCATTGCAGCCACCGTGTCAATCCATCTCGTTGAACACCTCCCCCTCTTTCATCAACCTACCAAGCATGACATCCTTCTCCAAGGAATGGTCTCTTCTGACAACATGACCAAAATAGGTGAGACAAAGTCTGGCCATTCTTGCTTCCAAGGAGCATTTTGGCTGCACTTCCTCCAGGACAGATATGTTAGTTCTTTTAGCAGTCCATGGTTCTTTCAGCATTCTTTGCCAGCACCACAACTCAAAAGCATCAACTCTTCTTCAGTCTTCCCTATTCATTGTCCAGCTCTCACATGCAAAGGAGGTGATTGAAAATATCATGGCTTGTGTCAGATGCACCTTAGTCCTCAAGGATACATCCTTGCTCCTCAGCACTTGAAAGAGTTCCTTCGCAGTTGACTTCCCCAATGCTACACGTCGTCTAATGTCCTGACTGCTGCTTCCATTGGCATCAATTGTAGAATCAAGGAATGTGAATTTGACAACCTCAATCTTTTCTCCATTTATCATGATGCTGCTTATTGGTCTAGTTGTGAGGATTTTTGTTTTCCTTATATTGAGACATAATCCATACTGCAGATTGTATTCTTCAATATTCATCATTAAGTGCCTCAAGTCATCCTCACTTTCTGCAAACAAAGTTGTATCATCAGCGTATCTCAGGTTGTTAATGATTCTTCCTCCAATCCTGATGCCACGTTTTTCTTCGTATAGTCCAGCTTCTTGGATTATTTGATCAGCATATAGATTGAATAAGTGTGGGGAAAGGATACAACCCCAATGCACTCCCTTCTTGATTTTAAACCATGTAGTATCCCCTCGTTCCATTCGAACAACAGTCTCCTGGTCAAGGTACAGATTCCTCATGAGTACAATCAGTGTTTGGGAATTCCCATTCTTCTCAATGTTATCCATAATTTGTCATGATCCACACAATCAAATGCCTTTGCATAGTCAATAAAACACAAGTA
>NW_006921851.1:0-1279 GCF_000298275.1 Orycteropus afer afer | reverse complement strand
CTGATTCAGAAAGGCCAAAACCAGTCCATTTCAGCTCACTAATGCCTAGGATATCAATCTTTATGCATTCCATTTCATTTTTGACAACTTCCAATTTTCTTAGATTCATACTTCGTACATTCCATGTTCTGATTATTAATGGATGTTTGCAGCTGTTTCTCCTCAATTTGAGTGGTGTCACGTCAGCAAATATTAGTCTCAAAAGCTTTTCCTTATCCATATGAATAAATCTGGTTTTGCTCTGATGAGGCAGGTCTTTCTCAGTCCTATTTTGAGAGCCTTCTAACCTAAGTGGCTCATTCTCCTGCTCTGTATTAGACAGTGTTTCCAGACTATTCATAAAATTGCACAGTAATATATCAAACAGTGTTTTTCTGCTATTCATAAGGTTTTCCCTGGCCAATTCTTTGAGAAGTGGATGGCCTCTTCCTTCTTCCTAGTCTGTCTCAGTCTGCAAGCCAGGCTGATACCTGTGTACACGTATCCTGTCTGGGATTGAAACACCAGTGGCACAGCCTCAAGATTCACAGCACTTGTCACCAAAGTAGGACAAACCGACAGACAAGTTTGTCTCCCTTAGCTATTGGAAACCTCTCCAATTTCTCCTGACCTGGATCCCTGTGGCGCCTTCCCACTGCTGGGATCAAGGTGAGAAGAGGGAACCCAGGGCACATTCCACAAGCGGGAAGGTGGGGGAAAGGAGAGTATAAAGGCCTGGGTCAAATGGTATCTCCAATTGCAACTTTCTAAGGAATCACCATATTGCTTTCCACAGTGATTGTGTCACTTCACAGTCACATAAGCAGTGCATGAGAGTCCCAATCTCTCCACGTTCCCACCAGCATTTGTTATTTTCTGCCTCATTGAACCTTGCCATCAGTGCTGGGGTGAGACGGTATATCTCATTGTTGTTTTGATTTACATCTCTCTGATGACCAAGGATTGTGAGCATCTTTTCATATATTATCTGACCACCTGAATATCCTCCTTGGTAAAGTGTCTATCCATGTCTTCTGCCCATTTTTCAATAGGATTGTTAATTCCTTTGGTGTTGAGGTGTTGGAGTTTTCCACCAATCTTAGAGATAAGTCCCTTGCCAGATATGTAATTATCAGCAAATATGAATTTGTTGCTGTCATTTCTGTCATGTGCTTTTTCATTGTGTCGATTTCTTTGTTCCATATAATTTTCTATGCTGAGCTCGTTTTGTTTATGAATCATGTTATCATTTCCTTCATTGCTATTGTTTTAATATTTGCTGGATATTTATGCTGGTCCT
>NW_006921850.1:5106340-5107261 GCF_000298275.1 Orycteropus afer afer | reverse complement strand
AAAAAAACCCTCAATAAAGACACAGAAGACCTAAATAATACACTACCCCAACTTGACCTTATAGACATCTACAGAGCACTTCACTGAACAACAACAACACAATATATATTCTTTTCCAGTGCACATGGAACTTTTTCCATGATGGACCATATGTTAGGCCATAAAGCAAGCCTCGAGAAATTTAAAAACATTGAAATACTTCAAAGCATCTTCTCAGATCATAATGCTATCAAATTAGAAATCAACAATAGGAAGATCAATGGAAAAAAGAGTAAGCACATGGAAAGTGAACAACACCCTCCATGAGAAAGACTGGGTAAGACAAGAAATAAAAACTGAAATTTTAAAATTCCTTGAATCAAATGAGAATTAAAACACAATGTACCAAAATCTTTGGGACACAGCAAAAGTAGTGATCAGAGGCCAGTTTATAGCAATAAATACACACATCAAAAAAGAAGCAAGAGCCAAAATCAACACTTTAAACCAACATCTCCAACAATTAGAGAAAGAACATAAAGAAAAGCCTACAGTCACCAGAAGAAAGGAAATAATAAAGATTCAAACAGAAATCAATGAAACAGAAAGTAGAAGGGCAATAGAAAAAATCAACAAGACCAGAAGTTGGTTTTTTGAAGAGATCAATAAAATTGACAAACCACTGGCAAATTTAATAAAGGAAAAGAGGGAAAGAATACAAATAACATAAATAAGAAACAAAATGGGTGACATTACAACAGAACCAACTGAAATAAAAAGGATAATGTCAGGATACTATGAAGAACTGTACTTAAACAAATTTGAAAATCTGGAACAAATGGACAGATTTCTAGAAACACACCACTTACCTAAACTAACACAGACTGATGTTGAAAAGTTGAACAGATCCATAACAAAAGAAGAAATTGAACAGGTCATCAA
>NW_006921850.1:5104703-5106050 GCF_000298275.1 Orycteropus afer afer | reverse complement strand
TTCATATCAGGTATGCAAGGATGGTTCAACATTAGAAAAACAATAAACATCATACACCACATAAATAAAAACAAAGGAGAAGAACCACACGATCATATCAATTGATGCATAAAAGGCATTTGATAAAATCCAACACCCATTCCTGATCGAAACTCTCAGCAAAATAAGAATAGAAGGGACATTCCTCAACGTAAGAAAGGGCATCTATGCAAAACCAACAGCCAACATTATTCTCAATGGAGAGAGACTGAGACCATTCCTCCTGAGAACAAGAACCTGACAAGGATGCCCGCTATCACCACTTCTATTCGACATTGTACTGGAAGTCCTAGCCGAGTCCATAAAGCATGAAAGGGAAATCAAAGGCATCCAAATTGGTAAGGAAGAAGTCAAACTATCACTATTTGCTGATGATTTGATCCTATACCTAGAAAACTCAAAAGACTCAGTCAAAAATCTGCTGGAACTCTTGAGAGATTTAGCATCGAGGTAGGATACAAGATCAACATTCAAAAATCAATTGGATGCCTCTACACCAGCAAAGAGAATGTGGAAAAAGAAATAAGGAAATCAATGCCATTTACAATAGCTACCAAAAAAATTTAAATACTTGGGAATAAATCTTACCAGGGACACAAAAGACCTCTACAAACAAATCTATAAAAAACTACTTCAAGAAACCATAAGAGATCTCCATAAATGGAAGAACATCCCATGCTCATGGATAGGAAATTGAACACTGTGAAAATGTCAGTTCTACCCAAAGCAATCTATACATTCAGTGCAATCTCAATCCAAATCCCATCAACATTTTTTAAGGATATGGAAAAACCAATCACTAACTTTATATGGAAAGAAAAGATAAACAAAGCACTATGGAAGAGGAAGAACAAAGTAGGAGGTCTCACACTGCTGGATCTCAAAACCTATTATACAGCCACAGTAGTCAAAACTGGTATTGGTATAATGACAGACACATAGACCAATGGAATAGAATTGAGAACCCAGAAATAGATTCATCAACCTATGGTCAGCAGATCTTTGACAAAGGGCTGAAATCCATTAAATAGGGAAGAGAATATTTATTTAATAATTGGTGTTGGCAAAACTGGAGATCAATTTGCAGAAAAAATGAAACAAGATCTGTACCTCATACCATACAATAACTACCTCCAGATGGATCAAAGACTTAAATGTGAAACCTAAAACTATAGAATTCCTCAAGGAAAAACTAAGGGCAAATTTAGGGGCCCTAATATATGGCATAAATAGACTATCAAGCATAACCCAAAATGCACAAACAGCAGAAGAGAAACCAGATGATTAGGACCTTCTAAAAATTATATT
>NW_006921850.1:5099217-5104018 GCF_000298275.1 Orycteropus afer afer | reverse complement strand
GAAGGAAATTTTCTTTGTTGGTTACCAGGGGTTGGAGGGTAGGGTAGGGAACACTGTTAGATAGGTAGAGATAAGTATTGATTTGGGTGAAGAGAAGGGCAATGTACTAAATGTGAGTGATCAACCTGATGGCATTGAAGAAGAGAAAGACATAGAGAAGTATATGGGAGGTACAGATAACAAAGGTGAACCCTTTTGCACATACAGTACTGTGTTTTCAGTGACGGTAAACATGGGTATGTCTACGGAGCAGGTAGTGTACCCAAGACCATGTATAGGGTTAGCAGACAATGGTCCTGTAAGTGTATTTGTATGATCTGAATTCCCAGGTGTAGTAGAGCTGACAAGGGACAAGGTTGTAGTCACTGATTGGTCACAGCCAGCTATGCAGAGAAACCAAATAGTTGAACTGGTGGGCTCGGGACATAGTCACTCAATTGACATAACATACTACACAATACTTTGTTCCACCTCCTACTTTGGCAAGTTAGCGACTGGCATCTTAAAAGCTTGCAAGCATCCATCTAGATGCAATGATGGGTCCAGAGCAAAGAAGAATGAAGAAAACCAAAGATTCATGGAAACAATTAGTCCTAGTGACTGGTACACCATGCGATCAGCAGCCTATATGACTATGAGACCAGAAGAACTAGATGGTGCCTGACTACCACTGTGAACCACTTGGAGGGGGATCTAAGTAGGAGATCCTAGATAGAGAGCGAGAACAATGTAGAACAAAACTCAAAATCATTTGAAAATAAAAAGGGGGGGACCCAGTTTGCTGGTCTGATAGAGCCTGGTGGAACCCCTGAGACTATGGCCACTAGCTGCCCTTCAGGTCTGGAATTGAACCCACACCTGTGGCTTCCAGCCAAACAAAAGACAGGCATAGGAGTAAACGTTTATCTGAGGTAGATACACTCCTTGGAAAGAACAATCATGGGAGAAAGAAGGGCTGCTTATGCATAGGGAGACAGTTCGGGGGGTAGGGGTGCATGGAGGGATGGACACAGGGAAGAGGTGACTGTTGGATGTGGGAGGGGAGCTGTTGTCATGAATTGTAGCCAATGTCATGAGACAAAGTGTATGTGAACTGCTTTATGGAAAGTGAATTTGCTCTGTAAATTTTCACCCAAATCACAATTTTAAAAAAAAGTTTCAGAAAAAAAAAAAAGAAAGAATCTCAGGGGGCAGTGAGTTTATGTTAATGCAGGAGGAACAATTCAGAAAAGAAGAGAGAATGGTTGCGTAACTCAAAGTATGTAAAAATGTCATTGAATTGTACATGTAGAAACTGTTGAATTGGTATATATTTTGCTATGTTCTCTGGTGGCGTAATGCCTAAAGCATTTGACTGCTAACCAGAAGGCTGGTGGTTCAAACTCACAAGCCACTCCTCAGAAGGAAGATTGGGCAATCTACTTCTGTAGAGATACCGCATTGGAAACCCAAGGAGGGGTTGCTATGAATTAGGACCAACTCAAGAGCAGTGATTTTAGTTTGTTTGTTTTTTTTCATATTTTGTGCTAGGGGGAAAAAAGGCCCCAGATTCATAAGTATTTTGTAGGGATCCTTTTATTAAGCCTTAAACAGAACAAAGACAAAAAAAGACCATCATCCAGGATGAAGGAAACCATCAGCATGTGCACAATACCAAACCAAAAACCCAACTCACTGCTGTCTAGTCGGATCCGACTCAGCGATCCCTCCTTGGGTTTCCGAAGTGATATCACTGCAGAAGTAGATTGCCCACCCTTCCTTCTGAGGAGTGGCTGGTAAGTTTGAACGTCCAGCCTTCTGGTTAGCAGTCAAATGCCTTAGGCACTACTCCACCAGAGCTCCCTTGTACACAGCACAAGAATCCAAATGGAGTCCACTGATTCATGACAGGACTAATTATATATGTTAGAAAATAAAGGAAATCAGATCACAAAATCATGATTGGTGGCTAATCGATTCATCACTGTCTCAAGAGGAACTATATAGAAGTGCATAAGGACCATCGCTTCTCGGCCTTTTGGCTAAGATCAAGTGTAGTATCTGTTCTTATCTTATAGGAGCTCTGGTAGCATAGTGCCTAAGGCACTTGACTGCTCACCAGAAGGCTGGCAGTTCAAACCCACCAGCCACTCCTCGGAAGGAAGGTTGGGCAATCCTACTTCCGTAGTGATACTGCCTCGGAAACCCAAGGAGGGGTTGCTGTGAGTCGGGGCCGACTCGACGGCAAACAACAACAACAACAAAGGACCATGACTGGGACACAAACAAAATTAAAGATTAAAAGGGTTATATGGATTGGATTCTGGGGCTTGACAACCTGTCTATATGGTGGTCAGGGTATGATTCTTGACCAAGAGTCCTTGAGTCAAATCCACATGGTGGCTGCAAGACAATTACTAAGATCCCAACCTTTAGTTTAAATTAGATGAGGATACACCTGGGCAAATTCCCTAGTTCTTCGTGTGAGCATAATCTACTTTCAATCACACCCTTCCTGAGAGCAAACTGCCCTTTCATAGGTTTGTCCTGGACTTGTCTAGATGTCATTGAATGGCACCAACTCAAAGACACCCTACAAACAACAGGACAAAACGCTGCCTGGTAATGTGCCAACCTCACAATCTTTGCTATACATGAGCCCATCGTTGCAGCCATTGTGTCAGTTCATCTCATTGAAGGTCTTCCCCTTTTTTGTTGCCTCTCCACTTTGCCAAGCATGATATCCTTCTCCACGGAATGGTCCCTTCTGACAACATGACCAAAGTAGGTGAGATGAAGTCTGGCCGTTCTCGCTACCTAGGAGCATTCCAGCTGTACTTCTTCAGGATAGATTTTTTTTAGCTCTTTTGGCAGTCCACAGTACTTTCAGTATTCTTCACCAACACTACAACTCAAAAGCATTAACTCTTCTTTGGTCTTCCTTATTCATTATCCAGCTTACACATGCATATGTTGTTGTTAGGTGCAGTAAATTTGTCTCTGACTCATAGCGACCCTATGCACAGCAGAATGAAACACCACCCAGTCCTGCGCCATCTCCACGATCCTTGCTATACTTGAGACCATTGCCGCAGCCACTGTGTCAATCCATCTTGTTGAGGGCTTTACCCTCTTTTGTCGACCCTCCACCTTACCAAGCATGACATCCTTCTCCAGTGAATGGTCCCTTCTGATAACAAGACCAAAGTATGTGAGATGAAGTCTGGCCGTTCTTGCTTCCAAGGAGCATTCCTGCTACATTTCCTCCAGGACAGATTTGTTAGTTCTTTTGGCATGAGCTGGGCAATGAATGAAGAAGACCAAAGAAGAGTTGATGTTTTTGAGTTGTGGTGCTGGCGAAGAATGCTGAAAGTACCATGAACATGCATATGAGGCAATTGACAATACTATGGCTTGCTCTTTAGCACTTTAAAGAGGTCTTTTGCAGCAGATTTGTCCAGTGCAGTAGTACTCTGATTTCTTGATTTGCTGCTTCCATTGGCGTCAATTGTGGAACCAAGTATTATGAAATCTTTGACAACTTGAATCTTTTCTCCATTTATCATGATACTGCCTATTGATCCAGTTGTGAGGATTTTTGTTTTCCATATGTTGAGATGTAATCCATGCAGCAGATTGTAGTCTTTAATCTTCATCAGTAAATGCTTCAAGTCATCTTCATTTTCAGCAAGCAAAGTTGTATCATCTACATCACAGGTTGTTAATGAGTCTTCCTCCAATCCTGATGCCATGCTCTTCTTCATATGGTCCAGCTTCTAGGATTATTTGCTCAGCATACAGATTGAATAAGTATGATGAAAAGATACAGCCCTGACACATTGCCTTCCTGATTTTAAACCATGCAGTATCTCCTTGTTCTGTTTGAATGACAGCCTCCTGGTCTATGTACAGGTTCCTCATGAGTACAATTAAGTGTTCTGGAATTCCCATTCTTCTCAATGTTATCCCTAATTTGTTATGTTCCACACAGTCATATGCTTTTGCATAGTCATTAAAACATAAGTAAACATCTTTCTGATATTCTTTGCTTTCAGCCAAGATCCACCTAACATCAACAATGATATCCTTCATTCCATGTCCTCTTCTGAATCCAGCTTGCATTTCTGGAATTTCTCTGTCAATATACTGCTGCAACCATTTCTGAATTATCTTCAGGATGATTTTACTTGCATGTGATATTAATGATACTATTTGATAATTTCCACATTCTGTGGGATCATTTTTCTTTGGAATGGGTACAAATATGGATCTCTTCCAGTCAGTTGGCCAGATAGCTGTCTTCCAAATTTCTTGGCATAGACGAGTGAGTGCCTCCAGTGTGGCATCTGTTTGTTGAAACATCTCAGTGGGTATTCCATCAATTCCTGGAGCCTTATTTTTCACCAATTCCTTCAGTGCAGCTTTGCTTCTTCCTTCAATATTGAAGTATTGAAGGACTTGTCTTTGCTTAGCCAAATTATTGGTGTAATGGTCAGAAAGAACTTAAATAGCATCTGAACTTATGTCAAGATTTAAAATGGAATTAGAGCTCCCACTGTAGACCATAACCTTCCACAGATAAAATGTTTTAGAGTTTAAGCTCTAGTACAATTCTCAACCACAATATTAAAATAAATCATTTTTATTTTTTCCCCTAACATTTTTATTATGAAAGTATTCAAACATATAGAAAAATGGAAAGAATTGTATAGTGAACACTCCTATATCACAAACTAGATCATAGAATTAACATTTTGCTACCTTTGCTAAATCACATATCTAAAATAAATTATTTAAAAAAAAATAAAAAGAATTTTAAAAA
>NW_006921850.1:5092015-5099117 GCF_000298275.1 Orycteropus afer afer | reverse complement strand
TGTGAATTTAACTATTTTTTTTGTTCATTTTTCTAACTTTTCTAAATGAGCTTAATAAAAGCTATTTTTAATTTTTTTATATAAAAGTTCATTCATTCCTTGATGATAGAGCAAGCCTTATACACTATTTCTCAGTGATAGCCTTTTAATTTTTTAAAATAAAACTTACATTTTTCAGGGACAACCTGCCCTCCTCATAAACCCTTACATTTTGAAATGTTAGTGTATTTCATTTATTAACAGTGTGTGAGAAGTTGCAGAGACATTTTCAAGTTTTAAATTTTAATATCAAATTTAAAATCAATGTAGAATCATTTCCTAAATCAAGGTTAGTACTAAAAAAAAAATACCTACCTTCATGTCAGGGAACCCTGGTGGTCCACAGTTGGGTGCTGACCCAAAAGTCCTAAGTTCTAATCCCCTGTAAAGAAGAACCGAGGGGGGGGGAAACCCACACCCTCTGCCATTGAGTGGATTTGGACTCACAGAAACCCTGTAGGCAGAGTAGAACTGACTTGTATTGTTTTCAGGATTGTAAATCTTTATGAAAGCAGACTGCCATACCTTGTTCTGCTGAGCAGCCAGGTTCAAACTGCTAACATTTTAGTTAGCAATCAAGAGTTTAACCACTGCACCACCAGGGCTCCACTATAAAGATTGTTCTTGTTAGGGACCTTTGAGTCAGTTCCAAGTAAGAATGACCCTCTGTACAACAGAACAAAACACTGTCCTCACAATTGTTGCCATGCTTGAGCCCATCGTCATAACCACTGTGTCAATCCATCACATTGAGGGTCTTCCCTTTTTTTGCTGACCCTCTCCTCTACTTTACTTAGCATAATATCCTTCTCTAGGGACAGGTCCCTTCTGACAACATGACCAAAGTATCAAAGACAAAGTCTGGCCATTCATGCTTCTAAGGTATATTCTTACTGTATTTCTTCCAAGACCAGTTTGTTCATTTTTCTGGCAGTCCATGGCATATCCAATATTCTTTGCCAATATCACAATTCAAATACATTAATTCTTCTGCTGTCTTCCTAATGCATTGTCCAGCTTACACAGGTATATGTGGCTATTGAAAAGACAATGGCTTGGGTCAGGTGTCCCTTAGTCTTCAAAGTAACATCTTTGCTCATCAACATTTTAAAGAGGTCTTTTGCAGCAGATTTGCCCAATGCAATACATGATTTAATTTCTTGACTGATACTTCCATGGGTGTTGATTGTGGATCCAAGCAAAATGGAATCCCTGACAACTTCAATCTTTTCTCCATTTATCATGATACTGCTTATTGATCCAGTTGTGAGGATTTTTGTTTTCTTTTTGTTGAGGTGTAAACCACACTGAAGACTGCAGCCTTTGATCTTCATTGGTAAGTGCTTTAAGTCTTCACTTCCAGCAAGCAAGGCTGTGTCATCTGCATATTGCAGGCTGTCGATGAGTCTTCCCCCAATTCTGATGCTGTGTTCTTCTTCATATGGTACAGCTTCTTGGGTATGTGGATTGAATTTAAGTATAGTGAAAGGATATAGCCCTGACATACACCTTTCCTAATTTTATTAAACTATATAGTATTGCCTTGTTCAGTTCAAACCCTGCCTTTTGGTCTATGTTCTTCATGAGATCGATTAAGTGTTCTGGAATTTCCATTTTTTGCAAGGCTACACGTAATTTGTTATGATCCACACAGTCAAATGCCTTTGCATAAACAATGAAAGACATGGGTAAACAACTTTCTGGTATCCTTTGCTCTCAGCCAAGATTCATCTGATACCAGCAATGATAGTCCTCATTCCACATCCTCTTATGAATTCACTTGAATTTCTGGCAGTTCCCTGTTGCTGTAATTCTGTGTATCGATATATCGCTATATCATAACAATTACAGCCTAAGACTATGGGACAGCTCTACTTTGTCTGTTAGGTCACTGTGAGTCAGAAATGGGCTTGAAGGCAAACACCACCACCTCCTTCATGTTTTAAAAATCTGTAATTTAAAAAAAAATTAATTCAGGCAGGATTGAATGTTAATATTTTTAGTTTATTTTAATTTAAAAGGTTGCTTGCACATATATTCTTCTATCTTTTAGACTCAGGCCTATTGATAAGTGATATTCCAGTCCTGGATTTCACATTTACTACTGTGGTTATCAAAAGAACCCCTGATGAAGCAATAGTTAAGCACTCAACGGCTAACCAAAGGTCAGCAGTTGGAACTTACCAGCTGCTCTGAAGGATAAAAGACTTGGTGATCTGCTCCTGTAAAGACTGTGATTATAGGGTGCCTTCCTCAATTCTGACTCATGGCAACTCCAGGTGATAAAGTAGAGCTGCCACATAGGGTGTTTAGGTTTTTTGGTTTTTAATCTTTACGGAAGCAGATCATCAAGTCTTTTTCACACAGGATCACTGGGTAAGTTCAAACTTCTGGATTCAGATTGTTGTTGTTGTTGTTTGCCGTCGAGTCGGCCCCGACTCATAGCGACCCCTCCTTGGGTTTCCGAGGCAGTATCACTACGGAAGTAGGATTGCCCAACCTTCCTTCCGAGGAGTGGCTGGTGGGTTTGAACCGCCAGCCTTCTGGTTAGCAGTCAAGTGCTTTTAGCCACTATGCTACCAGAGCTCCCGGATTCAGATAGCATTGTTATTAATTTTTTTATTTAAAATGGTACTAAGTGCCATGTTTTCAAAAGGAAATTATACACATGTAAAACAGGAAATGGAAGGAAATGTGGTATGAAATGCAATATTGCTACAATTAACCACATTTGCCACTGGGTGTCCCCACTGTTTCATGCCATTCACTAGCTCTGATGATGGAAGTTTCCATTGAAAATAGAAGATCAAGGCTTTATTTGCAGAATGCTTAATTGGCAGCTGATGCATTTACATTCTGGATATTTTATTTAGAAACAATTCTGCTAAGCTGTGCAATATTTCCTTGTGTCCTTTAACAACTGAGTGCTTGATTTGCCAAGGAAAGAAGGGAGAAACCTTAATTTTTTCTTTACAGGGTCATTTCCTAAGCCAATTTTTAACTCAGAACCAAAATTCTTCATTTTGTAACATCTTGATTATTTTCATAGCTACTATTTGCAGAGTCCTATAATAAAATAACCCAGGTGAAAACATGAAAAGTTATCACTAGGTAAGAACATAGTATGTTCTCCTTTTGGAAAGTAAACTCTTAAGTTGCTGGTAATCTTCTACCCCTAAGAAATGTCTTTGTGAGGGCTGGCAAATAGGAGAAAACAAGAGAAATCACCCACAGAAATGTAGGACTGGGCTCTGGATAAGGATTTTAAGGCCAACTCTTCCTGGGATCACAGATCTAACCTTGGAGCTGGTCGTAATTTAGAAACTTGACCTCAATTTCTATTTGTAAATGCCATTAAAGTTGTAGTCTGTGTATTTATGGCATTCTCCCCACCCAAGCCTGCCTCTTTTAAGCTAATTTTTATACTCCATACCTATCATTTTTTGTGTTTTTCGTTTCTTTTGCAATCTCTCATCTTCATTTTTATCTTTACTTTGCTGTCCTTTTTCATTTGTGAAGTTGAGTATGTAATTTTTGAATGAGAGTCATTGTTTCCAAAAATTCTTCTTTAACCCTGAATCCTTCCATCAGAGGAAAGGAATTCTAGAAATTTAGCATAAATGGCTCAGAGTTTGAGGTGCCCCTAAATGTGAATACAATTGAATGATTGAGCTATTATTCATTGTCATTTAATAAAGTAGTATAATTGATTTACTTATCTCCCTGGGAATACTAATGAATAGTGGAATCAGATGAAGATGTTTAACTCAGCAGTGAAATTAGAGATAGAACGTATTTTTTATTCTACACCCTATAAATAGAGTCACTAAACACAAAACTTGATATAGATGACAGAACTTCAAGTGAGAAAGTAGAGTTTAAATATAAGTTCATCTTATCAGGAAAAGATATATTTATGACTTAGAGAATATGATGTTTTAAATATATTCAAATAGGTGGAGGTGGGGGAGAAGTAATACAGGATCTTGGATCATAGGATTAGGAATGATTTCATGTCATATAATTCACAGAGTTTTCTCTGCAGAAAGGGTGATGAATAAGGAATCTGATAGGCTGATCAGGGAGGGAGGGTGAATCTCAGCTACCATCCTACCAAGAGAATATAAATCCATACAATATTCTAAAAGCCCCAGTCATGTCACATAGCATTAGATCCAAACGAATCCCATTGCTGTTGGGTTGATCCTGACTCATGGCAACTCCACATGCTATAGAGAAGAACTGCTCCAGAGGGTTTTCTTGGGTATACTCTTTACAAAAGCAGATTGCCCGGCCTTTCTTCCACAGCATAACACAGCTCAAACTGATTGCACCACCCCGGGACTCCTTGACTCTGGTCCCTGACTCTATCTTTGGCAATTAATTTAACTTTTCTGGCTCTCAGTTTTATCATCTATAAAGTGAATCAGGTGGACCAGATGCTCTTGGTGCTGATTTTCAACAGATCTGAAAAATATTCAAATAAAAATATTAAAAATTTCTGAATACTTAGTGAAAGTATTATGACATTTGCTTTTATGAGGAAATATTGTCCATTTCCATGACCCACTTTATCACACAGATTTCAGGAGGATTCTCTGTGTAGGTGAATTATTGGCCCTATCTACACAGGCTTATTAGCATCACCTTCAAATTTTTTGACAGTTTCTTCATATTGCCCACCACTTGTCTGTCAGTTTGTCATACTGTGATGGCTTGCATGTTACTGTGATGCTGGAAGCTATGCCACCAATATTTCAAATACCAACAGGGTCACCCATCACAGGCAGGTTTCAGTGGAGCTTCTAGACTACGAAGGACAAGGAAGAAGGACCTGGAAATCCACTTCTGAGAAAATTGGTCAGTGAAAACCTTATGGATAGCAGCAGAATATAGTCTGATATAGTGCCAGCAGATGAGCCCCTCGGCTTGGGAGGCACTCAGAATACAACTGGGGAAGAGTTGCCTCCTCAAAGTAGAGTCAACCTTAATAACATGGATGGAGTAAAACTTTCAGGACCTTCACTTGCTGATGAGGCACTGTATCAAGTAATGATGAGAACAATGAGCTGTGAACAATCATTAAGAACCAGAATGTACAAAGTATAAATCAAGGAAAACTGGAAGTTGTCAAAAATGAAATGGAATACTTGAAGATCAATATCTTAGG
This sequence comes from Orycteropus afer afer, assembly GCF_000298275.1. Lineage (NCBI taxonomy): Eukaryota > Metazoa > Chordata > Mammalia > Tubulidentata > Orycteropodidae > Orycteropus > Orycteropus afer. Next base: position 5,093,908 of record NW_006921850.1, on the reverse strand, counting down.
CATTAGTGAGCTGAAATGGACTGATAATGGCCATTTTGAATTGGACAATCATATGGTCTACTACACTGGGAATAACATACTGAAGAAGAACAGTGTTGTAGTCCTGCTCAAAAAAGAACATTTCAAGATTTGTCCCGAAATACAATGCTGTCGGTGATAATATTCATAGCCTATAAGGAGGATTAGTTAATATGACTATCATTTCGATTTATTAACTAACTACTAACACAAAACATGAAAAACTGCAGATTTTTATCAACTTCTGCAGTCTGAAATTGATGAAACTTGCATGGATAATTACTGGTGATTGGAATGTGAAAGTTGAAAACAAAGAAGAATCAGTAGATAGAAAGTATGACTTTGGTGATAGAAATGATGCCAGAGACTGCATGATAAAATTTTGCAAGACCAATGACTTACTCATTGGAAATATCTTTTTTCAACAACATAAAAAGTGACTATACATGTGAAACGCTCCAAATGGAACTAACAGGAATAAAACGTATTATATCTGTGGAAAGAGACGATGAATAAAGCTCAATATCATCATTCAGAACAAGGCCAGGGGCTGACTGCAGAATAGACCATCAATTGCTTATATGCAAGTTCAAGTTAAAGCAAAAGAAAATTAGAACAAGTCCATGAGAGCCAAAGTACAACCTTGCGTATATCCTACCTGAATTTAGAGACCTTCTCAAAAATAGCTTTGATGCATTTAATGCTAATGACTGAAGAGCAAATGGGTTGTGGGATGGCATCAAGGACATCATACATGAAGAAAGCAAAAGGTCATTAAAATAACAAGAAAAGAAAAGAAAAAGCACAAAAATGGATGTCAGAAGAGACTCTGAAACTTGCTCTTGGATGTAGAGCAGATAAAGCAAAAGGAAGAAATGAAGTAAAAAAGCTGAACAAAAGATTTCAAAGGGTCAATCAAGAAGACAGAGTAAAGTATTATAATGAAATGTGCAAATCCATGGAGTTAGAAAACCAAAAGGGAAGAAAACACTTTACATTTCTCAAGCTGAAAGAATTGCAGAAAAAATTCAAGCCTTGAGTTGCAATACTGAAGGATTCTACAGGCAAAATACTGAATGAGGCAGGAAACATCAAAAGAAGATGGAAGGAATATACAGAGTCATTATACCAAAAAGAATTGGTTGGCATTCAATCATTTCAGGAGGTAGCATATAACCTTACAGTATTGAAGGAAAAAGTCCAAGCTGCACTGAAGGCATTAGCGAAAAACAAGACTCCAGAAATTGACAGATTGACAGACAAAATTGAGATGTTTGAACAAACAGATGCAAAACTTAGTAGTCTCTGTCAAGAAATTTGGAAACCCACTTCTACCCAACCAACTGGAAGAAACCCATATTTGTGCTCATTCCAAAGAAAGGTGATCCAACAAAAAGTGGAAGTTATGGAACAATATCATTAATATCATGTGCAAGTAAAAGTATGCTGAAGATAATTCAAAAATGGTTGCAGATGTATAGCAACAGGGAATTGCCAGACATTGAAGCTAGATGCAGAAGAGGATATGGAATGAGGGATATCATTGCTGATGTCAGATGGATCTTGGCTAAAAGCAAAGAACACCAGAAAGATGTCTACCTGTGTTTCATTGACTATGCAAAGGCATTTGACTGTGTGAATCATAACAAATTATGGCAAATATTGCAAAGGATGGGATTTCCAGAACACTTAATTGTGCTCACATGGAACCTGCAAATAGACCAAGAGACAGTCATTCTAACAGAACAAGGGGATGCTGTGTACTTTAAAATCAGAAAAGGTGTGTGTTAGGGTTGTATCTTTTCACCATACTTATTCAATCTGTATGCTGAGCAAATAATCCAAGAAGCTGGACTATATGAAGAAGAATGTGGC
>NW_006921850.1:5037862-5063424 GCF_000298275.1 Orycteropus afer afer | reverse complement strand
ACTTTGCTGGTTTTTGTGTTTCTCTAGAGAACCCAATCCAACACACTGCGTTTTCTTTTTGCAGGGATCAAGTCACAATACTTCCCTAAAGCAATCACCGCCAGGAGAATAGTATTGCCATTATCCTTAGACCAAGTCCCTGGGGCTGAGGCATGATTACATCTGGAAAATATTAGTGTTCTGCCAATGAATAACAGAAGGGAGTGGATCACAGGTAGTCAACCCATTACCAAGGACCCAAGGTAATGTGGGATGAGAAGTGCCTTGGAAGGTTCCCAAACATTTCTTTCAACAGCACCAAAAAAAAAAAAAACCAAAAAACACTCACTGCGGTGGAGTTGATCCGACTCATAGCGACCCCTCCTTGGGTTTCCGAGGAAGTATTACTACGGAAGTAGATTGTCCAACCTTCCACAGCTATCTACATTTCCCAGAATGCTTGGAGGCCAGTTTAGGAGATAATAAAGAGCAATTACGTGGCTGGAGCACTCAATATAAAGGGAAGGAACACCCTTTCACAGCCATGACTGATTTTATACCTGGAGAACCATGGGTCTATCTTCCCATACAGATCTGAGGGAGCCCAGAGCAGGAGGGGAGCAAGACAGAGAAATTTCATAGTGAAAAGCCAGAAAATGAACTTCTCACCAGTGAGCTGCAGTGCTGTCCTTGTAAAAGACCCTGTCCCAGGTTTAAAGATGAGCAAATTTTCTATTTTGTTGCATTTTGCTTGCATGTGGTTTGAGTTAAAGTAAAGTAATATTTAAGGTTATTTCTTTTAAATAAGAATCTTTTAAAAGAGAGGAAATCCAACAGATGCAACTACCTTTAATATTATTTCCTGGTCACCAAGGATTTCTTTTTTATTGACCTCGAATTCCTGACCTACAAACCTAGCACTCAATGCAGTATTTGGTTATTATCTACTCCTATTATAATTTTTGGTGAGATAAAACACCATGGAGCCTGTGGACAGACCTTAAGAGATTTAAAGACTAGACCAAGGACAAGGAAAACCTCTTGTCTTCTGGAGCTGGCATCAGGGGTGGGAGGATCCTAGAGGAGAATGGATCAGACTGTGTTTTGGAGGAGGTGATCATATTTCCTCAGGGTGAAGGGATAAAAATATAGTGTGAATGAAAGAGTTTTACTGCTTCCCTTACTATAATATTAACTTCAAGGAGGTGGGGACTCCGTGTGACATCTCCTTTTACCCTCATGCCTATCACATAGTATGTGTTCAATAAATATGGGTTAATTTAAAATTTCCTTTTCAACTCCCAGCTTGTACATTTCAAAAAAAAAAAAAAAAAAATGGGTATATTCTTGCTAGTCTATTGCTTCTTTTACAAGAGAGGAGGGGAGGTAAAGAAACCTCTCTCTGTCATTCTCTGTGTCTCTTATAAACTCCATATGTGTGATCCCCAATGCACAACCTCTCAGGTGTCCTCTAGCAGGGTCTAACCCTCAGGAGACAGTAGCCTGCAGAGGCTAATCCATGGTAAGCAAATGGTAGGTAAGATGGAATCACCTACCACAGATAACACCTTCTCTGTCCATGCACTTGAGTAAACAGGGAGTGAAATTGGTTCTCACCAACACAATCTTACTGCTAAAATCAGACAGGGTGCTGCATCACTGTATTAGGTGGGCTACCAGAGACCGGGAAGCAAAGGTTGTTCTTCCTAGGGTTCAGGCAATGGAAGCTATGGAAACTCTCACTAATCAGCTTATCTAAATTTCAAAAGGGTGGATAAGAGTCTTGATCCTGTCCACCCAAAAGCACTTTACAAATTACCTTGACAAATAACCAGTTACCCTGAAGTCAACTGGCAATTCTTTCTTCTGAGGAGTCTTGAGTGAACTTGAATCTCCAACCTGTCGGTTAACAGCCAAATTTGTTAACCATTTGTACCACCCAGGGACTTCCCTTGACAAATATCAAAAACAAACCAAACCCATTCCTACTGAGTCAAATCCAACTCACAGCAGAGAAATTCCCCTTAAGGTTTCCAAGGCTGTAAATCTTTATGGAAGGATACTGCCAGATCTTTCTCCAGAAGAGTGGATTTGAATTAGCGACCTTTCAGTTAGCAGCCAAGCTCTTTAATCCCTGCACCACTAGGGCAGTCTTCTTTGCTTGTTTCCATTTCCTCTTTTCCCTTTTTTTTTCTTTCTTCCTTTCACTTCCTGTCTGTCTCTCCCTCATGTCTCTCACTCTTTCTCTTCTGCTTCTGCAACTCTTCTTTCTTCTCATGTAAAAGCTATACGTTAGAAATTTTACTTTCATATTTATTGAAGGCAATTGTTTCCTTTTTCAAATAGTTCTCTGACCTTTCAATAAAAAATTATTCTTCCATTCTAAGTTGACATTCAGAAAAATTGACTAAAGACTGACAGATCAGATATAAATTTAATCTATTAAAAATAAAAAAAAATCATTTAACATTGAAACTTCAAGCTTCAACATTCAAGCTTTTATTTTAAAATTATGGCTCTACTTGATGTCATTCATGTTGGAATTCCTAAGATTACAGCCACCATCTATTTTTTACAGGCTTCCTTTATCTATGCAGACATTTCCTGTTCTGCTTTCTCCTTTCCCAAAGACATATAACAACTTACTTATTGTTGGTTTGAATTTTTTTTGGGGGGGGAAGGAGGAGGCAAAGAAGCTTTTTGAAAAACTAACATGCATCCAAACTTTTGGAGAAAGATGGAGAAAAGATGAAAAGGATGGCATGTCAGCCCTAACCTAGGTTGTTATGTTTAATTTTATCCAATCGAATTGACTTTAGAATGTAAATATCTTCCCACTTAATTTAATATTAATGTCTCAAATATGTTTTTGAAAAATCAGTGTGCACATGTGCGATTAGGAGCTCTGGTAGCGTAGTGCCTAAGTCACTTGACTGCTAACCAGAAGGCTGGCTGTTCAAACTCACCAGCTACTTCTCAGAAGGAAGGTTGGGAAATCTACTTCCATAGAGATACTGCCTTGGAAATCCAAGGAGGGGTCGCTATGAGTCGGATCCGACTAGACAGCACATAACAACAACAACATGTTCAATTACATGTGCCATGTTTCTGCATAACATCATCAGTTCTTAAAACCCAAGTTCACAGATCTTGAACTTATCGATGCCAGCTAACTCCTCTACAGTACTTTCCATGTGTCAGGCACCTGGCTGAACATTTCAATTCATTATGCTTGCAACAGTCCTATGTGGTTGGTAATATTGTTCTCCCCATTTTTCAGAGGAGGAAACTGAGGCTCAGATGGTTAAATAAGTTTTCCGAAGTCATAGAGCTAGTAATTGGCAATATTGAGGTCTAACCCCAGCATCCCTACCCTTAACCACTGTACGCTGCCATTTCTCATCACCTAATTCATTTATTTAGTCAACCTCTAACAACTCCAGTGCCCAGAAGAACTTTAAGCCTGTCAGATAATTATCAGAGTTTAGCCAAGCTTTTTTTTTTTCCCTTTAAGTTTCCCCATGGGGAAACAATCCTTCACTATTATTATTGTATTAGAAATGGATTTCTATATTGTCAAATTAAAAGAAATAACTTGTAGCTACAACATTCTGGCTTTTATATACTTGTACATCTTAGTTACTCTAGTAAAAGCTTTCCTATTTCTGAGCATCTGTGTTTATAGCTATAACTCTGTGGTGGTAACATAAATAAGTAAGTAAGTAAGTAAGTAAATAAATAAATAAATAAATAAAATTTAAAGTTCTGTTACATTTTAAGTATTTAAAACTTTTTAACCCAAATTTCTACTCAGAAAATGGAGCACTGTAATTTGGTAAGGTTACTCTTAGAATTCTTGCCAATTAACAAAGAAGTCATTTTATGCCAACTCACAGGCTTCACTAAGGAGCGCTGGTGGTATAGTGGTTAAGGCATTTGACTGCTAACCAAAGAGTCAGTAGTTCAAACCCACCAGCTGCTCCATGGAAGAAAGATTGGACTGTTGGCTTCCAAAAAGATTTACAGCCTTGGAAAACCCAATGAGGGTTGCTCTGAGTCAGAATTGACTTGATGACAGTGAGTTTGGTTTTTTTTTTTTTTTTAAATATGTACTGAGAGAGAATCCCATTAACTGACTGGCAACAATCCTAGGATTTTTCATGGTTTGGGGGTTGAGAGATCAGTGCTGTGGATAAAAGCAGAGATTCTGGAATCTGGCTGCCCAGTCTGAATCTGGACCCTGCTCTGTCCTTGAGCAAATACTCAACCTCTCTAAGTTTCAGTCCCCAATCAGTAAAATAAAGATAATACAATTTTCTACCTTGGAACCCTTGGGTGGCTGTTGTTGTTGTTGTTTTCCATTGAGTTGGCCCGACTCATAGTGACCTCTCCTTGGGTTTCCGAGGAAGTATTACTACAGAAGTAGGATTGCCCAACCTTCCTTCCGAGGAGTGGCTGGTGGGTTTGAACTGCCAGCCTTCTGGTTAGCAGTCAAGTGCCTTAGGCACTATGCTACCAGAGCTCCTTAACTGAAAGGCTGGTGGTTCAAATGCGTCCAGAGGCATTAGAAGAAAGGTCTGATGATCTGCTTCTGAAAATCAGCCATTAAAAACCCTAGGGAGTGTAGTACTCTGCACATGGGTCACCATGTGTCAAAATTAATTTGACAGCAACAGGTTTTCTGCTTTTTTAGCTTCTACCTGACATGAAGATTCAACGAGGTAATCTGCGTAAAGTTTAAATTAATGTTTGCCTGTTGTTGTTGTTAGGTGCCATCAAGTCATCTCCGACTCATAGTGACCCTATGTACAGAAGAATGAAACACTGCCTGGTCCTGTACCAGCCCCATGATCCTTGCTACACCTGAGCCCATCATTGTAACACTGTGTTAATCCATTTTGTGGAGGGCCTTCCCCTTTTTGTTGACCCTCCACTTTACCAAACATGATATCCTCCAGGGAATGATCCCTTTGGACATGACCAAAGTAGGTCAGATGAAGTCTGGTCATTCTTGCCTCCAGGGAGCATTCTGGCTGCACCTCTTCCAGGACAGATTTGTTAGTTCTTTTAGCAGTCCATGGGACTTTCAGCATTCTTCACCAACACCAAAACTCAAAAGCATCAACTCGTCTTCGGTCTTCCTTATTCATTGTCCAGCTCTCACATGCATATGAGGCAGTTGAAAATACCATGGCTTCTGTCAGGCACACCTTAGTCTTCAGGAATATATTTTTGCTCTTCAGCACTTGAAATAGGTCTTGTACAGCACATTTGCCCAATGCTATGCATCATCTGATATCTTGACTGCTGCTTCCATTGATGTTGATTGTAGAATAGAGTAATGTGAAGTCTTTGACAACTTCAATCTTTTCTCCTTTTATCATGTTACTGCTTATTGGTCCATTTGTGAGGATTTTTGTTTTCTTTATATTGAGGTGTAATCCATACTGCAGACTGTAGTCTTCAATCTTCATCAGTAAGTGCTTCAAGTCATATTCACTTACAGCAAGCAAAGTTGTGTTGTCACCATATCACAGGTTGTTAATGAGTCTTCCTCCAATCCTGATGCCATGTTCTTCTTCATATAGTCCAGCTTCTTGAATTATTTGCTCAAATGTTTGCCTAAGTGCTTACTAAATCATTTTTTTTAATTGCAAACATCTACAGGGAATATTTTATACATTTTTTTTCTTTTAAATTCTCCAAAGGCCCTGAAAGTAATGGACACGGTGAGTGTTAAATGTCTTGGGAGGTCAGTATCTCACCCCTGATCCATTCTCAATATCACTACTTTCACCAGGAAACAGTGGAAGTTCTATCTTAAGGTGAAACAGAGTTGCACATGGCAAGAAACTTGACAGACCACAGGCCTTGCTCTTAAACCACAGATCCAACATCCTGGTTTTATATAAGAATTTGGGAGGAACTCTTGCTTGGTTCTCTCACCCGTGCAGTTCTTGTGGATTGCATAACATAAATGTCCATGTATGTATGTTCAGAATTTTTAGAGGAAGACATTATGACGTGGGAATCTTTTAAAAAAAACAAAGTATTGGAGTTTTAGAGTCAATTAAAACTATGAAGTACTATATAAAATGTCTTTTGACTGGCTAGCCTTCTCTTAAGCAGCACAGACACTTATCAGTATCAGCTCAAGCAGCTCCCCTACGGACACAGTAGTATCTGTTTGCTTCTATTGACATGCTTGGAAGCTTTTGTTTTATGACTTGGGGAGTAAACCTAAGCACCAACAGAAGATTTGGTGTGGATTCTGTCCCCATCTAGCTCTTTGGAATTGGTTTTAAGCCTCAGTCGTTAGAAGGATGAGGGCCAGAAAGTGGTGAAACTATTCACAAGGATCTTCAGTACAAACCTCATTGCTTCAGATCCCAGGTGACAAAGGGCAGCTCACAGCTGGAAGAGGCCATTTTCCTTGCTTGTGTAAGAAACTCTGCACTGACGATCTGAGGACTGGCAGTGTTGGCAGCATGGGAGAGATAGCATCCTTGGCACAGTTAGCACAGTTTTCATGATAGCCAGCAACAGTGTTGAGGTTTTCCAAATGACCACGCAAGAAGCAGACCCAGAGGAGCCAGAACAGGGCAGAGAGGACCAGGTGATTCTGGGTGGTGGTGGCAGCAGGTCTATAAGTACAAATGACACACCCTGTTGGGGACGCCCAGAAATAGCTGGAGGACATAGAGGTTAAGCTAAGATCTTGTTGTTACCCTTATAATTCGGGCAGCAAAAGGAAACATGACCTGAATTTTACACATAGTCTGAACATGATGCAATAAGCTACTTGCAATTAATGGGCTACATTATAAGTAACCTAATTTCACAGAACAAGTGAATCTGCCATGATTGGTGACTTTAAAAAAAATAAGATTGTACCCATTGCCAAAAACTCTAAAAATTGGAAAAACTGAGACACAGGAAGAAAATTTAAATTACAGAAAAAAGAGAGAAAATCTCAGAGCTTGAGAAAAATGAGACTTGCTTAATGGGTAGCTTTTACCACAGCAGTAAGGGCACCAGTTTAAACTTTAAGAACTGGGAGTGGAGTACAAAGCCCAAAGATGGCAGAATAGAAAGAATTGGGAGTGGAAATATGGATGAAAGATGGACTAGGGACTTAACGTTGGGCATTTGCATGTCACTCTACTCAAGACTGAGAAATGTCGATTTTTCCCATCGAAAGATGAGAGAACTTTGATGCTATTGCTGACTCCAGGGTATCCTTAGCCTTTGAGCCATTTCCACACAGCTTTGTAATTGACAGGACAGAAGACACCAGCTTCCTCTCATCCTGTCTAGAATCCCTTGGGTGCAGACAACAGTGCTCAGTACTGAGGGCGTTATGGCTGCAGTACAAGAAGACCACTCCTACAGAATTTCTGTGTACTTCCTTTGACTGGCACCCTACTGTGGGTTCTGATGAGAAACACCTTGTAGCAAACTCTCTTTGTGAGAGAAGCTTCCTGAGAACAAGATGCAGGGAAGCAATCAGTGGTAGCCCCGCATGACCGTCCCATACTATCTGTCCACTTCCCTCTAGTGACTAAACTTTGTCACCCTTCAGGTCTCAACTGGTAAGTCACTTCCTCAAGGAAGCCTTCCTTGACAATGTTAGGCCTTTTGTTGCTCTCTTTCCTTTTTTCATACCACTTACAATTAATAAGTACTGACATAATTGTGTATTTAATTACTGGAGATAATATAGGCAGGTATTATGCTCATATTATTCACTGATGGATACTCAGTACCTAGCACAGTGCCTGGAACACAGTAAATAAAAAGTAATTGTTGAATTAAGAACATTAGTATCATCTGCAGAGCTCTCTTTACATGGTTTAAAGCTTAGGCTAAAGTAGTTGGTGTGTTGTTCCGTTCTTCCAACTCACACTATTAAAAATTTTAAAGTGATTTATCGTTAAATATTATTTTAGCAATATGTAAATAAATGTTCATTGGGAAAATATCCAAACAACACACACACAAAATTTATTGACCTAAACATATAGCATAGTGCCTAAGGCACTTGACTGCTAACCAGAAGGCTGGCAGTTCAAACCCACCAGCCACTCCTTGGAAGGAAGGTTGGGCAATCTACTTCCATAATGATACTGCCTCGGAAACCCAAGGAGGGGTCACTATGAGTCGGATCCAACTCAACGGTACATAACAACAACAACAACAAACATATACATGTGCTATTAAAAAAAAAGCTGTTTTCCGTTTCCAACTCCTTATCAACCCATTCCCATTCCCAGTCATAACACCACTGTTAACAGTTTCATGTGTAAACTTCTAGATCTTCTTCCAGGTATTTGTGTGTGTGTGTGTGTGTGTGTGTATATATTATACACATATATATTCATATAAATAGGACATATTTGTATTTTCATACCTATATGTAAAATTAAAGAGCACTGGTGGTGCAATGGGTAAATGGTCACCTGCTAAATGAAATGTCAGAAGTTTGAATTCACCAGCAGCTCCACTGGAGAAAAGAACTGACAATATGCTACTGTAAAGATTTATAGCCTAGGAAATCTTATGGGCAGTTCTGCTCTGTCCTATAGAGTCATTGTGAGTCAGAATTGACTCCACGCCACACAACAAAAACAACAACACATGTAATATACATACAGGAATGTTTTAGTGAAAGTCCAATCAGAAGCTAGAAGCCATTTTAGATATTTCAAATAAAAGGAAATTTAATACATATGATGGAAGAGTTGAGAGACCAAACAGGAGAACAATTAGATTAACGACAGGGCATCACTATCAATCCTTGGGCTAGAGGCACAAAGAGAGGAGGCAGTGTGACTGCAGCCCAGGAGCTGGGCTACCTGGAAGAAGCTGGAATCATGTCAGCATAGGCAGGCTAAAGCTGGAACCATGGACAAATGGACTGTTTGGCAGGAACTGGAGACATGGACAAAATGTTGACAGATGCCATCCAAAGTGGAAGGAGAAAGGAGAAATAATCTTGCTTCTCCCATTCTGCCATCCCCCAGTGTTCCACCACTGGTGCTCTTTGGTCTTTGGCCAAGTCTGCAAGGGAGCCTGGGACATGTACTTCCCAGAGATGCAAAGCACCAGATAGAGGATGGTGGTGGATCTGAGAGCAAATAGACAAAAGACCCACATAGGTAGTTTGGGGGGGAAAAGAAAGATCATCATGTACATGTGTATGTGGTATATGTAGTGTTGTAAATTTATCATTTATTTTAAGAGAGATGGAATCTGGTTACAATGGCTTTTATGGGCAAGCTTGATTAATTCAGCAGCTGAGGACAGAATGTTGCAGGAGAAATGCTTTCCCAACAAAAGTCAAGAGATGCACAAAGACTTCCAGTAAGATGGAAGAATAGGCAGACAAGCGACACAGACCTTCTTCAACAAAGAGAAGACAAACCAATTGATAGAGATACAGAAGATAATCCTGGAACCCTGAGCTTTGAAAGGAACTATACAGAAGTGGATTAGGCACCAACTAGTGGAAAAACCTGAACAAAAACAGTGAGTACAGAGATGGTTGGAGCCATGGACTGTCAGCTACTCTGACGAGACCAATAGCCTGAATATTTCCAAGTAGTGTTGGGACCTGAGAATTGACCTAAAGATCAGTCCTGGTCACCAAGGGCTGCAGGGACAACTGCTCTGGTAGCCTATGACTAGGAATGGAAACAGCAAGAAGGGAGACAACCTGAGCTGTGGACTTTGTGCTGTCTAGAGGGTGCAGCCATTTTGATTGTTTACACGTGGCAGCCATTTTGGATATTTAAAGTGACTGTGGGCACAGCCATTTTGAATGTTTACAAGCAGTGGCCATTTTTGATATTTAAAGTGACCAAGGGCGCAACCATTTTGAATGTTTACAAGTGGCAACCATTTTGGATTTTAAAGTGAAAGCATTCTCATTCAGATTCCAGGGACCTAAGAACAGGTTCGGTTTGCCAGGGTTGGCAAGGACACAGGAGAGGCTGAGAACAGGAAAGGAGACAGGTGGTGAGTGTGTAAGTGAATAGAGGAGCACAGCACAGTACCCTGCTGTGTTAGATTGGGTTCTCTAGAGAAACACAAAAACCAACAAAGCATGTATAGAGAGACAGAGAGAGAGAAATTTATCTTAGGAAAATGGCTCACAAATGTATAGAAGCCAGCAAGTCCAAAGTCCCTGGAGGAAACTTCGGGTTGGTGGCAGCTTTAGCTTCTGCAAGCACAGGGGGCTGAGCAATTCAAGACTGGCAGGCAGTACACTGGTTGTTGACTCCAACAAAAGATGAATCCAAGATCTCCAGGCCGAGCAGTGGGCTGCTCCCTCACGGAAGTTTGTAGTCCGCACACCAGGGTTCCAATCCCTCAAAGAATGTCTCTCTTCCCAGGATGTCCCTGGATATCTTGGAAGCAGGTCACACCCCTAGGGAAACTCCCCTTGGGCAGATTGGCCACTCAGTACACAGTCATCTGATCCCATCATGGGAACAACCACACAGAACTGGGGTCCAGCCAAGTTGACACACAGCTCCAACTATCACACCTGCCTGTATAGATAATATACAAACAAAACAAAGAAAACAAAAATTGTGGGCAAGTCACTCCAACATATAATCAATTAAATATAAACACAAAAATGTCACAATGCCTCGGAGACAACAGAGCATTGCAGTCCACACAAAGAAGCAAGATAAAGCAGGAGAAACAAGGGACCAGGATACAGACCAGAATACATCCCTGAGGAAGATGCAGCATTGGAATTCCCTGATAAAAAATTCAAAAGAATTATATTTAGGTATCTTCAAAGGATTGAGAGACAGACCAAGGAAAATGAAAAAAAAAAAAAAAAATCTAGAAGAATTTTGGAAGAAAATACAAGAACAAAATGACAAATTAGAAATGATTCTAAATCTACACATAGAAATTCAGAAGATTAATACTAAATTGTCAGAAATAGATAACACATTGAAAGGGCAAAGGAGTAGAATTGATGCAATGGGAGACAGAATTAGTGAGATTGAAGACAAATACCTGAATACTTCTTTGGAAAGGGATCAGTCAGAAAAAAGATTAAAACAAAATGAAGAAAGCCTAAAGTTCATGTGGGATACCATCAAATGAATAACCTACATGTCACTGGAATTCCAGAACAGGAAGAGACAAATAAAACCACTGAGAAAATTGTCCAAGATTTGTTACAGGAGAACTTCCCTGATACGATGAAAGATGAGAATATCAATTCAGGAAGTCCAATGAACCCCAAACAGGATAGACCCCAAAAGAAAAATACCAAGACATATCATTATCAAACTCACCAAAACCAAAGATAAAGAAAGAATCATGAGAGCAGCATGGGAAAAACAAAAAGTTACCTACAAGGGGTAACCAATAAGACTAAGCTTGGATTTCTTAGCAGAAACCATGCAGGCAAGAAGACAATGGGATGGTATATATAAAACCCTGAAAGAGAAAAATTTCCAACCAAGAATTCTGTATCCAGCAAAATTGTCCCTCAAATATGATGGTAAAATTAATTCATTTCCAGATAAGTAGAAATTAAGGGAATTTGTTCAAACCAGACCAAGCTTACAAGAGATGCTAAAGGGAGTCCTTTGGACAGAGAAGCAACAACAACCAACAACAACTGACCACTAACACACATGATGATATAACCCAGAAACCAACCCAGCTATGGAAGTATCCAATGTAAATAAGCCTACAAAATTGTAAACAGGAAACCAGAGATACCAACTGACAAATGAGGACAACTACAAACTAAAAAGAGGGAAAAAAAATCTGTGTCGTTACAGAACTTCTAGATGGTAGGGAAGTCAAAACAACTACAAGATAGAATGGACTGTTCTACACTTGGGAAGAAAACTATAAACCACAGGGTAACCTCAAAGAAAAATGATAAACCTTCACATCAAAATAAAAAAGAGGACCAGCATAAACATTCAACAAATACTAAAACAATAGCAATGAAGGAAGTGATAACATGATTCACAAACAAAATGAGCTCAGCATCAAAAATTATGTGGAACAAAGAAATCGACACAATGAAAAAGCACATGACAAAAATAACAGCAACAAATTTATATTTGCTGATAATTACATATCTGGCAAGGGACTGCTCTTTAAGATTGATGGAAAACTTCAATGCCTCCACACCAAAGGAATTAAAAATCCAATTGAAAAATGGGCAGAAGACATGAATAGATACTTCACCAAGAAGGATATTCAAGTGGTCAGCTACTACATGAACAGATGCTCACAATCATTGGCCATCAGAGAGATGTAAATCAGAACAACAATGAGATATACTGTCTCACCCTGGCAAGCACTGATGGCAAGGTTCAATGAGGCAGAAAATAACAAATGCTGGTGGGGATGTGGGGAGATTGGGACTCTCATACATTGCTTATATGACTGTGAAGTGACACAACCACTGTGGAAAGCAATATGGTGATTGCTTAGAAAGCTGGAATTGGAGATACCATTTGACCCAGCAATCCCATTACTAGGTATATATCCTAGAGAGGTGAGAGCCAGGATAGGAACAGATACATGCACGCTCATATTCATCACAGCACTATTTACAATAGCAAAAAGATGGAAACAACCTACATGCCCATCAGCAGAAGACTGGATGACCAAACTATGGTATATACACATACTGGAAAGCTATGCAGTGCTAAAGAATAATGTAGAGTCTACAAAATACCGTATAATATGGATGAACTTGGAGGACATTACGCTGAGTGAAATAAGTCAATCACAGAAGGACAAATATAGTATTTGTTTGTTGTTGTGGAGGGTCAAGGAAAGGTTTATATATGGAGGAAAACTTTCTTTGTGGGTTGTCAGGGGTGGGAGGGGAGGGAACACTGAAAAGAAAAAAAGAGAGAGATACAAAAATATAGCTCAAGGAAATTGATGTCTTTGCTCCTAGGTCAGCAGGCCTGGCCAGCTCTGCAGAGGGTGGAAGAGGGTAGGGGTTACCACTGGTTACTGCTTATGAGTGGGAACAAAGATTATAATTTTAGAGCTTGAATTTGGTGGCATAGTGCCTAAGGCATTTGACTGTTAACCAGAAGGTTGGTGATTCAAACCCACCAGCCACTCCTCGGAAGGAAGATTGAGCAATCTACTTCCATAGAGTTGCTGCCTTGGAAACCCAAGAAGGAGTCTCTATGAGTCAGACCCAACTCAATGGCAGTGAGTTTGGTTTTAGTTTTTTTGGAAGAAAACTTAGAGGCATGTTTGAGTCCATTCTTGTGGCCACTGTGCAAATCCATCTCACCAAGGGTCTCCCTTACCCTCGCTGGCCCTCCACTTCACCACTTTGATGCCATCCTCTAGTGATTTATTCCTGCTGATGATGTGTTCAAAGCCAATCAGTTGGACAGTGTTCTGTTGTGATCCATAGGTTTTCAATGGCTAATTTTTGGAAGTAGATCACCAAGCCTCTCTTCCTAGTCTTAGTCTGGAAGCTCTGTTCAAACCTGTCCACTAGGGATGACCCTGCTGATATTTGAAATAGCTGTGGCATAGTTTCCATCATTACAGCAACACACAAGCCACCATGGTAGGACAAACTGGTATGTGGTAGCTAAGACTAATACTATTTCTGTTGCTACTAAAGTGAATATAAATGATGATGGTACAATATGACAAATACTGGTAGCATGAAAGAAGGAGTGAATAATTACCCAGGGGTACAGGAAGGTAGACAGAGAAGTCTTCACAAAGGTGACATCAGAGAAGTTGTTAAAGGAGGAGAAGGAACTTTTTAGACTTTCAATTCCAATTTTAAAATAAAAATGTTAGTCCAAAATTCCCCCAAAAAACACTACTTTGATCCATCGAGGATTTACAAAGTAATTATTTTGCCCCATTTGCCTTACGATATAATGGATATAATGAAAACTCCATACACATACATATCATTTTTAAAAAGAAATGATAGACAAAATGAGTCCACTGGTCTCATAAACAAGGATCCATAGCACTTTAAGAAGCTCTGAGCACTGAAAAGTTAAGGGTGTTCATAATGTACTATTACTGCAATTACTATCACTATTACTACTATTACTATTACTGCAATGCCATCAGTCAAATGTTTGACAGGAACTCCAGCAAAGTTCTGGTATTTCCTTATAGTGACACCTTTGATGTGTTTTTGAAAATAGCAATATCAAGCCATTTCCAATAGAAGGATTTTCTAATTATTTTAGTACATCTGCTTGTGCCTACCAATGGGAGTTCTTAGACTGAAGAGGCAGCCTCTTTCACCACAGCCCAGGTGAGGGTGGCCACAAGTTCAATATTTCTATTTTTAACCAAAAAAACTTAAAGCTGTTCTTTCACTTCCCTATATAGTGCATGCATTATTTCATCTTTTACCCTTTTCTGTCAACAAATACTCAGTACGCAACTCAGGAAGGGCATCTGAAGGTCTAGTGGTCTGGTTAACCATGAAGAAAGGCTGATGTGAGAAACAATTTCCTTATTTGAGCTCTGCAGCTTGTAGCAAGAGGAAGGCAGCATAGTGAAGCATTTATGAGTCCAGGCGCTCAAAACAGCAGAGCTGGGTTCAACAGGAGCTCTTTCACTTAACCATGTGAACTTGAACAAAGTATTTCACACCTCTAAGCTCAAGTTTTATCATCTGTAAAATCTGTTTAATAATAGCACCTAACACATGAGGTTAACAAATTCAACAAGCATTTAACACACTCATACAGTGTGTCAGGTACTATTCTTGAAGAGAACAATAATAAAATCCTTGCCCTAGAGCATACGTTCTAGTGGCAGAGATAGACAATAAGAATAGATTATATATTAGATTAGAAGAGGAAGGGGCCACGGAGTGTTGTGGTGGGTTACCATTTTTGATGGAGTGACCAGGAAGGGCCTGAGTGAGAAGATGACTCAGTGGATATGAGAGAGTGGCAGGTGGACATTTAAAGGGAGAGACTTACTTGCAGAGGTAATCACCTACATGGTGCCCTGTGGCAAGAGCAGCCGTAGTACATTTGTGGCAGGAACCACTGAGCGTTAGGTGAGGGCAGATGAAGAGAGATGAGATCAGAGTACGAGGTGGAGGGTTTTGAGGAGAGAAGTGACAGGATCTGACTCACATTTGAATAGGATTATTCTGGCTGCTGTGTGGTGAATAGACTTAGGAGGGCAAGGATTTAGGAGGCCACTTTCCTGATCCATCAGAGAGATATGCATGTAATGTCCTAAACTTGGCACCTGGCAAGTAAGCAACCTTTAGTAAAAGTATCCATTATCATCATTGTCACTTGAAACCACACATGCATTTTTGGTAAAGGAAGACTCTCAGCTTTGTTCTCTTTTCAACACCTCTTTTAGTCATTCATCCACTACCCCCATCATCATCATCCTAAATAAAACACAAAACCAGTTATTGTTGAGTCAGTTCTGATTCTTCTTAATCACCCTGCCCTTAATCTTCTTTCCCTTTTCTTTTCTCCCTGCCTCCTCCTCACACTGCTGTTTTCCCTTTATTACTCTTCTGAACAGTTTGTTTATCCAGGGCACAGTGTTGATGGTTTGTTTTGAATCTTAGGGAGAGGGTGGTGACCTGCAGGTTCCAAGATTCTCATTGCACAA
This sequence comes from Orycteropus afer afer, assembly GCF_000298275.1. Lineage (NCBI taxonomy): Eukaryota > Metazoa > Chordata > Mammalia > Tubulidentata > Orycteropodidae > Orycteropus > Orycteropus afer. The sequence goes on along the minus strand of NW_006921850.1, from coordinate 5,047,797 downwards.
GAGCATCAGAAGGATGAGGAAGTAGAGGTGGGTGAATGCTACAAAAGATGCCCAGAGAGATGGCTCTGCCACAAAGATTACTGATGTCACAGGCAAGGTTGTTTTGCCCTGTCAGAGTACAGGCAGGAAGAGGGAAGCCATTTTGGTAGTTCAGGTGGAAAAGACAATAAGGCAGGGAATTAGATCCCAATACTACAATTGGACTGACTAGGGGAGTCAGGAAGTATAGAGATTGCAGGGAAGCTGCTGAGAATGACACCGTTGCCTACAGCCCCCAAAGCAAATGATTCTCAGGACTGTTATTGGTGAGGGCTACTATGTCACAATATCAGGTGAGTTGTCACAGTGGGCAGTATAGATACTGTGTTGGATTGGGTTCTCTAGAGAAACACAAAAACCAGCAAAGTGTATATATATATTTATAGAGAGAGAAAGAGAGAGAGAGAGATTTATCTTAGGTAAATGGCTCACAAGCGTGTAGAAGCCAACAAGTTCAAGCTGAAAAGTTCGTCTCTGGAGGGGGATGGGGCCCGGAGCCGCCTGGTTCCCGTAAGCACAACAGAGCCGAGAGAATCAAGCTGGCACGCAGCACGCTGGTTGCTGTTCCCAATAAAGGATGAATCCGAAACCTCCAGGGCGAGCAGCGAGCCGCTCACTCAAGGAAGTATATAGTCTGGAATGCCGTTCTTCCAGCTTGTCCTTGGAATAGCATTGCAGGTAGGCCACACCCCTGGGGAAACTCCCCTTGGGCAGACCGGCCACTCAGAACCCAGTCATCTGATCCCATCATGGGAACCACCATTCACAACTGGAGTCCAGCCAAGGTGACACATCTTCAACTATCACAGGTACACCTGGAAGTCATCCTGATACTGGGGCTACTAGCGATGATTTAACTATACACAGAAGTGGCTGCAAATCACATAAACTCATCTCACTAATGCTAAGCTAAATGTATCCCTAACTCAACTTCCCCTTTGCCAGAGACCCAAGCTACTCATGGCTACCCCAATCCCTCTGACAGTACGACAGAATGGAGTCAGACTGGAGAGAGACAGTAGCTTTAAATTCTGTGATTAAAATATCTTACTTTGCTAATTTTACAAAAACAGATGACCTGTGCACACATTTCTAGGGTGTCTCTCAGGGTGGTGGAAGGTGTTTCACAAGTGAAGGGCCACTTTTTTTTTTTTTTTAGTTTAAGCTAAATCACAGGAAATCTTCCTCTGCGTAGAACAGCCAAAGAACTAATTCTCTTATAGGGAGGGGCTTTGAGCAAGTGTAAAGTGTTTCCTTGGGCATTGTGTGTAGTAGTAATGCTTTAGTCATCTTGGAAATTGCTAATAACACTATGTGACTTATTAAATTAATAGAAATTTAAACAAACAGATAACGAGACACTTTTTGCAGACTTTATACTCTGATTTTCAACCTGGACATTCCTTAGATGCGAGGAAACAGCAAGATTTTTATTCACCTACTTTGGACACATGATCAGGAAAGACCAATCACTACAAAAGGACATCATGTTTGGTAAACCAATGGGTCAACAAAAATGAAGGAAACATTCAATAAGATGGATTGGATAATTGCTAAAACAATGCCAATGATCATGAAAATGGAGCAGGACAGGGGAACGTTTCCTTCTGTTATACATAAGGTCACCATGAGTCAGAGCAAACTCAACAGCAACTGAAACCAGCAACATTATCAATATACTGACTTTTTTTAAAAAAATTACTTTTTGCCCTCCCCTTTACCCCAATCAATACTTGTCTCTGCCTACTTTTATTTATTTATTTTTAAAATGTTTACCCACCAGCCACTCCTCAGAAGGAAGATTGAGCAATCTACTTCCATATGATACCGCCTCAGAAACCCAAGGAAGGTTCACTGTGAGTCAGATCCGACTCAACGGCAATGAGTTTGGTTTCTCAGGGGTCTCACCAGGCTCTATCAGACCAGCAAACTTGGTCTTTTTTTTCCCCCGTAATTGTGAGTTTTGTTCCACTCTATCCAAGATCTCCTGTACTGATTCCCCTCCAAGTGATTGACAGTGGCAGTTCTTCTGGTCTCATGCTCATATATATAGGCTGAGGATCACATGGTATACTAGTCCCTTGGACTAATTGTTTCCATGCATTTTTGGTTTTCTTCATTCTTCTTTGCTCTGGATGAGGAGAGACCCATTGCTGCATCTCAATGGCTGCTTGCAAGCTTTTAAGACTCCAGTCACTACTCCCCAAAGTAGGATGTAGAACAATGTCCACATGTAGTATGTTATGCCAATTGAGCTTGATGTCTCCTGTGACCATGGTCCCGAATCCACAAGTCCAACTACTCACTCCTTCCAAGTAGGTGGCTATGGCCAAGAAGCCACCACAACCTTGCCCCTTGTCAGCTCTACTATACACCTGTACATTCTCACAGCACATACAAATATGCTTGTAGAAGCATCATCTGCCAACCCTACACATGGTCATGGGCACACTCACTCCTGCCTAGATATACCTGATCATTCAGCTTGTCCACTCATCTATCCACCCACAGACCAATGCTTGTCATCACTGACGACACAGTACTGTACTTGCAAAAGGGTTCATCTTTGTTGTCTGTACCTTCCATGTACCTCTCTATGTCTTCCTCTTCTTCAGTGTCACCATGTTGAACAGTCACTTCTGTCTACCTGATTTTTGAACCATTCCTTTTCAGGTTAATAGTCCCAAGCTGGTCCATTCAACAAAATCTTACAGAGGGCTATGGTAGTTAAGGTTGTATATCAATTTACAGGCTCTGCCTGGTTGAGTGGCTGGGCAGCTGGTGGTAGTTATTTCCCATGATGAGACTGGCAATCAACTCCATGGTGGGATCTACCATGCCTGGTTGAGTGGCTGGGCAGCTGGTGGTAGTTATTTCCCATGATGAGACTGGCAATCAACTCCATGGTGGGATCTACCATGAGCAACTGAGTAGCTGCTTTAGGGATGTGGTCTGCTTCCTGTATATAAGCAGCAGCTTTGGGAATGGTCTCTAGCTTATGGCATGCTTGAACCTTGCATGTAACCATGTTGTTGTTTAGCAGCCTGCCATGCCCTGCTGACCTTGGGACTTTCAATGGACTTGAGTCAATGGCCTGCCATGTGATTTGGTAATATTGGAACTGTGCCTTGTTACTTGTAAACCTTGGGCTTGTCAGCTTCAGCAGCCAGCAACTGTCTGAGTGAAGAAAAGCCTCTAGCTCTAGTGGGCCAGGAGCAGGAGGCAGAGCTGAATTCCAAGGTTGAGGGGCTTTCACCCAGCCCCTAGAGCCTGGCACTTTGAACTCAGACTAAAGCCTCCAAATTGTAAGAGAATAAACCCTGTTTGTTCAAGCCATCCCATTTGTGGTATATTCCTGTCAGAGTGGCACTAGGTAACCAGAACAAGGGCATACTCTGGGCAGGCACTATGTTAAGCTAACAAGGTTAAGGAAAGAAAATATGGACCTTGTGTTCATGGGGCCAAATGAAGAGCTCTGGTAGTATAGTGCATAAGGCATTTGACTGCTAACCAGAAGGTTGGTGGTTCAAACCCACAAGCCACTCTGTGGAAGAAAGACTGGTCCATCTACTTCTGTAAAGATTTACCACCTCAGAAACCCAATGGGGGTCACTATGAGTCAGAATCAACTCAACAGCAGTGAGTTTGATTTTGAAATAATAGTAGAAGAGACAAATAACAATAATCAGCCATATAATTAAAGGACTAGGAATTAAAAGTTCAAGGTCCTGTTGAGTGTATAGGACAGAGGATCCTTACCTAGTAGAGATGAAAAGAAAGAATGAGATCTGAAAGATACATTCTTACAACAATTATTTTTTTGTGCCTATTCATTTCCCGCCCAGTGCTACAGGCCAGGAATGTTTTCAGGTGCCATCAAGTCAATTTTTTAACTCACAGTAACCCCACGTGACAGAGTTGAACTACCTCATAGGGTTTTCTAGGGTATAATCTTTACAGGATCAGATTGCCAGGTCTTTCTCCTACAGAGTCACAGGGTAGGTTCAAACCGCCAACCTTGTGTTTAGCAACCATGTGTTCAACCCTTGTGCCACCAGGGCTAAAAGCCATTGGCTACATTAACTGAATGGGAGAGAAGGTAGGAGAACTTGTAAGAGTCTTCCAGTCAAAAGGAGTTGCCAATGGAAAGGATAGGAGAGAGTACATAGTAGGGAGGAAGAGACAAAATGTTAGGGTTGCTGGAGGGTAAAGTAGGGGACAGGACGGCTAAATGATGCTGGATAAATAGGAAGTGACTTGAGTGATCAAGGAGTCCCTGGATGGTACAAATGGTTAAGTGCTGGGCTACTAACAAGAAGGTTGGAGGTTTGAATCTACCCAGAGGCACCTTAGAATGGCCTAGTGATCTGCTTCCAAAAGGTCACAGCCATGAAAACCCTATGGAACCGAGGACCACAGCACATGGTTGCTGTGAGTCAAAATCCACTGTGAGGCAACTGGTTTTTGTTTTGTTTTGTTTTGTTTTCTTTCTAGTTTGGGGTACCTATATCCCAGGAAAGCTACAGAAATTTTCTGAGACATGGACATGACCTGATTTGCATTGACAGGGATCACTCTGTCTGCAATGAGAATATTGGATTACAAGGGTTGCTTTGGCAGTAACTGCATCCTAATTACTTCCCCCTTTCTCACTTTCCTTTCCTGTGGCTATGGATATTTAAATAAATGCATGCCAGATATGCAGTTGAAAGCATCCCAACAAAGAGGAGCTGTGTGTCTTAAAGAAAAGCACACAGGCTTAGTCTGGCAGATGTGAATTAAATCTCCCCTCTGCCTGCAGTTGGCAGGTGACTCCAGCCAAATAATTTATCTTCCCTAAAAGCCAATCTCCACTCATTCCATAGCATGGGAAGAACAATACCTATGTCATTGAATTGTATGAGCAATAGAAAGAGGTGCACAAATTACCTGGCATTTTGCAGAACTCAATATACTCTAGTTGTTCTTATTGGATGTAATTGCATCATAGTCAAGATAGAGAAAGATTTATAATCAAAAGTTATACCAGCAAAAGCACTGGGAATAGAACATAATCTCTCCAATTTAAAAAGTATATTAATATATAATGTTGTTAGGTGCCTGCAAGTTGGTTCCAACTCATAGCAACTCTGTACAACAGAATGAAACACTGTGATAACAAACATTAATCTATGGGCAAATAGATGGGTAGACAGGCTTATTGATCAACTATGTCTAGGCAAAGGGGGATACACACATGAAGGCTGGGCAATCTACATCCATAGTGATACTGCCTTGGAAACACAAAGAGGGGTCATTACTCGACAACAGTGAGTTTGCTTTTTTTTTTTGATTTATATATAAGGTTGGCAGACAATACTTCTACATATGTATTTATATGTGCTGTAAGAATGCCCAAATATATAACAAAGAGCTAACAAGGGGCAAAGTTATGATAACTTCTTGGCCACAGCCAACCACCACAAGGGAGTGAGTATTTGGACCTGTGGACTTTGGACCATGATTGCAAGGACATCAAGCTCAACTGGCATAACACTACACAAAAACATTGTTCCACATCCTACTTCAGTGAGTAGCAATGGGGGTCTTAAAAGCTTGTCTCTAGATGCAACAATTGGTCTTTCCTCATCCAGAGGAAAGAAGAATAAGAAAACCAAAGATGTGTGGAAACAATTAGTTCAAGGGACTGTTAGACCATGCGATCCTCAGCCTGTATGACTCTGAGACCAGAAGAACTAGATGGTGCCCGGCTACCACTGTCAACCACTTGGAAAGGGTTCAGTGCAGGCGATCCTGGATAGAGTGGAAGAACAATGTGGAACAAAACTCAAAATCATAAAAAAGACCAGGTCTTTTTTCGGTCTGATAGAGCCTGGTGAGACTCCTGAGACGATGGCCCCTAGTTACCTTTCAGGTCTGGAATTGAACTCAATCTTGTGACTTCCAGCCAAACAATAGACAGACATATAGGGTGAACATTTACATCAAGTAGATATACTCCTTAGAGCAATCAATCATGGGAGAACAGAAGGGCAGTGTTTGCACAGGGAAATAGCTTGGGGGACCGGAATGCATAGGAAAGAAGGACATAAGGAAAGGGTAACCACAGAGAGGAAATCAGAAGAGAGCTGTTACATTGTGGGGAATTGCAGTCAATATCATGAAACAAAATGTGTATGAAGTGCTGTATGGAAAGTGAATTTGCTCTGTAAACTTTCACCCAAATCGCCATAAAAAGTATAAATAAATAAATAAATACCCCGGGGAGGGGGGGAGAGAGTGAGAGAATGAAACACTGCCTGGTCCTACACCATCCTCACAACTGTTGCTGTATTTGCGCCTACTGTTGCAACCACTGTGTCGATCCATCTCATTGAAGGTCTTCGTCTTTTTCACTGACCTTCTTTACCAAGCTTGATGTTCTTCTCCAGAGACTGGTCCCTCCTAATAACATGTCCAAAGTATATGAGATCTCACCATCTTTGCTTCTAAGGAACATTCTGGCTATACTTATTCCAAGACTGATTTGTTCATTCTTCTGGCAATCCATGATATACTCAGTATTCTTCACCAACACCTTAATTCAAAGGCACTGGAAAACAAGTTTATATTATTTATGTAATTAAAATCTACACATATATATGTTAATAAAGTTTAAAACTTCTCTCGATAAGTGATGCTGTATTGGAATTGCCATATACACTCTATTGAACAGTAATTGCTTTCTATTTGTTTTTTTCCTATGTGTAATTGTTCTCTGGAGAAACTGAATTTATTTGTTAATCTGTCCTTCCATCAGACTGAACAACATTAGCTGCTTAAGAATAATTTTCGTAATCTGTGTCTCTGCAGAGCCTACCAGGTAACCTAGCACTCAACCCTATGCCCAGTAAATACTTGCAGAAAGGAAGAATAGATAAAGAATGAATGAATAAATTTAACTTATTAGTCTGATTGCTATATTTTATGGTAACCATATTTTTTTAACCAGATTCAAGACACATTTGTCTGTTCTATTGAGTATAAGTATCTAAGAGAAAATTTGGCATGGAATATTTGAAATCCAGACTGTCCTACAAATTTTAGGATATATGGTCAGCATATGCCTCAAATAGCTGAACCTGTTGTACAGGAGCTATAACAAATTCCATTGTGGGTTTATGTTACGTCTTTTTCTTTATTACCTCTTTAAAAATATTTTTATTGTAGTAAAATGTATATAACAACACATTTTCCATTTCAATCATTTTTATGTACAATTCAGTGACCTTAATTACATTCACTATGTTGTGCAACTATCACTACCATCCCTTTCCAATTTTTTTTCATTGCTCTTAGTAGAAACCCAACACTCCTTAAGTAATAACTTTTATTTTTGAGCAGAAAAATTGTTCCAAGTCCTTGGTTCATGGTAGAAGGAACATTTTAGAAGATTCTGAAAGACTTTTGTCTAACTATTGACATAAGGACTAGAGAACAGCTTTTTCTCTTATCTCACTCACTGTAATTAATTAGTTGCTCTGATCAGAACTCTATGGGCACAAAAAGAACAAGTGAAACAGCCATACATTTTGTTCGTCCAGCACAGCTGAGCCTAGCTCAACAGAGTGTCAATTCAAAAGAGGGAAACAAAATATGCGGCAAAGTTGGGAGACGGGGAACAAAGAATCCAGTATGACAATTACAGAAGAGCTAAATAAGCATTGAAAATACCATCAGGAAGGTAAAAAGCGTCAAGTGTCTAGAAAAGAGATGAGTTGGCAGGGAGAGGCTGAAAGGGACTAGAAGAGCCAATTCAAAATAAATGAAAAAATTAAAAACTTCATATTAAAGGAATTATTTTAAAAGCCATTCCTGAAGTATAATTTATATGCAACAAAATTTATCCCTTTAGTGTATTGTTCCATGAGTTTGGACAACACAGTTCTGTAGTAATCATCACAATCAAGATATCCCCAAAATTTCTGCTTACCCCTTTGTAATTAACCCATCTCTAACCTCTAGTCCCTGTTAACCACTCATCTGTTTTCTGTCTTTATTGTTTTACCTGCTTCAAAGGAATTTAATAACAGAACTTAAAATGGGTGAAAAAGGAACTGAGATTTTTTTTCCCTACTACCCACTCACCTCCTGCACCCTTCAATGGCATCACTGAGAGAAATTATATTTAATTAGGATCTATTATTTGCCAAAGATTATGCATACATTTTCTTTCAATTTTTATAGGTAGTCCACTAGGTAGGTATAATCCCCATTTCCCAGAAGGGAGATGATACTGAAACAAGTGTCAAGTTGATAAAAGGCAGAGCAGAAGGAAAATCAAGGCTGAATGGAAAATTAATTTGTTCGTAAACTTTCATCCAAGCTACAATTTAAAAAAAGAAAAGGAAAATCAAGGCTAACCAAAAGTGTTATAATGCCTTATCTCTGAGTGTTAGACTATGGCTGCTTTGTATGTTTTTATTTATACATATTTATATTATAAGAGTATTTCACAATAAGCTTGTATTACTTTTCTAACCAGAAATAAAATTACTTTTATATGTAAATGTGGAAGGAAGACTGGGCAATCTACTTCCATAAAGATTTACTGCCTCAGAAACCCAATGGGGTCACTATGATCAGAATTGACTTGATGGCAGTGGGTTTGGGGGCTTTATAAGTAAACACATATTACACATGTACATGTGTACACTCATACAAGATCTGATTCCAAAACGATTATCTTTGTTGATCAAAGAGGGAAAAGACAGAAAAAACTATTGTCTCTGCGTCTTATCACAGCCCAGCAGCCCCACCTTCAACACATTCTCTTGCACAAATGTCCTTCCAGAGTTCTGAAGATAACAGACTATAAAATCCTTTGACACCATTCCATATCCATCAGACAATCTCCTAACCATCTCCCTATCTCATTCTACATCACCAAAAGACCAGGTCAGGACAAGCTAATCATCATGAGCAAGCACGTGCATGGCAGCCTTTCACCACTATCTAAGATACTGGAAGCTGAATAATGAGGCCAAGGCCAAAAGAAAAGAGCAGTTGTGTTGTTGTTTTTTGTGTTTGATGGGGGGGGGTTCCATATTTCCTTGGAAGGAAGATGGGGCAATCTACTTCCATGGTGATACTGCCTCAGAAACCCAAGGAAGGGTCGCTATGAGTCGAGTCCGACTCAACAGTACATAACAACAACAACATGTTGGGGGAACATTGTCTACCAAAAGGCTGCAAGGACTCATGAGGATATACTCTTGACTTTAGATAGAATCCATTTGTTGCTTGTTCTAAAAAAATATTTGAGGGGTGTAACAAGAATGTATGTAGAAAAAGTTTTTAAAAATAGATGAGGTGCTGGAACAACTGGATACCCAAATGGAAAAACAATGAACCTTGGTCTTGACTTCACACTGTGGAAAATTAACTTAAGAAAGATCACAGATCTAAACATAAGAGCTAAAACTATCCAGCTACTGGAAGAAAATATAGAAAAATATCATCACAACTTGATATAAGTAAGGTTTCTTAGACAGAAGACAGGAAGCAATGTCCCTTTAAAATTTAATAAGTTACTAGGGTTCCCGCAAGATGGCGGACTAGGCAGAAGGATTGCACAGATCCTCTTCAACAAAGGGAAACCAATTAACACAGACGCAGAAGATAATCTTGGACCCCTGAGCCTTGAAGAAAAGGATGAAGAATTGGACTAAACCACAAATAGCAGAAGAATTTGCGTGAAAATACCAAAAAAAGGAGACCTACGGAGCTGCGGTCTGATAGCGAACTGAGTGACCCTGACAGTACAGGCGGCTCGGAGATACCCGACTGGTGGTAGGACCTAAGAATTAACCTAAAAATCACCCTGCCAGCCAGGGACTGCGCGGACTGTGCACCGT
>NW_006921850.1:5025709-5028652 GCF_000298275.1 Orycteropus afer afer | reverse complement strand
TGTAAATCTTCACCCAAATCCTAATAAAAAAAAAAATTTAATAAGTTAAACTACATCAAAACAAAATGATGCTACTAAAATGCAGAGGCAATCCCCAGTTTGAGGTAAAATACTGACAATTTATTTCTAGAATAGGTAAAGAGCTCCTAAACCTCAGAGAATTAAAAAAAAAAAAAAAAGCCATTTGGATTAACTTGAACAGACACTTCATAAAGGAACATACATAAATAGCTCATAACCACCTTAAAAATAATCATCATTAACCACTAGGGAAATCCAAATTAAAACCAAAATGAGATAATACTACCCACAAGAATGGCTAAAATACAAAAAGAATGAAACACTAAATGTTGCAAGGAAAGGAAACAATCTGAGCTCTCAGATCTTGGTGGTACACAATGAAATTAGAAAAGGTCTGACAGTTTCTTATGAGACTAAATGTACACCTACCCTGTTGTTGTTATTGTTAGGTGCCATTGGGTCGGCTCCTACTCATAGCAACCCTATGTAAAACAGAATGAATTGCCCGAACCTGCGCCATCCTTGCAATCCTTGCTGTACCTGAGCCCATTGTTGCAACCACAGTGTCAATCCATCTCGTTGAGGGCATTCCCCTTTTGTGCTGACTCTCCACTTTACCAACCATGATATCCTTCTCCAGGGAATGGTACCTTCTGAAAACATGACCAAAGTAGGTCAGATGAAGTCTGGCCATTCTGGCTTCCAGGGAGCATTATGGCTGCACTTCTTCCAAGGTAGATTTGTTAGTTCTTTTGGCATGCCATGGTGCCTTCAGCTTTTCTTGCTAACACCACAATGCAAATGCATCAACTGTTCTTTGATCTTTCTTATTCATTGTCCAGCTTTCACCCCCATATGAGGCTATTGAAAACACCATGACTTGAGTTAGGCATATGTTGGTGTTCAAAGAGGTATCTTTTCTCTTCAGCACTTTAAAGAGGTCTTTTGCAGCAGATTTGCCCAGTGCAATAGGTCTGTCTGATGTCTTGACTGCTGCTTCCATTGGTGTTGATTGTGGAACCAAGTAATATGAAATCTTTGACAAAGTCAATCTTTTCTCTATTTATCATGATGCTGCTTGTTGGTCCAGTTCTGAGGATTTTCATTTTCTTTATATTGCAATGTAATCCATATTGCAGACTGCAGTCCTTAATCTTCATCAGTAAGTGCTTCAAGTCATCTTAATTTTCTGCAAGCAAAGTTGTGTCATCTGCATATCCCAGGTTGTTAATGAGTCTCCCTCCAACCCTGATGCCACATTCTTCTTCCTATAGTCCAGCTTCTCGAATTATTTGCAGCACACAGATTGAATAAGTGTGGTGAAAGAATACAACCCTTCCTGATTTTAAGCCATGCAGTATCCCTTTGTTCTGTTTGAATGACAGCCTCCTGGTCTACGTACAGGTTCCTCATGAGCACAATTAAGTGTTCTGGACTTCCCATTCTTCTCAATGCTATCCATAATTTGTTACAACCCACACAATTGAATGCTTTTGCATAGTCAATAAAACACAAGTAACCACTTTTCTGGTATTTGCTTTCAGCCAAGATCCATTAGACATCAACAATGATATCCCTTGTTCCACATTCTCTTCTGAACCCAGCTCGCACCTCTGGAAGTTCCCTGTCAATATATTGCTGCAACCATTTTTGAAATATCTTCAGCAAGATTTTACTTGCATGTGATATTAATGATATTGTTTGATAATGTCCATGTTCTGTGGCATCACCTTTCTTTGGAATGGGTACAAATATGGATCTCTTCCAGTTAGCAGGTAGATGACTTCCAAACTTCCTGGCATAGATGAGTGAGTGGCTCCAGCATGTCATCTCTTTGTTGAAATGGGTCAATGGATACTCTGTCAATTCCTGGAGACTTGTTCTTTGCCAATTCCTTCAGTGCAGCTTCAACTTCTTCCTTCAGTACCATTGGTTCTTAATCATATGCCACCTCTTGAGATGGATGAACATCAACCAATTCTTTTTGGTACAGTGACTCTGTGTATTCCTTCCATCTTCTTTTGATGTTCCCTGCATCAGTCAATATATTGCCCATGAATCTTTCAATATTGCAACTTGCACTTGAAATTTTCCTTCAATTCTTTCAGCTTGAGAAATGCTGAGTGTTCTTCTCTTTTGTTTTTCTAACTACAGGTTTTTGCTCATTTCATTATAATAATTGTCTTTGTCTTCTCAAGCTGCTCTTTGAAATCTTCTGTTCAGTTCTTTCATCTTGTCATTTCTTCCATTTGCTTTAGCTACTGTCCATTCAAGAGCAAGTTGCAGAGTCTTCTCTGACATCCATTTTGTTCTTTTCTTCCTTTCCTGTCTTTTTAGTAACGTTTTGCTTTTTTCATGGATGATGTTCATGATGTCATCCCACAATTCATCTGGTTTTTGGTCAATGGTGTTCAATGTACCAAATCTGTTCTTTAGGTAGTCTTTAAATTCAGGTGGGATATAATCAAGGTCATATTTTGGCTCTCGTGGACTTGTTTTAATTGTCTTCAGTTTCAACTTGAACTTGTATATGAGCAGTTGATGGTCTGTTCCACAGTCAGCTCCTGGCTTTGTTTTGGTTGAAGTTATTGACCTTCTCCATCACCTCAATCCACAGATGCAGTCAATCTGATTCCTGTGTATTCTATCTGGTGAAGTCCAAGGGTATAGCCACATTTATGTGGTTGAAGAAAACGTATTCATAATGAATAAGTCCCTGGTCTTGCAAAATTCTATCATGTGACCTCTGGTGTCATTTCTATCACCAAGGCCATATTTTCCAATTACTGATGATTCTTCTTTGTTTCCACCTTTTGCATTCCAATCACCAATAATAATCAACACATCTTGATTGCATGTTTGGTCAATTTCAGACTGCAGAAGTTGGTAAAAATCTTCAATTTCCTCATCTTTGGCTTTGTT
>NW_006921850.1:4992616-5025214 GCF_000298275.1 Orycteropus afer afer | reverse complement strand
GACTCATCTTCTGGCACTTTATTGGACAATGTTTCAGGGCTATTCATAAAGCTTTCCAGTAATATATCAGACAGTGTTTCACTGCTGTTCATAAGGTTTCCACTGGCTAATTCTCTGAGAAGAGTATGGCTCTTTCCTTTTGAGCCTGTCTTAGCCTGGAAGCTCCGCTGAAACCTGTCCACCATACGTGATCCTGCTGGTATTTGAAACCATAGACTTCAGCCTCACAACAACACACAAGCGACAACAGTACAACAAACTGACAGACAAGTGGTGGACACCTACCCTATTAACTCAGCAATTCTACTCTTAGGTACATAACAAAGAGATATGAAAGCATTTCTGCAAAAATATTTGTACTAAAAAGTGTTCATAGCAGCTTTAATCATAGTTCTAATGTCCACAAACAGGGGAATTGCTAAACAAACTCAGGTATATTCATACCGTGGGATATTACTCAGTAATATAAAGAAATAAATTTCTAACACACACAATGATGTGAATGTTTAAAGCCTGCTGAATGTATATAGACTTAAGAACAGAGTATATACCATATGATTCCATTTATATGATGTTCTAGAACATGTCAAACCAATCTATGGTGGAAAAAAAATTAAAGCAGTCTTGCCTCTAAGGGTGTAAGGACAAAAAAGGGAACATGAGGCAACTTTCTGGGTTGAGGTTAATATTCTATATCCTGATAAGGACTTATGTTACACAAATGTATGCATTTGTCAAAAATCATTGAATGGTACACTTAAATTGTGTGTATTTTGCTGTGTGTAAAGTTTACCTCACTAAAAAGGGAAAAAGAAAAAAGGAAGAACTGTAATCACATATTGAACTCTCATTAATGTGTATATTGATTTGAAATATCAGTTGAAAAGAGGGATGGGTACATGGATAGATATGTGATAAAGTAGAGTAAAAGGTTAACTGTGAAATCCAAGTGGTAGGCATATGGGTGTTAGCTAGACAATTCTTTCATCTTTTCTGAATGTTTGAAATTTTCTGTATGAAATAGTAGAAAAATAAGTTAAGATTCAGGAGGAAGGAAAACTAAAGATCAGATAAAATAGCTAAAGCTGAAGTAAAATTAGAACATCATAAAGAACTGAAGATACATCTCTGAGTTTCCCAAGAACCAAAGCAAAACAGAAATGGAAGGAGGAAGGGAGAGAAAGCTCCCAGTGACATGATCAGCAAGGTCCATATGATAAAAACAAAACAGCTCTTCTAGTACCGGGAGCTCTGGTAGCATAGTGGCTAAGACACTTGCCTGCTAACCAGACGGCTGGCGGTTCAAACCCACCAGCCACTCCTCGGAAGGAAGGTTGGGCAATCCTATTTCCGTAGTGATACTGCCTCGGAAACCCAAGGAAGGGTCGCTATGAGTCGGGGCCGACTCGACGGCACATAACAACAACAACAAGTAAAGTACCACTCTTCCTGATACTGGTGGGTTTTCATAAAGAGGTCACTGAACAATGTAGCTACATTAGGTATGGGTTTGGTACGGGAACTCAACTTCTAAAAAAAACAAGTTCATTTCTCTGTCTCATAATAGTTCCTGGGTAGATAGACTGGGACTAATATGGTGGAGGAGCGCTTGTTGGTGCAGTGGTTAAGCATTTGGCTCCTAACTGAAAGGTTGGCAGTTTGAACCCATCAACTGTTCCATGGCAGAAAGATGTGGCAGTCTGCTTACCTAAAGATTACAGCCTTGGAAACTCTGTGAGGCAGCTCTACTCTGTCCAATAGCACCATTATGAGTTGGAATTGACTTGAGGGCATTGAGTTTTTTTGTTTTGTTTTTGGACCACAAAGGAAAATAGATGATTGGTGCTCCAAAATTCTACAACATAGAAAATGAATGCAATGATTTTAGCCAGGAAAAAAAAAAGTATCAGAAGATAGTAAGAACCTTGAAAAGTAAGAAATAGATTCTATCACTTGCCTCATTCATCTTGCTAAATCCATTCCTTCCTGAACTTGCACCATATGCTAGGTGCCATAAGGAATAATAATAGCTTTCTTATTTCAACAGTTCTGAAATGCATATTTTTTTTTCACATTTTGACCGTTCTGAAATTGGAATGGACCTTGCAATGGACAGCATGCCATAGTTTACTTGGTAGTATTTGTCTCTTTCTTAATGACACACAAAATAATAGTGTTTCCTAAAATTAATGGCCTCTTAGATTTAATAAAATACAGTTTCTAGTGCTTTATAATTCACAGTATTTTCCTCTTGTTTGAGCCTCAGAACATTGTATCTTGGTGAGATTAATGGTTTTTCCTATTTAACATATACAGAAATCGAGATTCAGAGAGGTTTAGTTACCTCTTCAAGGTTAACTAGCTAGAATATGATAAAGTCATGACTTGTATAATGGCCTTCTGATTTAAAATATACTGGTTTTCACCTGATATCATATGAACAGCATAAAATATTTAGAGAAAGAAAACTTCATGGAAATTGGGACTTTTTTTTATGTTTATTTTATTTGTTTGTTTTTTGCTGCTATTGCACCAGAGTATAGAACATTGCCTGGTACATACTGGATGTTTAATAAATATCTAATGAACCAATGAATATATTATATAGTGTTGTATTATATTATATTATATAAGGGAATGAAAGTCAAGAAGGAGAGACCTCAGTTGCAGCAGGCTGTGAAATTTATACAGAGAGTAACTATCATGTCATCTTTTCTCTGCTTCGATGAACTTTTCATTAACTCAGTATCACTTACACCAGTTGTGAGAATTTCAGTTTTCTTTGTGTTGAGGTGCAATCCATACTGAGGGCTGTAGTCTTTGATCTTCATCAGTAAGCGCTTCAAGCCCTTTTCACTTTCAGCAAGTAAAGTTGTGTCATGTACACATTGCAGGTTGTTAATGAGTCTTCCTCCAATCCTGATGCCACATTCTTCTTCATATAGTCCAGCTTCTTGGATTATTTGCTTAGCATACAGATTGAATTAAGTAAGGTGAAAGGATACAACCCCGACACACATCTTTCTTAATTTTAAACCACGGAGTATCCCCTTGTTCTGTTCTTGGTCTATGTGTGGGTTCTTCATGAGCACAATTAAGTGTTCTGGAATTGGTGCCTTTGAAGTACGGTTTTCGCAAAGAATATTGAATATACCATGGATTGCCAGAAGAAGAAATAAATGTCTTGGAAGAAGTACAACAAAAATGCTCCTTGGAAGTGAGAATAGCCAGATTTTGATTCTCATACTTTGGTCACAATATCAGGAGGGACAAGTTTCTGGAGGGTATTGTGCTTGGTAAAGTTGAGGGCCAGTGAAAAAAGGAAGGAAGTCTCCAAGAAATGGATTGATACAGTGGCTGCAATAATGAGATCAACCATAACAACGATTGTGAGGATCACACAGGACCAGGCAGTGTTTTGCTCTGGTGTACATAGGGTCGCTATGATTTAGATCCAACTCAATGGCAGCTAACAACAACAACATCACTTCCTTGTTGATGCCTTACTTAGAGTAAGCCAAATGTACTTTCTCCCAAATGACATGAGAGGCAGCCTCAGATGATGGAAAGTGGCCTAGTTTTTGCATCAGAAAGTCTGGTTATGAATTCCTTCTGATTTTATTCACCTGTTGTTGTTGTTAGGCGCCATCAAGTCAACTTTAACTCACAGCAGCCCCATATGATAGAACAGAACTGCTGGGTGATTTCTACCTGCCAACCTTTTGATTAGCAACCAAGTACTTAACGACCACTCCACGAGGTTTAATCATCTACTAACATAAAACTTTGGGAAAAATTACTTAATTTTCTTAAGCTTCAATTTTCATGTCTGCAAAATTGAGAATAACAAAAACTACCAAATTGTATCATTGTGAGACCTAAATGATACCAGAGAAGTGAATGTATCAGGCATATAGTAAGAGCTCAATAGCATTGATTCCTTTCTTTTTCCTTCACAACTTGTACTTAGTAAATATTTTCACTTTTATATTTCCATTTTTCCCCACAAGATGAGTTTCTAAAAACCAGAGATGTTGTTAGGTTCATATTTACATCTCTGGAGCCCAAGAGAATACCTGACTCATTTTCCACCAGTTGCCATGAAGTTGACTGACTTGTCAGTGAACTATGCTCTATAGGGTTTTCAGTGGCTGATTTTTTGGAAGTAGATGCCAACCATTTCTTCTGAGGTGTTTCTGGGTGTACTTGAACCTGCAAATTTTTGGTTAGCAGCCAAGCATCTTAACAGTTTGCAGCACCTAGTGACACATTCTAAGTGCCTTTAAATATTTTCAGAGCTTATTCATTCATTTATTTAATCCATAAATATTTATTGAATGACTTTTGTGTTAACAGACCCCTTTCCAATTGTTGAGGTTATAGCTACAGTGGTGAAATGAGTTCTTTTATCTGGCCTTTGCCTTGGTTCTTTGGAAAAACAGCTTAAGAGTGTGTTTTTTTTTTTCCCCAAAAAAACCCTGAGCAGTTACCTTTGCCCTAGTTTTCTGCCCTAGAGGTTTTGCTACTTTAGTACAAATTGATTGACCTTTCCTGGGTAAGCTGTAAATAACTTGATGGTTTGATATTTTTAGCCTGATCCTGGCCTATAACCTACCCTGTGATTGGTCTATTTTATGCATCCTGCATTGATTGGTCAATATATTATAGACTATGCAAATGAAGTACCTGTGGTCCACCAAGAGGAGTGGTCAGTTTGTTGCCCTTCAGGGAGGGCAAAGCCTTGAAATTGATAAGGAATTTACTTATATATGCAGCCAACCCCATAGTCATTTCAGAAGGAAGAAAGAAGTAAGGAGAAAAGGGAAGAGAGGCAAGAACAGAGAAGAAGCAGAGAGAGAGGAGGTGAGGAACTGCCTATAAGAGCTGAAACAGAGGTCAAGGGCTGTAACATGAAAGACAGCGAGAGGCCTAGTTGAACTCCTGCGGCAGAGTCAATGGTGATAGCAGAAACCTGCTGCTAAGAATACAGCTAAGAAAGCTGAACAAAACTACTACACTAGCAATGAACTGAGTCAGTTAGTAGCCACCACTACTACTACTACTACCATCACCACTACTAATCCTAGATTGCAGCAATGAACAAAACCAATAAAAAAAAAAATTCCTGCTTTCATAAAGTGTACATTCTAATGGTGCCAGACATACAATATATAAATAAATAAATGTATGGAGAAAAATAAAGCAGAGGAAGTGTATGCATAGAGGGTGACTTGTCACAGTATTAATTTGAATTTTAAGGAAAAGCCTCGACTTCAGCAGAGACCTCAAGAATATGGGAGGAGAGGCATGCAGATATCTGAGTCAAGTTTGAAGAGAAATTTCAATATTAGTATGAATTAATAAATGAAAAGACATGGATGGAACATTCTGAAAAATTAGAACATTTGACCAAAAACCTAGTGGAATTAAGTATAAGACTTGCTTGGGCAACATTAAATGGATAAGTCTAGTTGAATGTCAGAACCTAGACTATCAGGAAAGGAATTTTTATTTTATCTCATGAACAATGGTAAACAACTGAAGGCTTTTGAACAGGAGGGTGTGATAAGAGCAGTTTTAAAAATTTAATCTAGTAGAACCACCATACAGGAAGTACTAAAGGGGAAGAGAAACAGCTCCATTTGAGTTTGACATCATGATGAGTTATCAAAAAGAACATGTTCAGCAAATAGAAATACAGACCTCGAATTAAAGAGAGGTGAGGGCTTGAGATTTGAGGGGGATGGTGTTGCTAGCTGCTATCAGAGTTGACTCCTGGCGGTTCCAGTAAAATGGCAGAATAGGCAGACAAATAAACAGACTCTCTTCAACCAAGAAAAGAAGAACCAATTAACACAGATGCAGAAGATAATCCTAGAACCCTGAACTTTGAAAGGAAGGATACAGAAGTGGGCTAAACTCCAACTAATAGAAGAATCTGCATGAAAACAGCAAAAAAGGAGACTTGTGGAGCTGCAGACTGTCAGTTCTCCTGATGGCATGGACATCTTGGATATTGCCAAGTGGTGTTAGGGACTAAGGATTAACCTAAAAATCGGCCCTGCTAGCCAGGGGCTACACAGAGGACTACACTGGTGGCTGAATAAAAGGGGAAACAGTGAAGAAGGAGACAAACTGAGCTATGGACTTTTGGCTGTCCGGAGGGCACAGCCATTTTGAGTGTTTACAAGTGGTTCAACTATTTCGGATATTTAAAGCCACAGCCTTCTCTCAGATTCCAGGGACCTAAGAATAGACTCCACTTGCCAGAACAGCAAGGACACACCTGACACTGAGGAATGGAGAGGTGTGATATTCCTTTCATTACTCTTATACCCACACCCTCTTGGTGAATGGAGGTGCGGACATCCCTCACTCCCACCCACCTTCCGGGCTGGCAGGAATTCCATCCGAGTCTGTGTGCTCTGACAGAGCCTGGGTTCCCTGCCTTGCCCAACCCAGATTTTTTTTTTTTTTTTAGTTTTTTTTTTTTTTTTGTCTGTTTTAATATTATTCTTATTACTATTATTTTTCTTTTAATCGTTTTTATTATTCTTTCCTCTTCCATTCCCAGGTTCTAGATTTTGGCTTTTTCTCTTTTCCCTTTTCCTGGTTCTCATTTTTTCTTTCTTGTGGTTCTCCCCATTCCTTACTAAATTTTTTGCATTTTTCACATTTTTTTCTTCATTATTCTCCTGCTCTACTTCTTTTCTCTATTTCTCCGTGCCCAGATATTGTGGGTTCCCCCCCACCACCCTTTTTTTCTATTCATATTTCTTTTGACTTTTTAAAGTACTTCTTTAAATATTTTCTCTCATTTTTCACCTTTCCTCTTTCGTTTTTCTTTTTTCTCTTTTTGGTGACTGTTCATGTGTGTTTATGCAGTATGTTTTTTTTTGTTCCCTCGCTTTTACTTTTTGATGGTTTTTTGATTGTTGTTTTTTGTCTAACTGAGTGGTAGACGGCAACCAGCCCCATACGACGAACAACACCTGCACCTCCTGTAGCTCCATTTACAGAGTGAGGGCCACCACTTCCTTCTCCACCAACTGGCCATCAATATATGACCACCAATAAGAGCCTGACTCATGCTTAACTGCTCTTCACAAACAGTTAACAGAGATCTGAGCAGCCACTCTCATTTTCTATCACACCCAACAGGAGAAAGGTGGTGAGTGCAAAGGTGCTGCAAAGTAGAAAATAGTGGAGCACAGTACCCTGCTTACTCAGCTACATCCAAAAAGAAAATCTTGGGCAAATCACGTCAACATACAATCACCAATTAAATATAAATACAACAAAATCACAATGTCAAGGAGACAACAGACCATCAAAGTCCACACAAGGAAGCAAGATAAAGCAGTAGAAACAAGAGAGCAGGACACAGATGCAGAACACATCCCTGAAGAAGAAGCAACATTGGAACTCCTTGATAAGGAATTCCAAATAATTATTTTAAGTACCTTTAATGGATTGAGAGACCAATCAAGGAAAATACTGACAAAATTAAGGAAAACACAGATAAAACCCTAGAACAATTTTGGAAGAAAATACAAGAACAAAAATGACAAAATAAAAATAAAATTAAACATTGCCCAACCTTCCTTCCAAGGAGTGGCTGGTGGGTTTGAACCTCCAGCCTTCTTGTTAGCAGTCAAATGCCTTAAGTACTATGCCACCAGAGCTCCTTTAGACTGAAAACCTCACTGCCATCAAGTCAATTTGACTCATAGGGACCCCTTCTTGGGTTTCTGAGGCAGTATCTCTATGGAAGTAGATTGCCTGATCTTACTTCCAAATAAGGGACAAGGAAGGACATTATATAATGATTAAAGGAACAATCAAACAAGGAGATATAACCATAATAAATATCTATGGACCCAAAGAAAGTGACCCAAAACACAAAAATCAGACTTTAACAGAACTGAAAAGACAAATAGATGACTCCACAGTCATAGTAGGAGACTTTAATACACCTCTTTCAATCAAAGATAAAACTGGAAGGAAACTCAACAAAGACACAGAAGAACTATACAATACAATCTACAACTTGACCTATAGACATCTACTGAGCACTTCACCCAACAACAGCATAATATACATTCTTTTCCAGTACACATGGAACATTCTCCATGATAGACCAAATGTTAGGCCATAAAACAAGCCTTAATAAATTAAAAACATTGAAATACTGCAAAGTATCTTCTCAGATTGCAATGCTATCAAATTAGAAATCAACAATAGAAAGATCAACAGTAAAAGACCAGACATATGGAAACTGAATAACATGCCTCTTTAAGAATGACTAATAATAGAAGAAATTTAAAAAAGGAATTTAAAAATCTTCAAATTAAATGAAAATGTAAACACAGCATACCGAAATCTTTGGGACACAGCCAAAGCAGTGATCAGAGGACAATTTATTGCAATAAATGCATACATCAAAAAAGAAGAAAAAGCCGACATCAACACTTTAAACCAACATCTCCAACAATTAGAAAAAAAGCAGCAAGAAAAGCCTACAGTCAGCAGAAGAAAGGAAATAATGATGATTCGAGCAGAAATAAATGAAACAGATAATAGAAAGACAATAGAAAAGGTCAACAAGACTAGAAGTTGGTTCTTTTAAAAGATTAATAAAATTGACAAACTACTGGAAAATTAAACAAAGGAAAAGAGGGAGAAAATACAAATAACACAAATAAGAAGCGAAATGGGAGACACCACAACAGAATCAACAGAATTTAAAATGATAATATCAGGATACTATGAAGAACTAAGGAGCTCTGGTAGCATAGTGGCTAAAAGCACTTGACTGCTAACTAGACGGCTGGCGGTTCAAACCCACCAGCCACTCCTCGGAAGGAAGGTTAGGCAATCCTACTTCCGTAGTGATACTGCCTCGGAAACCCAAGGAGGGGTCGCTATGAGTCAGGGCCGACTCGACGGCACATAACAACAACAACAACATGAAGAACTGTACTGCAACAAATTTGAAAATCTGAAGGAAATGGACAGAATTTTTGAAACACACTACTTACATAAACTAACACAGACTGAGGTGGAAAAGTTAGACAGACCCATAACAATAGAAAAAAAAATTACCAAAAAAAAAATTCTCATAAAAAATTACAAAAAAAAGACGTCCCAGCCCATACAGTTTCACCTGAGAATTCTTTCAAATATTCAGAGAAGAACTGATACCAATCCTATTCAAACTATTACAGAACATAAAAAAGAATGGAATCCTCCTAAATTCATTTTAGGAAGCAAGCATACCCTTGATACCAAAACCAGGCAAAGACATCACTAAAAAGGAAAACTACAGACCAATATCCCTCATGAATATAGATGTAACAATCTTCAGCAAAATCCTAGCCAGTCAACTCCAACAACATATCCAAAAAATAATACATTATGAACAAGTCAGGTTCATACCACATATGCAAAGATGGTTGATTAGAAAAAATCAATGTCATTCATCATATAAATGAAACAAAGGTAAATAACCATATGATCATATCAATCGATGCAGAAAGGCATTTGATAAAATCCAACACCCATTCCTGATAAAAACTCCCAGAAAAATAGGATTAAAAGGGACATTCCTCAACATAATAAAGGGCATATATGCAAAACCAACAGGAGCTCTGGTAGCATAGTGCCCAAGGCACTTGACTGCTAACCAGATGGCTGGTGGTTCAAACCCACCAGCCACTCCTCAGAAGGAAAGTTGGGCAATCTACTTCTGTAGTGATACCGCCTCGGAAACCCAAGGAGGGGTTGCTATGAGTCGGGTTCAACTCGACGGCACATAACAACAATGATCCTATACATAGAAAACCCAAGAGACTCAGCACAAAAACTACTGGAACTAATTGAGACATTTAGCATAGTGGCAGGATACAAGATTGACATACAAAAATCAGTTGGATTCCTCTACACCAGCAATGAGATAGGTGAAAAGGAAATAAGGAAATCAATACCATTTACAATAGCTACCAAAAAAAATACAATACTTGGGAATAAATATCACTAGGGGCACAAAAGACCTGTACAAAGAAAACTACAAATCACTACTCGAAGAAACATAAGAGATCTACAAAAATGGAAGAACATACTGTGCTCGTGGATAGGAAGATTGAATATTGTGAAAATGTGAGTTCTACCCAAAGCAATCTATACATTCAATGCAATCCCAATCCAGATCCCACCAACATTCTTTAAAGATATGGAAAAATCAATCACTAACTTTATGGAAAGGAAAGAGACCTTGGATGAACAAAGCACTATTGAAAAAGAACGAAGCAGAAGGTCCCACACTCCCAGATCTCAAAACCTACTATACAGCCACAGTAGTCAAAACTGCCTGGTATTGGTACAACGACAGACACATAGACCAGTGGAACAGAATTGAGAACCCAGAAATAGATCCATTGACCTATGGTCAGCTGATCTTTGACAAAGGACTGAAATCCAGTACATGGGAATGAGATTGTCTGTTTAACAAATTGTGCTGACAAAACTGGATATCCATCTGCAGAAAAATGAAAAAGCTCTGTACCTCACACCATACATAAAAAAGAACTCCAGATGGATCAAAGACTTAAATGTGAAACCTAAAACTATAAAATTCCTCAAGGAAAAAACAGGAACAAATTTAGGGGTCCTAATACATGACATAGGAGCTCTGGTAGCATAGTGACTAAGACATTTGACTGCTAACCAGAAGGCTGGCAGTTCAAACCCACCAGCAACTCCTCAGAAAGAAGGTTGGGCAATCTACTTCTGTACTGATACTGCCTTGGAAACCCAAGGAGGGGTCGCTATGAGTCGGGTCCGACTTGATGGCACATAACAACAACAACAATATATGACATAAATAGATTATCAAACATAACCCAAAATGCAGAAACAGCAAAAGAGAAACTAGATGAATGGGACCTTCTAAAAATTAAATTTTTATGTGCTTCTAAAGACTTCCCCAAAAGAATAAAAAGAGAATCTACAAACTGGGAAAAACTATTTGGCAATGACATATCTGACAAGGGACTTATCTCTAGAATTTATAGAAAACTCCAACACCTCAACAACAAAAAGACATATAATCCAATTAAAAAATGGGCAAAACATATGAATAGACACTTCACCAACAAGGATATTCAGGCGGCCAACAAACACATGAAGAAATATTCATGATCATTAGCCATTAGAGCGATGCAAATCAAAACAACAATGAGATACCATCTTGCCCCAGCACTAGTTCCAAAGTTCAACAAGACAGAAAATAACAAATGCTTGTGAGGATGTGGAGAGATTGGGACTCTCATACACTCCTGGGTGGGACTATCAAATGATACAACCACTGAGGAAAGCAGTATCGTGATTCCTTAAAAAGTTGGAATTAGAAATACCATTTGACCCAGCCATTCCATTACTAAGTATATATCCTAAAGAGGTGGGCGACAGGACAAGAGCAGATATATGCACACCCATTTCATCGCAGCACTATTTACAATAGCAAAATGATGGGAACAGCCTAGGTGCCCATCAACAGTGGAATGAATAACCAAACTATGGTACATACACACAATGGAATACTTGCTGTTGTTGTTAGGTGTTGTCGAGTCATTTCTGACTCATAGTGACCCCATGCACAGCATAACAAAACACCACCCTATCCCATGCCAACTCCATGATCCCTGGTGTACTTGAGCCCTTCATCGCAGCCACCATGTCAATCCATCTCATTGAAGGCCTTCCCCTCTCTCATCAACCCTCCACCTTACCAAGCATGACATCCTTCTCCAGGAAATGGTCCCTTCTGACAGCATGACCAAAGTAGGTGAGATGAAATCTGGCCATTCTCACTTCTAAGGAGCACTTCCGCCAGGACAGGTCTGCTAGTTCTTTTAGCAGTCTATGGTACTTTCAGCATTCTTCACCAGCACCACAACTCAAAAGCATCAACTTTTCTTCAGTCTTCCTTATTCATTGTCCAGCTCTCACATGCATATAAGGAGACTGAAAATACCATGATTTGTGTCAGGTGCACCTTAGTCCGCAAGGAGACATCCTTGCTCCTCAGCACTTGAAAGAGTTCCTTCGCAGCCAACCTGCCCAGTGCTACACTTCATCTAATGTCCTGACTACTCCTTCCATTGGCATCGATTGCAGAACCAAGCAATGTGAATTCTTTGACAACCTCAATCTTTTCTCCATTTATCATGATGCTTCTTACTGGTCCAGTTGTGAGGATTTTTGTTTTCTTTATATTGAGACATAATCCATACTGCAGACTGTATTCTTCAATCTTCATCAGTAAGTGCCTCAAGTCATCCTCACCTTCAGAAGCAAAGTTGTGTTGTCAGCATATTTCATGTTGTTAATGATTCTTCCAATGGAATATTATGCAACCCTAAAGAATAATGTAGAATCTGCAAAATACCACATAATGTGGATGAACTTGAAGGATATTATGCTGAGTGAAATAAGTCAATCAGAGAAGGACAAACATTGTATTAGTCTGTTATTGTAAAAAGTCAAGGGAAGGTTTCTATATGGAAGGAAATTTTCTTTGTTGGTTACCAGGTGTGGGAGGGGAGGAGAGAATACTACTAGATAAGTAGAGACGAGTATTTATTTGGGTGAAGGGAAGAGCAATCTACCAAATGTGAGTGATCAACACAGTGGCATTGAGGAAGCAGAAGACATAGGTACATGGAAGGTACAGACAACAAAAATGAATCCTTTTGCATATGCAGCACTGTGTTGTCAGTGAAGGCAGACATTGATATATGGGTGGATAGATGGGTGGACAGGCTGAACGATGAGGTATGCCTATGCAGGGGGAAGTGTGCCCACAATGAGGTATAGGTAGGGTTGGCAGACAATGTTTGTACAAGTGTATTTGTATGTTCTATAAGAATTTCCAGATATATGCCAGAGCTGACAAGGGATAAGTTTGTAGTCACTTCTTAGTCATAGCCAGCTACTCAGAAAGAGTGAGTAGTTGGACCTGTGGGCTTAGGACCATGGTTGCAGTGGACATCAAGCTCAATTGGCATAACATACTACACAAAAATATTGTTCCACATCCTACTTTGGCAAGCAGTGACTGGTATCTTAAAAACTTGCAAGCAGCCATCTAGATGCAACGATGGATCTCTCCTCATCCAGAGCAAAGAAGAATGAAGAAAACCAAAGACCCATGGAAACAGTTAGTCCAAGGGACTGGTACATTGTGTGATTTTTCTGCCTGTATGACTATGAAACCAGAAAAGCTAGGTGGTGCCCGGCTACCACTGTCAAGCACTTGGAGGGGGATCTATGTAGGAGATCCTGGATAGAGTGGGAAAACAATGTGGAACAAAACTCAAAATCATGAAAAAAAAGGACAAGGTTTGCCAGTCTGATAAAGCCTCGTGAAACTCCTGAGACTATGGCCCCTAGCTGCCCTTCAGGTCTGGAATTGAACCCACTCCTGTGGCTTCCAGCCAAACAAAACACAGACATATGAGCTGAACATTTATATTAGGTAGATACACTCCTTGGAGAGATCAATAATGGGAAAATAGAAGGGCTGTGTATGCACAAGGAGACAGCTTGGGAGGCAGGAATGCATGGGAGGGAAGGACACAGGGAAGAGGTAACTATGAGGAGGAAGTGGGAAGAGAGCCGTCGCACTGTGGGAAATTGAGTCAATGTCATGAGACAAAATGCACGTGAACTTCTGTGTGGAAAATGAATTTGCTTTTGTAAACTTTCACCCAAATCACAATAATTTTTTTTTTTTTTTTTTTTTTTTTTAAGAAAAGAATAGGCTCCCAACTCATGGCAACCCCATGCGCAGTAGAAGAAAACACTGCCCTGTTCTGAGCCTTCCCCATGATCAGCTGCGTATTGGACCTGTATGATCCATTGGATTTTTATTGGCTGAATTTTGGAAGTAGATCACCAGGCATTTCTTCCCAATCCATCTTAGTCTGAAACATGTTCAGTATCACAGCAAACCTCCACTGGCCAGTGGGTAGTGGCTGCACAGGAAGTGTGTTTGCTAAGAATCACCCCATTAAAGGTGAGAATTCTTCCACTGACCAACCACTGCCTCACGTAAGGGACATAACCCATCTAAATCCTAACAACTGATTGCAACCATCTCCTGAGAAGTTGCAGACTGCCTGTGAGCAACAAACAGATCTTGTTAGAATTTCACTTTGGGTCTGGAAACTAGTAGAACATTCCCCCTTTGGAATTTTCCAAGCCTAAGCCATGCCTAGATAATCAAAGTCAGCAGTAATGAGAATGAAATGCAGGACCGGACAGGGAGACATGCCAGTAAATTAAGTCCAGTAGGAAAAGGACCCGGAAAGGTGGGGCATAACGTGCCTTGGGAAGCTCAGACTCACGAGAAATCAGGATGAACATACATTGTGCCAGATGATTCAGCCTTATGGGAGGGCTTTGGTTTAAAAGTGTGTTCTCTGAAATGATTTAAATATCCTTCAGAAAGCAATATACCAGTGATTCATTCTGTCTAAAATAAAATATACAGCTCATGACATTTGACTTTTCCATCCCGAGCTGATTGGAAATATCAAAGAAGAAAAGAAAGTTACCTCTTTGCCATTTGGAATGGTTTCTCATTCACCTACCATCAAGCAGGAAGGGGTCTGTAAGTGCTACAGAATCTAGGAGTGGGGTTCAGAAAGTGCATGGAAAAAAGTTGCAGGAGGTGGCTACATCTTTATATAAGATTCTTGAGTGCTACTGATATGCATGTGCTATGTGCCAGTGGAAATCCACCACTGAGGAAAAAGAAAAGAAAATGTTACTGAAATAAACTTGGTTCTTACTAACAAAAGCAAAGGACTGCCATTTTGCCTGTAATCTGGAGCAAGCATACTGTCTGCCTATAATTAACTCTTGGTTCCGGAGAAAAAGACCACAAAAAGAGAGGGCCTCCTTGACTTGAAATGTATTATCTTAGCCTAGGGGTCTTAAAATATTTTGCTTACGTAACCCCTGAAAACATTTTTAAAAACAAGGTAACTCTTTGCATATTTCAAGTTAACATCTAAAGTTTTTCATCATAAGATAAAATAAGATGATGATAGACTGTAATTGGGATAAATATTTCACGAAACTATTTGAAAAATAGGTTTTAACTTTCCAATGAATAACATACTCTAAGTCTGAAGAAAATCATATAAAAATTTTATCAGTGAGTTTTCTCCAGTGTATTTAAAAAAATGTGCTTGTCTTGCAAAGTATTCCAGTTACCTTTAAAAGAATTAGCATCACTAGCTTATATACTTCAGGAGCTCTGGTGGCATAGTGCCTAAGGCCTTTGACTGCTAACCAGAAAGCTGGTGGTTCAAACCCACCGGCCACTCCTTGGAAGGAAGATTGGGCAATCTGCTTTCATGGAGATTGCCTCAGAAACCCAACGAAGGTCGCTATGAGCCAGGGCCAACTCCTTTTCCAAATCCAGAGTTTCCCTACAAATACTAATTACTCCACTTCTAAGGCCAAGCTTCATCCTTACCAGAAAAGTATATGAAACAGTCAAAGAAAGGAAGTCACATGGGCATAAGATACCCTGATCAATAACAAATAAAGATGTCTTCACCAAACCAATATTTTTTCTTTCTTTTTTTTTAACATCTATTTGCATTTATAAAAAATAATAATAACAACCTTTTCCTATACAGGCAAAATAACACTGTTATATCTAACAGAGATATCCAGTCCATTAAAATTTTTTGCATGTCCTCCAAATGTCCTTTATGGGTTTATACAATCCTGGGCCATATATTGTATCTTGTTGTTATATCACTTGCATCTTTTTAAATGTAGAACACATATACTTAACAGAGTGATACTGGCCCCAAGACAGTGAATGTTGGTTCTTGGGGGATGAAAAATCTTCCCTTTTTAATGTATAAAGCCCACATGCACAGTACATAAACATGAACATAGCATACCTGTGACACTAACATTTCATACTAAGGGATGATTAGTAAAAAATGTCTAAGAAGTCTACTTAATAGGCAATAAGAAAAAAAAAACTGATTGAAAAATACTTATCTAGAATAATCTCTCTTTCATGACTTTGATAGACGGATCAGACCTAGAACTAGTACTTCAATTTTTCCCCTTATTTGGCTCACAGGAAGGAGCTCTGATGGCATAGTGTGATTAATGCATTCAGTTGCTAACCAAAATGTTGGCAGTTCAAACCCACCAGCTGCTCTGTAGAAGAAAGATGAGGCACTCTGCCTCTGTAAAGATTGACAGCTTTGGAAATCCTAAGAAGGCAGTTCTACTGTGTCCTATAATGTCACTATGAGTCACAGTCGACTCGGTAGCAGTGGGTTTGGTTTGACTCACAGGAGAGGTTTTCATGGGCCAGGGCATTACCCCATGAAATATTTGGAATGAGTGAAATGGCTGGGGAATAAATGCACTGCTTAAAACTCCCTTCAAAAAAGGACTCACTACCCAGCTGCAATAGGATCCCTGGTGGAACAGTGGTTAAGCACATGACTGTTAACATAAAGGTTGGTGGGTCAAACCCATCAGCAGCTCTCCGGAAGAAAGATGTGGCAGTACGCTTAGTAAAGATTACAGCCTTGGAAACCTTATGGGGCAGGTCTACTCTTTACTGTGAGTATGAGTGGGAATCATCTTGGTAGTGATGGTTTATTTGTTTGTTTTTCTTGCCCAACTTCGAGGAGTGGTCAGCTGACAGCCTCCAGCTGTTAGATTCCTTGGTGTCTTCTTCAGCTTTCTAGCCAATGTGATGCTCTTCACAGGGCACCCCTGAGCAATGACTGAGCAAGACTAGAGTGAATGGGCCTGGCCATTTCTACCCAATGTGGGAAACTATGATGGGCAATTCTGGCTCTGAAATCTACTGAGCTGGCAGTGGCTGCATTACAGTTGTGGGGTATGCATTACAGTCAACACAAGCTGCCCAACCCTCCTTTCTCCCTCCTCCTTTTATGAATATTACTACCCAATCAAACTTTTGTATTCCTAACTCTCTCTTAGAACCTTCTTCCTAGAGAAACAAACTGACACAGTGAGGACAAACACAGGCTCTTGGCTGGCAATCAGTTTTAGGAAAGACTAGACTGGAGGCTGAAGATCTGGAAAATTATTCCCTTAGGACTATGTGGCCTTGAAGACTTCACCTATGCCCAAGTTTGTCAGTTAGGATTCCAATAGAGAAGCAGAACACTAGTTTGCAGTACTCTGTGAGGATTATGCTGCACTTGCACATGTGAAGCCTCAGTATCAGTGTTTAGCATACAATAAGCACTTAATAAATAACAGCTGTTATTTAAAAGAGACTTTAATTATTTATTTATTTATTTTTGCAGTGTTCTCTCCCCTCCCCACCCACCCCTGGTATAAACCTTTCCTTGGCTTTTTACAATAATGAACTAATACAATATTTCAGATGAGACATTCTTGAATGGTGCAGTTAACATGCTCAGCTGCTAACTGAAAGGTTAGTAGTTATGTCAACCAGAGGAACCTCAGAAGATCTGGTCATCTAATTCCAAAAAACCAGCCACTGAAAACTCTATGGAGCACAGTTCTACTTGATACCCATGGGGTCACCATGAGTCAGAATTGACTTGATAACAACTGGTGGTACACCCACTCCACACTTATCAACATGGTTAGATTTCAAAGACCAAGTAGTTAGCGAAAATCGGCGTAGTTATGCGAAAATGGAGGATGACCACATCAGGTCCACAAAATGAAGGATGATTGTACCATTACATTACATAACTGCCAAACCACTGAGGATCATTGCCTAGTCAAGTTGACACATAACCTTAACCATCACAGCGTTACTCTCGCCTCACATTTCCGCATTCATTACTGCCAGACATACATTATTAATGTGCAAAATAGTCAGATCATAAATTTTTTACTATTGTTGTAAACGTGAAAGTTTGGATAACAAGATAGTCAATAAGTGAGGGGTAGATGCAGTATTATTTAGAAGATGTCTTATAGTTTTCAGATTAATAAAATCATGTTGAAAGTTTAGATAAGCCAAATCTTTGGAGGATCACATGAGCCAAATGGTTAGGCCAGAAGCCAGAACTCATAGAACCATGAACTTCCATGCCCTTAAATCAGAATTCTCTGTCCTTGAGTTGCAAGAATAGAAAGGGAAAACCTGACAATCCCTATTTGGCTAACTTCCTATTGACAAATACCATTAATAGCTGCAGGCAGAAGTGGCAGTCGACAGAAAAATGCGCTCTATGTTGCTCTTGCAATTCGGTATTTCCTCAAGCCATATGCCTCCTTCAAGGTCCTTCATGCATCAGAGAGCTAGAATCAACCTGGAGATCATGGAGAAAATGGAGTTGTAAAGGATAGATAAAGATAATTGTTCCTGTCATATTTGAGTCTCTCCACCCCTTGCTCTCTTACACCTATGTAACTTAAGAGCTACAAATGCACTTCATGGTCAGAATGCACTTGATCTTGAATTAGTCAAAACTGTGGTTGCAAGGAGCTCTGGTAGCATAGTGCCTAAGGCACTTGACTGCTAACCAGAAGGCTGGCAGTTCAAACCCACCAGCCACTCCTTGGAAGGAAAGTTGGGCAATATACTTCCATAGTAATACTGCCTTGGAAACCCAAGGAGGGGTCGCTATGAGTCGGGTCCGACTCGACAGCAAATAACAACAACTGTGCTTGCAAGAAACAGAAACCCAAGTCAACTGTAAAGGAATGAATGAGAGAGAGAGGAAAATAAGATAGAAGGAAGGAGGAGGAAGGTGAAGAGGGATAGAGGAGGAAAGAAGAGATAATGATTTACCATTTATTTGAGTAATGTAATAAGAAGTCAGAAGGGGTAGACCTCAGGCACTAAAAGGATTGTAGTAATGAAGTCAGATTCTCTCTCTCTTTCTCTTTCTCTCTCTCCATCACTCAGTTCTGTTTCTCTTTGTATGCATTCTTTCTCTCCTACTGCAGACAGGCTTGCTCTACCTTGCTATGGTGGAGAACTGAAACATGGTTCAGACAAACCCTGGTTATATTATCCCAGTCTAGTGACACCAGAGGAGAGAGCTTTCCTTCTCGCAAAGCCTTTATATATGTTCCTAGAAAAAGGCTCTAATTGGTTCAGTTTGATGCATACACACATTTCTAACCAATCACTGTGCCAATGGTATGGAGACTCTGATTGGCCAAGGCTGGACCACGTACTTTCCCTGTAGACTGGAAAAATGGTTTGAGAGCCCACTAAAACCACAAGGAAAAGGGGTAGATCATGTCCTTAAATAAATTAAGGTGTTGTACCAGAAGAATTTGAGAAAGGAGATGCTGAACAGACACAATTGATAGATATCCATTTCAGATCTTTATATCTCAAGGTTTTGTTTAATTTACCAATCAAAGTCTCTGAAAACAGGGCATTTACAATTGCAAAAGACGATCTATTTGTTGTCATAAAAAGGAGAAAGTGTGCAGAAGAGAGAGCTGGGTGAATAAAGTTGTCATTAAAACTCTGTTGGAGTTTTAATCATCTTTTTATGACCAGGAATTTAATCTCTGTGAGTATGACTCTCACATTCACCTCGCTCAGTCTCTAACCCTCAAGGGATAAGAGTAGTACCTACCTCCTAGGGCTTCTGTAAGAGTTGTATGAGTTAATGCAAATAAAAAATATAGTACAAATCCTGATGCACAGAAAGCAAGGCTTTGAATAAATTCATTCCAGTTCATCCCCCTACTGAGAATTTGTATAACCACTCTACAAATACAAAATCAGAATCTGTATTTCAACAAGATTGCCAGGAGATTCTTATGTATATATGAGAATTACCTGAGGATCTATAAGAATCACCTGGTGATCGATCTTGTTAAAATGTAGATTCTGATTTAGTATATCTGGGGTGGAAATTCAAATTCTCTGCAAGGGGTCAAACCAGAATGAACTGGTTTGAAACCCTGACAGAAACCTATTTCAATAAATCAAAATATAATTTGTGTATATTCATGTAATACCCATACCACCTCTACAGACCAAAAGCTGTTGGCTGCAAATACCTACAACTCTGCTTACAACTTTTTTCTGGTCCAGAAAGGCCCATTTGGAGAATTAAATGCACCAAATCAACTCTCTATTGACAGGAGTTAGTGGATAAACAATCTAGCTTCCTAACCCCTTAGTGCAATGACTCTGAGGCCTATATTAACTCCTCTCCCAGAGCTCCCCAGCATGACTGAGCTTCAACTATCTAACTTGCTTGACAATATGCCCTTTTTTTTGTTGTTGTTCCTTTTCCTTCCTATTTTACTATCCCACTCTCCCACCAGTGTTTCCTGGAATCATCTCCTGAATAAATTACTTGCACTTGAATCCTTGTCTTGGAATCTGCCTCTGAGAACCTAAACTAGGTCAATAAATTTGCAAAGAAAATATTTGAAAAGATAATGCACCAGAATGTTTGCCATCATTATTCTGTGAATGGTGAGATTATAAATGACTTTCCTTTTTTATATTTAAATATCTATATTTACCTCTACATTTAAAATGCTTTCCCCAATGTTGTTTTTGGGTTCTGTTGAGATGATTCTGACTCATAATGACCCCATAGAGCAGAGTAGAACTATCCCATAGGATTTTCTTGGCTGTAGTCTTTACGGAAACAGATTACCAGGTCTTTCTCCCTCAGAGCTGTTGGGTGGTTTCGAACCATCAACCTTTTTGTTCATAGCCGAACACTTAACCATTGCACCACTAGGGCTCCTTAATGTACATGGATAGCAACTGATTATTGAAACAGTTTAAAATCTTAACCCTGGTTTTTGGTCTCTATATCACATGAGCAACTTTTTCCTCTGATTTCTAGTTCTAAACCACAAAAAAAAAAAAAAAAAAATCCACCGCTGTTGAGTCTGTTCTGACTCAGTGACCCTATAACACAGGTAGAACTGTGTCCTCATGAAAAGATCATTTATGGAAGGTAGAATAAGTACAGCAGAACCAGCTTCTGTTTCTCTCTTTTTCCTCCCCCCACTGCCACTGTTCTAGAAAAGACCCTTTGTTAAAGACTAAAGCAGCAGATGCAACTCAAATATTATCTTAAACATTTTTCTTGTTGTTGGTTATTTATCTTGAATTGTCCAACACCATTTGGGTGGTAAACTGTAATCTTTATAGGAGAGCTCTGGTGGCATAGTGCATTTGACTGCTAAGCAGAAGGCTGGCAGTTCAAACCCACCAGCCACTCCTTGGAAGGAAGGTGAGGCAATCTACTTAGTGACACCGCCTCAGAAACCCAAAGAGAGGTCGCTGTGACTTGGATGCAACTCAATGGCAGTGAGTTTGGTTTGGTTTTGGAATCTTTATGGAAGCAGATGCCACATCTTTCTTTAGAGGAGCAGCTGGTGGGTTTGAACTGCTGACCTTTGGGCTAGCAGTCAAGCACTTAACCACTGCACTGCCACTTAATAAACAAGTCTTCTACTTTTGCACACACAACCCCCGCCCCAGTCCATTCCTAGTTCTGTGCCTTTACTCACACATTACCCAACATTTTCTTAGTCCATCTCTCCTACAGGTAAGCCTCCTTTGACTTACCCCAGCCCATGATGCTGTTTTGTATCCATTTCTTGTACATATCACGTAGTCAACAGTTCTTCCCATACACTGTATCACTTTAAACTGTAAATTATTTCTTTGTTGTATGGGTCTCAATTTTCTAGAATATTTGAGTCAGCAGTAAATCTGCTTTTACCACCCAAATGGTGTTGGACAATTCAAGATAAGTAACCAACAACAAGAAAAATGTTTAAGGTAATATTTGAGTAGCATCTGCTGCTTTAGTCTTTAACAAAGAGTCTTTTCTAGGACAGTGGCAAAGGGGGGAGGAAAAAGAGAGAAACAGAAGCTGGTTCTGATGTACTCATTCTACCCTCCATAAACGATCTTTTCATGAGGACACAGCCGATAAGGAGAGAAGGGAAGACAAAAAGCATTCTTGACTGAGGAATGAAAGAGCAGTAATTCGCCACCCCTGTGTCTGATTCAGTTGTTCAGAATGGCTGGGCCTCTTGTGACTTATGAGTCTCTCTCTCTCTTTCTCCTCACCAGGCTTCATATTAAAGACGAGATGCAGCTGCCAGAGCCTCCAGAGATTTTCCAGCAATCTACTCTGGTGAAATAAAACACCAAGTTATGCTGGAAAACTAGTTGGTCCTTTCTCCACATGGGCTGGGCTATCTAATGGCCAGAATAAAGGATCGTAGGCCCCCAGACACTTATTCCTTCTCCTGAGATTTGTGGTGTGATCTCCTAGACAGTGCTAGTCTTTTGTGTTCCAGCTTCCCAGACAGATATTGATAATTATCTTCTAAAGAGAGTGCATGTGTTTATCTAATGTATGTGTACTCCCTCCTTCTTGAAATAATGTCCTGAATGAGAGCATTTGGTTACCATTTACAACAACTATCTGACAACTATTTCTCTACTTCCAAGTAGAAGAAGGTTCTGTGACCCTGTTGCCACAGATGATTTGGGACTTTGACAGTCTTGTGATCTTCTTTGTTTGCATCTTTCACATCATTACTACCAGACGGATTGCATTATACAAATGGCCTGAGGTTTATATTTAATGATTGGTTGAACTGCTTTTGATGGTGCAATCTCAGCTTTATCTGCCCCAGAGGAAAATGGAGCCAGAGAAAATAGGTCTGTAATCCCACATGAGGTTTGGAATATACTAGTGAAATGTTGGGAAGATGTCCTAATTGGAGATTATCTCTAGTTAAGCAGTTTAAACCCTAGTGGAGATTGAGGCTAGAAGTCAACATGATGCCCCACCTTGTGTGGTGATCTTAATCTTTTAATAATAGGCTAGTTTTCAAATCCCACAAAAGGCTGGGGTAAGCCTACAGCAAAATAAAGTATAATCTTAGAAATTACTGAGTCCTACTTGCTAATGGCAGTGACTCTCCAAGTGTTGACAGACAGCCTTCCCTACACATTCCTTTTTTCCTCTCCCATTTCACACCAATTAAGAAAAAAAAAAAAACTGCCATTGAGTTGATTCTGACTCATACCAACCCCTATTGGGCTTCCAAGTCCACAAATATTTACAGAAGTAGATTGCCCCATCTTCCTTCCACAAAATAGCTGGTGAGTTTGAACCATCAACCTTCTGGTCAGCAGTCAAATGCCTTAGGCAGTATGCCACCAGAGCTCCTTTTTACACCAGTTATAAGCTAGCAAATAGGGTAAATGAAGATCTCCTTCCATTTTGGAAATAGCTTGTATTTAGAAATCTTTACTAGAATAAAATCATCAGAATCAAATTTCATTCTCTGTTGACATATATATAGGATCCAATCAGTGCTATAAATGTTATTTTATAAATTCAATGAGACAAACTGGTTCCATTTGGGGTACACAAGCAAAATCTGAAAGCAATTGAATTTATCACAACTGAAGGGCAAAAAATGAAGTCTTGTTTATCTTTCTTTTTTGTAATAGATGTTCAATAAATCTGGTTGGGTTTTGAATTATTAAATCAAAACCATTCACCCACATCTTGAAGGAAATTATGAAATGCAATGAATATATAAACTATACTTTGAGCCACTTCTGTTTTTCACTTGTGAGGCTGAAATGTTTTCCATGTATACCTCGTGAATTTTTATAGGTTGTAACAGCACCTAAAGGAGGGAAATTGGCAAGTACCATCATTCCATTATACAGATATGAAGACTGATGGGCATGCAAGGTGCTAGGCCCAGCATAAGTCAGTGAGTCAGTCAGAATAGAATGATGGGAGACCGGGACTGAAGGAGCAGAAACGCTGCCCAGAATATATTTTGGGGCTCCCGTTCATTTCGACTTCTATTTCTCTATTTTCTATTAACAACCCCTGACATCACTCTGGTAGAAGAGGAGAAATTTCCCCTTGCCCATCAGAGGGGCACAGCAAGGAATCAAGTCCTTGGACAAAGTTAGGGCAAGGACTCTGTTTTGTTCCCCATTGTATGCCACCCCTACCCGACAGGTCTCACTGCCTACCTAACTCAGCACTTAGTTTGGCATTTGGGTCAAACAAAAGAAAGAGGGAGAAAGATAAAGGAAGGAGGGAAGGAAGGGAGGGAGGAAGGAGTGAAGGAAGGAGGGAAGACTTTTGACTCCTATTTTGGTGTTTGAACCATTAAATCGCTATTTCTTATTTTTTGAAATAATAATTTACTGTTTTTATGTAAAGGTTTCCACACAAATTAAGTTCCCATTTAACGATTTTCATACCAATTGTTCTATAATATTGGTTATATTTTTCACAATGTAAACAAAACCAGCAACAAGAGTCTCTAAAACTAATGAGTCACCACATGCATTTGACTCTAGTGATGCATCTTCTAAAAAAATAAATATCTAAATAAATACATAAACAAATAAATACTATATATGGGGAAAGGTCCTCCATATATTATGAAGGAAGAAAGTTATAAAGCAGAACATTCACTGGGCTAGGTGCTTTTAAATGCATTATGTCATCAGATCCTTACAAAAATGTTATGAGGCAGGTATTCTTTTTGTTCCTTTTTATAGATAAGGAAACTGAGACTTAAAGAGGTTAAGTGACTTGCCTAGAATCACATTAACTAGGAAATGAGGATTTAAAGCCCAGTCTGTTTGAATACTGAGTCTGGAATCTTACTGCCTCTTCCATGGTTCTTACTCCTACTCTGGCTTTTTGTCTTCTCTCTTCTCTCTTTCCCTCCCCTCCCCTCCCCTCCCCTCCCTTCCCCTTTTCTTTCCCTTCCCTTCCCCTTCCCTTCCTTTCTTCTCTTCCCATCTTCCCTCCCCTCCCTTCCCCTCCTTTCCCTTCTCTCTCTTTCTCTCTGTCTCTCTTTCTCTCCCCATCCCTCCCTCTCTTACTATATATGTTTATCTGTGTATAGCTCTGTCATATTCACCAAGAAGTCAGTAATTCAGAAAAATTTTAAAGCAGAGAGTCTTACCAATCCCAAACTCAAAGACCAAGTAGAGTGTCTGATATTCCAGCCACCATGCT
The DNA here is from genome assembly GCF_000298275.1 of Orycteropus afer afer. Lineage (NCBI taxonomy): Eukaryota > Metazoa > Chordata > Mammalia > Tubulidentata > Orycteropodidae > Orycteropus > Orycteropus afer. The sequence goes on along the minus strand of NW_006921850.1, from coordinate 5,000,132 downwards.
GTCACCTAACATCACTTCCCAGATGTTGGTCACATCCTAGATTCACAGTCTCTGCCCAGATTGGGATGGCCATGTATTTTGTCATTTGGATGTGATAGGCAATTATTAATTTTAAAAGCAGTGTTTAGAAATGCTTGCCCCTTATATTTTAGTTGACTAGTTTGCATAAACACAAGCTATTAATATAAATAATTTGCATCAGAGATTTGCTTGAGTTCTTCTGTAGAAACACACTTTACTCCCCAAAAGTTATGAGGATCAAAAAATTATAAGATTATTGAGGGACCTCTTACTACCAAGAAAGCAGAGCTGGGAGTGGAATGTGTCCTTTGGACCCAGGATCTCTGCACTGAGAAACTCCTAGATTTAGGGGAAGATTGATGATAAGGACCCTCCCCCAGAGCTGACAGAGAAAGACTTCCTCTAGAGCTGGTGTCCTGAATTGGGACTTCTAACCTCCTAAACTGTGAGAGAGTAAATTTCTATTTGTTGAAGTTCCACCTCCCAAAAAAAGTTATTAGGTTATTATTATTAGTGCTTTATTAGTTGATTTTTTTTCATTTATCTCTTTTAGCTCACCATTTTATGACAGGCATACCTAGGAGATATTGCAGGTTCAGTTTCAGACCACCACAATAAAGTGAATATTGCAATAAAGCAAAGCACATGGATTGCTTTGGTTTCCAAGTGCATAGGAAAGTTATGTTTATACTATACTATAGTCTATTAAGTGTGCAATAGCATTGTGAAAAAGCTTGAAATGTGAGATTACCAAAATGTGACACAGACACACAGAGTGAGCACATGCTGTTGGAAAAAATGGTGCCAATAGACTTGCTTGATGCAGGGTGGTCACAAACCCTCAATTTGGAAAAATGCAGTATCTATGACATGCAATAAAGAAATGTACTCAGAAGGTATTGAAAACTTAAATAATTTTCTAAGATATGAAAATGTGTTTACTTTCATGTATAATCCCTTTCATAATTTGTATGTTAAAATGTTAATGTTTATTGAATTACTAAAAAAAATCCAAGCAGCAGTTACACTACTTCATCCTATGATTCAACACTTATGTGCATACTTTAATTGTTCACATTTTTAGTAATGATGCTGTACAAAATACATACTAAATAGTGTACATACATTAGCTCATTTAACCCAAAAATAGCCCCCAAGTACCATTGTAGTACGGGACAAACAAAGGACTCCAATCCAAGTGTGTCTCACAGCAAGCCTTAAGCTTTCAATGACAAGCATTCAAACATCCATAGGGAAATTAAAGACGAAAATGGCCCAGTCAAGGAACTTGGAATCCAGTGGCAAAGATTTTTTAAATGTTCACAAATAAAGAGTGCAAAATGAAACTTCATATCATTCTCTTAATCCAACAGATAAGGAATAGTAATGAGTTCTTAAAAAGAGCAAGCCTTTCATTTATGTGATTCTTTTTAAAAGAACTTGGAGAACAGAGGAAAACTCAGAGCATGTTCTGAAATGGGCGGCCTTCCAAACATCACAATTTCTTCTGTTGACAAGCAGAGCCAAGATTAAGGTGGTAAGAGTCCAGAAAGTTAGTAGTTGGAGTAGGTTTAAAACTTGATTCTGCATCTAGAGATAAAGGGGTCAGGGAGGCTGAGGAAAGATTAGAGTTAATGAGCCACACAGACTAGAAATCCTCTGCCAGTAACCCCCTGATACTGAAGGGGCAGCTGTTGCTGTCAGAATAGCACCAACGTGGAGAATTCAACAATTAACTGCTGACACTGTCGGATCCCTGAAGGCCAAGACCTTTCCTTGGTTTATTTTGTTTTGCTATAAATCATTTACTTAATACACTGTAGCTCTTAGGATAGTATATGCTGTATTAATTTATGGTCATTATTGAGTTGAGAGAGGAAACACAAAGTTTGTATACAAAAGGAGAAAAATCTCCCATATTATTTTCCTTAGATACATGATTGTGTATTGGAAATCAAAGCGAAAACTCATTTTCAAAAGGTTGAAAGTATTATAGAATTATCTAAACACCAGAAGTTTTTAAATGACCTCAAACCCCAATGAAATATGCAACAGAGTGTTCTCCCTCCCATTTAAACAAATGTCTATCCATCTTTACTTTAAAACTTATTCAAAAATTTTGGAAGAGCACAGAGCTAGAGAGTTCAGTAGTGTGGTATAAAAATCATAAGACTTTGACTTCTTCAAAATGCATTCATCAAAACTCTGTTTTTTTCAGAAGGGCAGTGTATGCACAGCGAGACCACTCAGGGTACAGGAGTGCATGGGAGGGAAGGACACAGGGAAGAATTAACTATGGGGAGGAAGTGGGAAGAGAGCTGTTACATTGTGGGAAATTGCAGTCAATGTCATGAGACAAAATGTATGTGAACTGCTACATGGAAGATGAATTTGCTCTGTAAACTTTCATCCAAATGACAATTAAAAAAAAAAAAACAACTCTGTTTTTCCATTATGAGGATATATATTCAGCTAATTCATTTTCTGCCTGCATTCACAACATTTCTTTGGAGGGGTCCTCTCTGGAATGGGAGCTCTGGTGGCATAGTGCCTTAAGGCATTTATTTGATGGAGGTTCAAACCCACCAGCCACTCCTCAGAAGGAAGATTGAACAATCTACTGCCATAGAGATACCCCCTTGGAAACCCAAGGAGGGGTCACTATGAGTCGGGATTGACTCAAGGGCAGTGAGGTCTTCCACCCCCCACCCCCACCCCCACCCCCGCTGGCCCAGAGTGGCAAAAAGCTATAATGTGACGACTTTTCAGAAAAAAAAGAGAGAGATGCTTCATTTATGCTACATTTGCCCTTCAAGGGTTATCTCATTACAATTATCATTCTCCAAAAAAATCTTGCTCAAACTTGCAAAGTTCCAACAGAAATCAGTATGGAGCAGTCAGGCAACAGCAAGTACAGGAGGGAAAAAACAGCAAGTTCTGACTTTGAAAAGTATTTACATACATTCCAGCACATTCCAAACACTTAAAGATTAAACTTAGCTGGTGAAAGCATTCCATGCTCAAAACTGAGTCTTTGAAACTGAGATTCAAGTGGAAGAAGCATGTAGAGAGACAGAGCAGAAATTGTAAGCCCAAATGAAGAGTTTGTGGACGATTTGGGAGGGACAAGGGCAAATATACACCAAGTAGATACTTCTCATAGGGACATGCTTTGCAATTTGAGCATTTTTGAGCTTGCAATGGAATTTTAAAGCCGTCCAGAAACAACAGATGTTTGAACCCAAATGATCCAACTTCTTGATGCCAAAATTAGGGCTCTGATGAGGAACATTTGAGTTGTAACATATGAAGAACAATCTCAGTAACTCTTCTCCTGGCAAACAGTTGAAAGAGATTTATGCTCTGGCTTGCTGACCTACCCTTTTATCTGCACTCATTTATATTCTAAGTGATAAAAATTTCTGTCACATGGAAATATTAATAAATAAAATCCCAATCTCTTTTCTAGGTCTGACTTAACCTCCCTTCCCCTCTTCACTGAGTGTTTTATCTCTAAACTGAATTATGAATCCAGGAGGAGGACCCTCCTAAACATTATTTATTCCTAAATGTTTACATATGAAAACCAGTAACAAACTGCAGTTGTGCCTACACAGCACAGAATTAACTAGCTTGCTTTAGAGATATCAGCAGTCTAACCAGATATTACAAGCAAGCAAACACAAAAAAAAAAAACAACCAACACTAACTCTCACTAACAATAAATAAGCAAACTCCATTTTGTGAGCTATTTTGTTTTTATCAAATAGGTAACAGATCTCTGCCAAATCTCTACTTACTTGATTTAAAATGATACATCACTTAATTCTAAAATAAGGTTGCTGTGTTTCCATTGGCTTGTTGGATTAATTTTCCCACTTCTGTCTCCCTCTTAAGCTAATAAGCATAAAGTAGTGCAATTTAGACATACAGTCGCCTTATTCGGTTTTCAAAGAAACTTCTTGAAAGGTTTCTACTTCTCATTTACCAAGTAAACTTCCTAGCAAGGTAGCAAGATTTATTTGTTTCCAGAAGGATGTTAGCATAGAGATGTTTCTTATTTCAGCCACACAAATACTGTAAAATAGCTCCTGTGATGAGAAAGTGACAGTATGGTCACGGTTCTAAAAAGGCAGCGAGGAACTCAAACTGTAACTGCATTTTAAAAATAGCAGAGCAGCTATGATTATAATTTAGCTCCACAGCACGTAAGCGTGGTATGAACAGGAAATGGGAGTACATCTTTTGAGCCTGATAAGATTCTTTAATGTAAGACATATGCTCTGTTTCTTAGCTGAGAGCTAGACATAGCCAGAAAGAAGAAAATGTACATGTTTATCTTTAACCTAAAGATCGAACTTAGAAACCTTGGAAGATTGTTTTGAATTGCTATTGGATTAAGAGATGGAGTTGAGAAGTGTACAGCATACATTCAATTGTGAAAAAATACTTTTTATTTAAGAAATAAAGATCTGAAGTAACTTTTGGAGGATGATTAATTAAATTAGCCTTTCTTCAAAAACCTATGTTATCTCAAGGCACCCTCACCAGAGCAGAAGCGCCACTTAGAGAAGTCAGTGCTAATCAAAAAGGATTCCTGACAAAGAATCTCTGAGGTCTATAAAAGGCTAAAGTTGAATGCATATGTTTTAAGAATATTCTGTAATATCAGTAATTATTCACAGTTCTATTTATGATATATACTCACTAAAAAAAAAAAAAATTAGAAAGACGTTTTAAATTTTTATTGAATATACCATGGACTGCCAGAAAAACACATCAGTGTTAGAAGAAATACAACCAGAATGCTCCTTAGAAGCAAGAATAGTGAGACTTCACCTTGCTTACTTTGGACACGTCATCAGGAAACACCAGTCGCTAGAAAAGGACATCCTTTTTGCTAATGTACAGGGTCAGCAAAAATGAAGGAAATCCTTAATGAGATGGACACCGTAGCCATAACAATGGGCTCAAATGCCCCAATGATCATGAAGATAGCACAAGATTAAGCAGCATCTCATTCTGTTATACTTAAGGTCACCGTACACACTCACGCTCGCACTGCCATTGAGTCATAACTGACTCATAAAGACCTCTCCTTGGGTTTCCGAGGCGATATCACTAGGGAAGTAGATTGCCCAACCTTCCTTCTGAGGAGTGGCTGGTAGGTTTGAACCACCAGCCTTCTGGTTAGCAGTCAAATGCCTTAGGCACTATGAATTGGAACAAATTCAACAGCAACAAACTAACCTTTGCGATAATTCATTTATTTGAAGAAGGAATGGATAGGTTATACATTTCTAGATGAGTGTCTTAGAGAAAGTAGAAGGTAAAATAACATACTTCAGCAACGGACATATGACAGTACATCAAAGTACACACAGTCTAATCAAATCAGCCAATTATGTGGGCCACATTAGGGACAATAAAAAAGGAGCTGATACAAGTGCTTATTAACAAAATAGAAATTGCATTTATTTTTCTTAAAAAAAAATAAAAAAACTGGAAAAGAAAAAGCAGTTTGGATTTCTAGGCTCTGTTTCTTGACAAGTTCGGGAATGGTAGGGAGATATTTCTGGCTACCCAGACTAAGAATAAATTCACTCATTCAACAAATATTATTGAGTATCTCCTGTGTATGAGGCATTGTTGTAGATGCTGAGAATACAGCAGTGGGGAAGACAGACAAGGAGCTTATATTCTAGTAGAGGAAGTCAGTCAATAAATAAACAAGAAAACTTCAAATGGTAATAAGTGCTATGAAGGGAGTGAAAGAGTGATACAAACAGACAGAATAGGTAGGAATTATTGTAGATGGAGTTCCTGGGTGAGGCCAATGGTTAATGTACTCAGCTGCTAACTGAAGGGTTAGAGGTTCAAGTTTACCCAGAGATGCATTGGAAGGAAGTCTTGTTGAAAAAATCAGCTGTTGCAAACCCTATGGAGCACAGTTCTACTCTGACACACATGGAGTTACCATGAATCAGAGTCAACTTGATGGCAACTGGTGATATACTTTATATGTTCACATACAACTTACTTTTTTTCCTCAATATTATATTTTTTATATTTATCTATGCTTATATATAAAGTTCTAAGTCATTAACTTCTAACTACTGCTGGTATTCTCTTGTATTAAACTATAACAATTTAATTAACACATTCGTTGATGGGCATTTATGTTGTTTTCAACAGTTTTATTCATAAAAAGTAATATTACTATGAATACTCTCAGGTAAGTTCCTGAAACACAGGTGCAAATGTTTTTCTAAAGCAGGGTTTCTCAGTGGGGAAAGTTCTGTTTCCTTGGAGACATTTAAAAAAAATTTTAGGGTGGTTTGATTACCACAGTGATTGAAAGTTGCTACTACCTTCAGGTGTGCAGCAAAAAAAAGCTTACAGTCACTAGAAAAAAAGAAATAATAAAGATTCAAGCAGAAATAAATTAAACAAAAAGTAGAAAGACAGTAAAAAAAATCAACAAGACTAGAAGTTGGTTCTTTGAAAAGATTAATAAAATTGACAAATCACTGGCAAATTTAACAAAAGAAAAGAGGGAGAAAATACAAATAACATAAAGAAAAAACAAATTTGGTGACATCACAGCAGAACCAAGAGAAATTGAAAGGATATCAGGATACTATAAAGAACTATACTCCAACAAATTTCAAAATCTAGAAGATATGGACAGATTTCTAGAAACATACTACTTACCTAAACTAATAGAGGCTGAGGTGGAAAATTTCAACAAACCCATAATAAAAGAACAAATTGAACAGGCCATAAAAAAATTACCAGCAACAACAAAAAAAGCCCTGGCCCAGGCAGTTTCACCTGAGAATTCTACCAAACATTCAGAGAAGAACCGACACCAATCCTACTCAAACTATTGCAGAACATAGAAAAGGTTGGAATCCTCCCAAATTCATTATATGAAGCAAGCATAACCTTAATACCAAAACCAGGCAAGACATCACTCAAAAGGAAAACTACAGACCAATATCCCTCATGAATATACATGCAAAAATCTTCAACAAAATCCTAGCCAGTTGACTCCAACAACATATCAAAAAAATAATACATTATGAACAAGTGGAGTTCATACTAGGTATGCAAGGATGGTTCAACATTAGAAAAACAATCAACATCATCCATCACATAAATATTACAAAGGAAAAGAACCACACGATCATATCAATCGATGCAGAAAAGGCATTTGATAAAATCCAACACCCATTCCTGAAAAAACTACCAGCAAAATAGGAATAGAAGGGAAATTCCTCAACATAACAAAAGGCATATATGCAAAACTAATGGCCAACATTATACTCAATGGAGAGAGACTAAAACCATTCCCCTTGTGAACAGAAACCAGACAAGGATGGCCTCTATCACCACTTCTATTCAACATTGTATTGGAAGTCCTAGCCAGAACAATAAGACAAGAAAGAGAAATCAAAAGCATCCAAATTAGTAAGGAAGAAGTCACACTATC